>NC_057861.1:248536159-248857068 GCF_019393635.1 Dromiciops gliroides
TATATGTACACAAATATTTATAGCAACTTTTTTGTGGTAGAAAAGATTTCGAAATTGAGAGGATACCTATCAACTGGGGAATGGCTAAACAAGTTGTGCCATATGATTATGACAGAATACTATTATATTATAAGAAATGAAAAACAGGATGCTCTCAGAGGCAAAGGAAGTATATAATAAATATAAAAAGTAACTCAACATTGTCCTGCTCCTCTGTGATTTCTTTTGGCCCTCCTTCTATTCCCTTCAATTTGTGCGGGAGGAGGACTCTTTCTAGCCTTCCTCTCTTTCTTATCCCCTCCCAAGTGAAAAGGGGAAAAATAATCTTTATAAGCATTTTCTAACCCTGTCATATGGAGCCTTAGGGAAAGAATGTGTATATTCTTAGCAAGTTGAAATAAATTCAATATACGCAATGATTGTGGGCTCACCTTAGGTGACTGACTGTTCAATGTTCAAAAAGAACTCAATTTCTAGTGTTTGTGGCGCGGGCAGGGGGGAGAGCCATTCATAACTAATACAATGGGAAATTTACTGATTATTTTACTTCCAGTGTTCCCTTATCCTATTGCCAGACTTATCTTACCAAGCCTCCCCCTTGGATTACTCCCACCATCTTTCACTCCCATTCACATGTCGGTGAATGAAGCTAGAGAAGATCCTGAAAGTGCACCCATTAGGTCCACTACAAATGTATGTTACTGAGTTTTCACAGTGTCAGGGCTATCCATTTCTACCTCCCTAATTTATTCACTATCTGACTTATCTCAGTGGCATTTCCAAAACATTTCATCCCTCCTCTAACCTTCCATAGGTTACCCCCACACATATCCTCTCATCTGAAAGCTTTGCTAATATTTCACTGAAAAAAACCTCAAACCTTTCAGTGAGAGCTCACTCTTATCCCCTCTTATTCCTCTCACATCACTTAGATGCCTTCCACCACTATCTCTTCCTTCAAACATCTTACATTAAGAGGTAATCTTTCTCCTTGCCAAGGTAAACCTCTATAAAAGCACAAGTGATTACAAACACATCCATGTCTCCACCATCCTCAAGGAAACTTCACTTGATCTATTCATCTTTGCTAGCTCTCATATTATATCTCTCCCACTTTTCATGGCAAAATTCCTTCAGAAGACCTTCAACAATCTATGCCTCCACTTTCTTTCCCCTATCTTCATAACTCTCTGGAGTTTTGCTTTTGACCCATCATTTAAATGAAACTGTTCTCCATATTTTTTTTTTGTTTTGGTTTGTTTGTTTGGTTTTGGTTTGTTTGTTTGTTTGTTTGTAAGGGCAATGAGGGTTAAGTGACTTGCCCAGGGTCACACAGCTAGTAACTGTCAAGTGTCTGAGGCTGGATTTGAACTCAGGTACTCCTGAATCCAAGGCCAATGCTTTATCCACTGTGCCACCTAGCTGCCCCCTGTTCTCCATATTTTTTTACCAATGATATATATTTTTAAAAAGTAACAAACATTTTTATTTATAGTTTTGGGTTCCAATTTTTATCCCTCCTTCCCTCCTCTCCTTTCCCCTCCCCAAGGCAGTAAGCAATCTAATATGGGTTATAAATGTATGATTATGTAAAACATTACCATATTAGTCATTTTGCTCCCTTCTCTCTTCAGATATTGCTATTACCTTGGTGCAGGCCCTCAGCACCTCGTGCCTGAATTCATTATGCTATCATTACAGTTTATCTTTCTTCCATGAGTCTCTCACCACTCCAATCCATTGGCTATCAATGTGGTTTTTCTAAAGTACAAGTCTGACAATATCATTCCCCAATTCAATATATTCTGTAGGTTTCTTATTACTTCCAGGATCAAATATAAATTTCCCTGATTGGTTTTTAAAGCCCTTTATAATTTGGCCTCTTCTCATCTTCCTAGTCTTCTTCCACCTTCCTCCTCTCTACATATATTTTTTTTTTTTAGGCAATGGGGGTTAATTGACTTGCCCAGAGTCACACAGCTAGTAAGTGTCAAGTGTCTGAGGCTGGATTTGAACTCAGGTACTCCTGAATCCAGGGCCGGTGCTTTAACCACTGTGCCATCTAGCTGCCCCTCTACATATTTTAAGATATAATGAATATGGCCTTCTTGATAGTTCTTGCACAAGAGAATTCATCTCCCAAACATGTGCATTTTCACTGGCTGTAATACATACTTGGAATTCTCTCCCTCCTCACTTCTACCCTATGGTTTCTCTGGCTTCCTTGAAGTCTCAGCTAAAATCCCACCTTCTGGAAGAAAACTTTTGCAGTCTTCCTTCTGCGATTATCTCCAATTTATCCTGTATATCTTGTTTGTACATATTTATTTGAATGTTGTTTCTGCCTATTAGATTGTGAGCATCTTGAGGGCACGGACAAATTTTTCTTTTCTCCCCAGAAAAGAAAACATCTCCTGACATATAGTAGATGTTTAACAAATGCTTGTTGACTTGACTTGTTGATTTATAAGATTTGCTTCTATCACTAAAGGAGTTGAAGCTTAATACTTTGTGATTACATTTAAATGGGAAATAGTAGAGTCCATCCCTTTCCTTATGGGGAAGAAGTAGCACTTCAGTTAAGCCCCAAAGCTGGCAACAGAGAGAGAAACTCTACAACTGCAGACCTTATAGAGTAATGCCCATCAACAACCACTGGACCAGCAAAGAACCTCCCAGCAAAGTTTATGTACATGCAAAGCCAGCAGGGAAAAAGCCCAGTGGGAATAGCACAATCAATCAATAAACATCTATTAAGAGTCAACTACAGGGGCAGCTAAGTGGCGCAGTGGATAGAGCACCGGCCCTGGATTCAGGAGGACCTGAGTTCAAATCCGGCCTCAGACACTTAACACTTACTAGCTGTGTGACCCTGGGCAAGTCGCTTAACCCCAATTGCCTCACTAAAAAAAAAAAAAAAAGAGTCAACTACATGTCAGGCACTGTTAAGTGCTAGGGGTACAAAAGAAGGAAAAGGAAGTTCTTGCCCCCAAGGAGCTTATAATCTAATAGGTGACAGAAGATATCTATGGTTCTATGATATTAGAGGATAAATTTAACTTCCTCACATGTATACCTGGCCATAGATGTTCTCTATATGTGTATCCCTCCATATGTGTACCCCATGTGGACACATACATTCCCCCTATATGTGTTCCATTTACATGGGTAACCTGTTCTATAGACATATGCCCTGGTAATACACTAGGCATTTGTGGACCTCCTGTGTGTTCTGAAGTGGGTATGCTCTTTCTACTGATAGTGGGTGTGTCTGTCTGTTTGTATATATGCATGCATACATATGTACTGGTACTGACAAAATCACAGTTCTAGACTATTATTCCCAGGGCCTTGACTCAGAGTTTTGAAATAAGAAGAAAAATACCCATCATTCACACCTTCTTTTTGAATTCAAGTATATATGACTATCATTGCTGTTAATCCCCTCAGCTCTGACAATGGAAAATATATACAAAATAGTGTTTAGTTGGGAATTTCCTAAATATCTTTCCTTCACTTTTTATATTACTATGTACTGAAATATCCTGGCTTGGATTACATTTTTTTTTTACTGGGCAACATGTATTAGTCAATGTTTATATGGACTGGAGATTTGGATTACATAGTCAAGATTCACACCAGACAACAGGCAGGATCTTGTTTTCAGCCTTAAGGAAAATCCACAACCCTGTTTGGTTAGTGCTTGCTGAGAGTAGAACTCCCAGATTAAAAGTGGAATACACCCACAACTCTTAAAAATACCCAAATAGGCAATGAAAACACTTTTTCGGTCAGAATTTTCTGATATTGGGATGAAGGCAGATGCTCTTTTCTTTAAAGATATATGAAGGCTATAGAGTGGCTAAGTTTCTACCCAGAGGTTCCATGGATCGATTTATATCTAGGATAACTCTAAAGCTGAATAAAGAATGTTTGTAGGCAGGGAGAGGGGAATAAGGAGTGAGAAAAGGAGGACTCAGCACATCGCCAAATCTCTCCTACAGTTTGCTGATCATGCTTTCACAACTATGTACACTTACTTGCCCAAGCTTGCCTATACTCATTTGTTATGCTTCAGGAGCAGACTCATAGCCTGCATTGGTCCCTTCTTTCATTATTCAAAACTTTAAAAAGAAATTATCGTGACAAGGCTTTTTCCCTAGCAATCTTGACTCTAGTGACAAGATTATGTTCATGATTATTTTTGTGATTTTCACAATTCTACATATGTTGTGATTTCTAGGTACTTTTCTGCACTGGGAGGAGAGGAGCTACAAGGAATAAACACTAGACCCGAAAAATCAAATGGTGCATTTCAAACTAGAAATAAATCTAGAAACATTCATTAAGCAGTTATTATGTGCCAAGCATTGTAAAGGCACTGTGAGATACAAAGACAAAAATGAAACAGTCCTTGTCCTCAAGGAACTTACAGTCTCTTGTTGGTGATTACATGTACATATATAAGTATATGAAAAATACCCATAAAATAAATACAAAATAATTTTGGGGGGGCAGTGTTGTACTACTAATAATTGGGGGGACAAAGCCTTCATAGAGAGGGAGCTTAAGATGTTTCTTGAAAGAACTAGTGACTTTAAGAAGTGGAGTGTATCCTAGTCACAGAAGACAGTCAATACAAAGGTACGGAGGCAAGGGATAAAATGTAGCATGTAAAGAATAGCAATAAAGTCCATTTGCCTTCGTTATAATGTGTGTGATGGAGAGTAATATAATAAGGCTGAAAATGTAGACTGGGCCAGGTTGTAAAGGGTTTAAAATTCCAGATGAGTTAGTATGTGAGTTTATAGGCAATATGAAGCCACTAGAGTTAATGGGTTTTTTTTCTGTCTGTTTAAAATTTTATTTTCCAAATTACATGTAAAAACAAATTTTGACATCAATTTTTTAAAACTTTGTGTTCCAACCTCTCCCAGATCCCTCCCTTCCCACCCCACCCCCAAGAACTCAAGCAATTCAATATAAGCTATACATGAGCAGTCATGGAAAACATCTCCACATTAGCTAGGTTATGAGAGAAAACAGACAAAAACAAAACTTCAGATTAAGGAACTGTCAAAAAAATGCTTCAATCTGTTTTCAGACACCATCAGTTCTTTCTCTGTACATGGATTGCAGTCTTCATAAGTCCTTCAGAGCTATATTGGATCACTGCATCACTAAAAATAACCACATGCTTCCCAACAGATCATTTTACACTATTGCTGTTATTTTGTATACAGTATACTTCACTCTGCTTCAGTTCATGTACGTCTTTCCAGGGTTTTTTTGATAGCATCCTGTTCATCATAACTTTTATATAGTACCTTAAATTTGACAAAGAATTGTCTTCACAATAGCCCAGCAAAGTAGGTACCATACATTTTGCTGTTATGCTACTAGAGTTAATTAAGTAGAGATGTGACATCATCACATCTGAGCTTTAGGAAAAAAACAGCTTTGCAGAGGATGGATTGTAAAGGAGGGAGATTTGAATCAGGAATATGAACTGGGAGACAATTGAAATAGCCCTGGGTTTGAGGTTGTGATGGTCTGAACTTGGATGGTGACATAGCAAGAGGAGAAAAGGGGATGTTTTGTAAAGGAAGAAATGACAAGATGTGACAACTGATTATATAGATGGGATGAAAGAGAGTGAGGAGTCTAGGATGACACTTAGTTTTCAACCACAAGAGACAGGAAGATTGGTGGTACATATGATAGAGTTAGGGAAGTTTGGAAGAGAAGTGGGTTGAAGGGGGGATATTATGAGTTCTATTTTGGACATTAAGTTTGAGACCCTTGGGTAGACCTGTCACCATATGCCCAGGATAGAACCCAGCTTAGGATCTCATAAGCAATTGTCTGGAAGGAAGCAAACAAGATTTGTTTGGAGCCTACATTCAGATTCTGTCCTTGCTGATTCTGGGTCTGAGGTCCTGAGGTACATATCGAGTATAGATTAAGTACTAGATAATTTCTATCCTCCACCTTGAGACAGGGAAAAGGTCACTGAAGTCCTTCTCCAATGTCCAACTATGGTGTGGAGGTAAACCTTGGTTATGCAGGGAAGTGTAAACTCTAAGAGATGCCATCAGCCTGAAAAGGGCTTTAGGTATGGCCCCAGGCCTCAGAAATGCATCATGTGTCCATTCCTGGAGAATGGCCACACTAACTTCAAAACCTGGCCACCAAGTGATGATGGCTTTTGTTTTTTGTTGGGTTTTTTCCCCATAGCAACTCACAAAAATGATTTATTAAGGTATAAAGAAGTTGACACCTACATTGATGAAGGGAATTCCCTTGCTAATGAAATCATAGATCATAAAACTATTCAAAGAAGACTTCCCCTGGAGTACAGTACATTGCAGACTGCATATGCCACTAAAAATAAGAAAAGAGTGAGGGTGTTGGTGCAGTGGGAAAAAACAAAACAAAACAAAACAAAACAAAACAAAACAAAACGGTCCTTAAGTCAGAAGACTTCAATTCAAATCCCACTTCTGCTCTTTGTTACCTATGTGACATCAGGCAAATCAATTAACCTCCCTGGGTTTCAAGGGTCCCTCCTAACTCCTAATCATTTAAGGTATTTTGTGTAAAGGATAACATCCATTTTAAAATTTACCCATTGTTTGAAAGGAAATATGGTATGGTATAAAAAGTCAAGAAAAGTCTTGGGACAAAAGACCTCAGGTCAGTCTCAGCTCTGACATGTACTTGCTCGGTGACTCTAGGCAAGTTAATAAGTTTCTCTGAGACTCAATTTTCTTATCTGCAAAATGGACAGAAAAACACTTCCACTACGTATATCAGTCATATGAAGAAAATATATTTCAAACGTTAAAGTGATTTATACATGCATATATAAACATACATAAGCTATGATTATTATTTTGTCCTTAAATTTAATTTCTTACGGATTCAGAAAGTAATAGATTCTTAAACATGATTGATAAAATTGTGTTTGCCTTCCATAATTCATGACCCAAGGGTTTTCTTTTGTGGCCTTTTTCCTCACCCCTGCTGCTACTACTTCACACACATATACACTCCTTTTCAGGCAGCTGTTACCCATCCCCCCCAAATCTGTTCCCAAGAAAGGCTTTTATATAAGTCATTTTAACCTTAGGGTCAATTTACATCAATATGTTGCTTCTCCCAGGGATATTCCTTTCTGAGACTTTTAAAAAATTCTTTAATTGTAGAAATAAAGGCTTTGAAGATATTTGGGGAGATATTTGGAAGCATAGTGAAAATACCTTCATATGAAATAGCCAGCCTACCTTTTCTACTTCTACCACCATACATGGTTTTAGACTGCTATTAAAGGTTGACTACTATATTTCAGTCTTTTTGCACTTTCCCCATTTAAATTATTAACTGTAAACATAACATATATTTTGTACATGTGAATTAGTAGAAAAAGTAAAGCAAAATAAATATATGATTAATGGTGGTAGAATTTTAAATAATGTTTCATTTAAATATTACTAATTCTAGCCTTGGTTTAAATCAGTAAGTATGTTTTATGTCCGTATATCAAAACTTTGAAATACATTACATGTTGAAATGCTGTTCTGTGATTTTATACATCAGTTTGACATTTTTCTTCTTATGAGGAAATTCCTCTGGGATACATTTTCTTCTTCTGTAAAAGAGGAGATTGGCCTAAACCTTTGGTACCACATCCAACTATGAAACTATGTAGCTGTGAAACGACTTCCTTAGCTTTTAAGCCCTTTTTTCTTTTTCTAAACAAAAGAACTTTAATTGATAGCACATAGTTTTCTAGTGCATTATTTATATCGTAGGAAAATGAATCCAGTTCCTCAATAAATTCCAGTGTACTTCAGCCCCATGTCCTGGGCCCGGTTAGCAGTCAGGAGAACTATTCTCTGGCAGTGTAGATGAAATTAAGTTTTTAAAGACCCTTTTGAACAGTTTTTCCTTTTAGTATTGCATGTGGGTCTGATGTGTTCTATAGTGACAAGTGAGAAAGGTAAGGAATGTTAAACCTTTTTCCTAAGTCATTAGCAGTATACCCTGTACATGAAGAAGAAATTTGCACTGGGAAGCAGCCTATGGACTTCAAGTTCCTCTGGGCACTTGATCATGTTTAACAATTGCTTTTAAAATGTCTATAAAGAATAGTTAATTACTCCCTTACTCCCTTACTACAGGGCATACCACAATAGTACAAAATTTCACTGCTTAGATACATTACTTTTAATTGTTTATTAATAAAACCTCAGTATGATAATAAAGTAAATATAACAATCTGAAATATATTTTGTCGATTAATAGAAAGAACATTTCAAATCTTCTAAAAGTATTTTAAATCACAATTCATTCAAGAATTCAGCAAATGTTTATTCAACATCTGTGGCACTGTGGGAGACTAATCTATTTCACAGATTCTGTTCTGAAATGCCTTTTCAGCTTTTTAAATTGTTCACTGGATACTGTAATTCAAGTAATTCAATTTTTCTAAGGACAAGTTAACCTA
Source organism: Dromiciops gliroides (assembly GCF_019393635.1). Classification (NCBI taxonomy): domain Eukaryota; kingdom Metazoa; phylum Chordata; class Mammalia; order Microbiotheria; family Microbiotheriidae; genus Dromiciops; species Dromiciops gliroides. The sequence continues at coordinate 248,544,669 of NC_057861.1, forward strand.
CTTAGAAAAAGCTCTGTAATAATGAATGTATTTATTTATTTCTGTCAATCTATCTGTCTATAAATTGTTTAGTCATTTTGCAATCATATCTGACTCTGTGACCCTATTTGAGGTTTTCTTGGCAAAGGTACTAGAGTGGTTTGCCATTTATTTTATAGAAAAGGAAACTGAGGCAAACAAGGTTAAGTGGCTTGTCCAGAGTCACAAGGCTATTAAGTGTCTAAGACCAAATTTAAACTCAGGAAGATGAGTCTCTACCCACTGCACATTGATGCTCAGCTATCTAGACACACACATATATCACATTATATATTTATACTCAATTACTCAAAGGAGTTTGTGGTCTAATTGATTCAGAGTTCTCTACAAAAATGCCAGTCACAGCCCATCCATACCTGCCCATTCTATGAGACTCTTGTCCATGTCCTCCCAAAAGCTGGCCACAGGATGTCTACTCAAAGTGCTAGAGGCTTTCCTTGATTTCTCTTGATATAAGGGTAGCAGTGGAGCTCTCTGGATATCTACCTGTCATCCCATTTCTCTTGCCACATAACCAGGCTGTCTTTTTTTCTATCATAAATATCCTAGCTGACATGCTTTACTCCTTTCCCACTTTGGAATTCCTCAGTGGTTCTATGTTGCATCCTGGTTACAACCATCAGGGACCTCTCCATTGCTTCTCTCTTTTCCCCCCTTTTTTCTTTCTTTTTCTTTCTTCTTTTTTTTGTGGGGAAATGAGGGTTAAGTGACTTGCCCAGGTTCACACAGCCAGTAAGGGTCAAGTGTCTGAGGCTGGATTTGAACTCAGGTCCTCCTGAATCTAGGGCCGGAGCTTTATCCACTGCACCACCTAGCTGCCCCCTCCATTGCTTCTCATGTGATATTCACTTCAAGTTCTTTGGAGATGGTGAGACTATTCCACTTGGTAAAATGTTAATATTGAAAAGATGGGGTTTTGCCTTCATGGGAAGCTTGGGAATAATAAAAAGCTTTGCAATTTACCCCAAAACAATCCAATCTGTTCTTTTCCTCTTCAACTCTTGTCCCAACTTAATGTCTTAATGTTCATCTCTCCTTTCTATTTCAGATATATATATATATATATATATATATACATATACACACACACATATATAAGTTAAACAAATGCTAGATGATATTTGTCCTAATGCACATGGAAAATGGAAAATAGGCCTTTATTCACTTGTTCTTTTCTATGGGGATGCACAGATCTCTTCTAGGCGGTTCTGCAGTGTTCTGAGGTTTAATGCCATCATTCACAAATAAGAGTATCTGGAGTACATCCCCATTCACAAAGAAATCCTCCTTGACCTGACCTCTGGTCTGAATATCTTCCGTTACAATGGGGAATACCTTTAGTGAGCATGTGCCCCCCCTTTTTCATGATTCATTGGATGTTTGTTATCAGACAAAATCATAGAATGAGGTTATTTCCATTGTCATATCTTCCAAGGAATCTTGAATGATCTTTATGTATAGGTGAAAGATATCTTGTCATAAAAGAACTTTTAAAATAGTGAAGATAGTGTTTGATCTACTGAATAAAATATTTATTTATTTTGATAATCAATGATAAACTCAGTGGGATCTTAAATTCTCTACATCTTTCAGTTAATTATGAAATGGTAAGGATATGGGTCATTGATGAATATCACTTATGAAAGCCTGTTTGTCCTTACTCATATTTTCATTGAGGATAACCTCAATTCATTCACAGATAACTCATGAGGTTTTTTTTATTGTTGAAAGAGGACACACATAGAATGAGAATTATTAATATTCTCCAAACAAACTTTTAGGGTACAACTAGGTCTCAATTAGTATGAATAGTGAATCTTCTGAAGTGGTCATAAGTATTGAAATGATCATTATGTGAAATTATAATTACTGAGAATTCCCTCTGCCAATTAAATCACAGCTCTTAGAAAAATCACATTGAATAACTCCCCTAACCCTGAAGTTCAGCTCCATTAATCCAAGAGAAAAGGATACCTAAGAAAACTCATGAAAGAGATTGCAAAGGATGTGGTATCTTCAGTGGATAACCAGATTTCTCTGAAAGTAAAAGGATGAAGGAATATTTATTGAAAAATTAATGTACGGATTTTTTTAAAAATAAAGAACCGGGGCGGCTAGGTGGCGCAGTGAATAAAGCACCGGCCCTGGATTCAGGAGTTCCTGAGTTCAAATCCGGCCTCAGACATTTGATACTTACTAGCTGTGTGACCTTGGGCAAGTCACTTAAGCCCCATTGCCCTGCCAAAAAAAAAAACCAAAAAAACAAAAACAAAAACAAAAATAAAGAACCTTTCCACCTCATATCCTGCCATCATCCTAGAAGACTTTAATATCAATACTGAAAACCTCTTTTGCAAACTAACCTCACAGCTCCTTAATTTCTTCAACTCTTAACTTCCTCCTTCTCCACTCCACTTGAAGCATACATCAAAATACAGTATCATAGTCTCCCCTAACATCTTTTCTTACATGATGTGTTAGGATGGTAAAACCCCCAAGATTCAAAACATTGAAATTCTATTCTCCAATCACAGTCTATTTCCTTCTACTCTTCTCACTTTTCTATTCATGCTAATCCTTTGCTTTTATTGTGATTTTTGGTACTTTCATTCAATATTTTTCCATTGTCTCCACATCAACACTGACATCCCACAGTTTGTCACCTCAATGTTTCACTAACTACCACCCAATAATGCCTTGTTCCCCTTGACTTTACACCATTCTGTATGTGCCAATTCTCATATCTAAGCAACCTGCGACATCTGATTTCTCAGGCCCTGCTTTTGGATTTGTGAGCACTCATGTAAAAAAATCACAAAATTTAGCCAATTTGAACCAATGCAAATAGATGGAACATAGCCTCAATTAAATTCACTACCTGGTTTCTCATGTTTGTAACCTTGGTATGATCTTTGACTTGTTTTCTCCTTCCACTCTCATATTCAATCAGTTACCAGGTCTCAGACAATTCCATCTACAAAAAAATTTCTTCCCCTCCTCTCTATACCCCTACTACCACTGCCCTTGAAATAGCTTCTTTTCATGTCTTGGCATCTCCATGCTCTCCCTATAATAATTGGTTTTGTTTTCATTGCCATAAAAACCATTTCTTATTCATAAACCTTGTCATGCCACTCTGCTGAAAAATCTTTAGCAGGCAGTTTCTGTTTCCAAGGAAGCTGAGGCTAGTGGATTGCTTGAGCTCAGGTGTTCTTACCTTTAGTAGAGTTAAACCAATTGTGTGTCTACACTAAGTTCAACATCAATAGGATGAGCCTGTGGATTGGGGATGACCCAGCTGCTTAATGAAGGGCAGACCAAACCAGGTTGGAAATGGAGCCAGTCAAAGCTCCCATGCCAATCAGTAGCGGAATCTGCCCAATGACTGACTGGTGTACATCCCACCTGGGCAAGAAACTCTTCAGCCATGAGGCCCTTCATGGATTTGGTCTTTTCTATGAATTAGATACTCTAGCCAATTGGATGACTCTCTGCCCCTTGAATATACATTTCTTCAGACCTCTTATTCAGGCTAATGAATTAAAAAAGCATTTATTAAGTGCTCACAACAAGCTGCTAGGTTCCAGAGATACCCAGAAATAAAAATGTTTACCCTCAAGAAGCTAACATTTTACTCTCTTCTGTAGTTGAATTTCTACTAATCCTTTAAAACCTAACTAGTGGGGCAGCTAGGTGGTGCAGTGGATAGAGCACCGGCCCTGGATTCAGGAGGACCTGAGTTCAAATCCGGTCTCAGACACTTGATACTTACTAGCTATGTGACTCTGGGCAAGTCACTTAACCCCAATTGCCTCACCAAAAAAAACCCCACCAAAAAACAAAAACAAAAACAAAACAAAACAAAACAAAAAACCTAACTAGTGCTAGTTGATAGTGAACAATGCTTCTATCTATAAATACTCACAAACCAAAATAAAGCATCCCGAAATTTTTTCTCATTATGTGAGGTCTTCTCACCCTGGAGCATTCCTCTCTCAAGCTGGTCCCCTTCTCCCATTGATGAGTTTCTGCCAGATACCTCCATCTGAGGGATGTGCCCAGGTTGGTTGTACTTCATTCCTCTCTTAGTTAGGCTTTTTGCTCTCTAGGCTTCATCATTAATCTTTCATATAGCTACTTTCTCTCCCCTCCACCCCTATTTCAGCCTCCTTTTATATGGAGTCTTCCGGCATTAGAATGTACCTCCCTGAAAGCAGGGATTGTCTTTTGTCTTGTTTTTATTTCTGAACCCAGGGCTTAGCACATTGCCAGGCAGAGTAAGTGCTTAATAAATCCTGGCAGCCTGCTTGCTACATCAAAGTTCCCAAGCCTAAAGTAAAAAGATTCAACCTTCTTCCTTCTTTAGAAAATATGGGCATTTGCCTATCTTCAATCCTATGGCATCCTTCCCATTTTTCATAATTTGTCCAAGATAATTAAAAGCTGCTCAGGAAAAACATCTTCATGTTTTTTCACTACCTTAGAATGTATCTTAATCAAGATTGATGAGCTGAACTCACTAACACAGTGAGATCCTCTTGCCATTTCCTCACTAATTCTAAGTTTTAATTCCCTACTAATTTTTGTTCCATGTTTCATAATCTAAAGATTCTCCTTGGAAGAAAAAACAAAAGAGTTGAGTAGTTTGCCTTCTCTATCATTTTTTCTCATCCCAACTACCTGAGGAGTCATTCTCTTCATCCTTTGATCCTTTCTTGCCTCTAACATAGTTAGAAAACAAAAACTAACAGATCTCAGCTCAGTCTAACTATTATTAATTATTTACTCATTCATTCATTCATTTGTATATTTATTCATTTATCTATCTATCTATCTATCTATCTATTTATTTATTTATTTTGCACGGCAATGAGAGTTAAGTGACTTGCCCAGGGTAACACAGCTAGTAAGTGCCAAGTATCTGAGGCCGGGTTTGAACTCAGGTCCTTCTGAATCCAGGGTGGGTGCTTTATCCACTGTGCCACCTAGCTGCCCCAATCGGTATTATTTCTAATATGATTCTTACATTAACATGACATTCATCTTCATCCTCAGTTATTTGTCCTTGCTTACATTCTCTATACATGACTTTTAAAAAATTGTCAGTTTTTGAAACGTTGTTATAACATAGATGTTTCTTCTGTTTCTGCTCACTTCATGCTGTGTCAGCTTATATGTCTTCCCAGATTTCTCTGAACCATTCATTTTACCATTTATTTTTGTTGTTGTTGTTTTGTTTGTTTGTTTGTTTGTTTGTTTTTTGCAGGGCAATGAGGGTTAAGTGACTTGCCCAGGGTCACACAGCTAGTAAGTGTCAAGTGTCTGAGGCTGGATTTGAACTCAGGTCCTCCTGAATCTAGGGCCGGTGCTTTATCCACTACGCCACCTAGCTGCTCCCATATTATCATTTCTACTGGCAGAATAGTATTTCATTACATCCACATACTATCCTTTGTTCATTCATTTCCCAATTGATGGGCACTCACTTAGAAGTTACCTACATCTTAACAAAGTAGTGATCGATTAACTATACAGAATGCATTGGACATGGTCAATTCAGGCATTTGCTTTGCTTGACTATGTATATTTATTACAAGGGTTTGTTGCCATTTATTTGGTTTAGAGAGGAAGGCAGGGAGGAGGGAAAGAAAACAAATGTTAATTAAAAAAATAAATTGTCAGTTGTTGAGTTTCATATTTATCTACATTCATCTCCTTAGATAATGGTTCCTTTCTTCCTTATTGGAATCATTCATGTTTGTGCCTGAAGATTTTTGATCATGAAAGCTTGCTATCCTCATTAAGGCAATTTCCACACACACACACACACACACACACACACACACACACACACACACACACACACACACAAAATAGGTTAAAGACTCTTGCCTAAATCTTTTCATTGAATTCTTTAAAATTTTCTCTCACAAAAACTTAAGTTTGGGTCAAACTACACATGTTCCCCCTCTCTTCAACTATCAGTAAATCTAATATAGAGTAGTCAGATCCTCCAAAGGTTTGAGATATTCCTATTTAAGTAGATTTTAACCTTATTGGTTGGAATCTATTTTAGAGTAGCAATTCCCTTTTGTATTTCCTCTATTTTTGAGAAATTAAATTATCATCAAAGCAAATCAAGTATTTATCAGCTATTTTGCTCCTGTTCTTATTTAATGCAATAATTCAATATTTATTAAGTCCCTACTATAAACAAGACATTATCAATTAGTGAGTTATAGCAAGGCAAGGCTCATATTATTATGAGAAAAATGGAATTGGAGTCAGAGGACTAGGATTAATTCCTTCCTATTTATCATTGTAAAGAATTAATTGTTGAGGCTTTTATGCTTCCCAGAGCACTGGCCTGGGGCTCCACAAACTGCATGGTACTCCACCCACTGGTTGTAACCTTTGCCATGGCGTTGGCACCTCACGTCATCACCACTCGCTGATACCTACATGGGCCTGGCAAAATTATAATGATTGGAAGCCTAGTGATGGTAGTCATGTGACTGTCAGAGCAGTCATCCCATTGGCTGGGGCTGTGTGGGGTTTTTCTGGGATTGAGGGAGGAGAATTGGGCATTCACTAGAATGCCCAATGGGATGGCTGCTCTGAAAGTCACATGACTGCCCTCACTAGGCTTCCAATCATTATAATTTTGCCAGGCCCATGTAGGTGTTGGGGGGTGGTGATGACATGAAGTGAGCTGCCAGCGCCATGGCAACGGCTACAACCAGTAGGTGGAGCACCTTGAGATTTGTGGAGCCCCAGGCCAGTGTGTTCTGAGGCATAAAAACCTCAAATAACAATTCTTTGCATCATATATATAGCTTGTTTTGTATATATCTCTTTACATGTTGTCGCCCCATTAGATTGTAAGCTCCCCAAGGACAGGGACTCTCTTTTGCCTCTCTTTGTATCTCTAGCACATAACACAGTGTCTGGAACATAGTAGGAACTTAATCAATGTTTATTGATTGAGTTCATATCTTGTCTTTGCTACTTAAATGAGCTGCTTTAATATTTTTAGGCAAATTAATTGCTCTATTTTAGGTCAATCATTTAGCTTCTTTTGGCCTCAGTTTCCTCATCTGTGAAATGGAAAAGTTAGACTAGATTATGTTTAGAGTCCCATAAAAATCTAATGTTGATCCTATAATGCTGAAAACTTCCTGGCAATTAGAAATGCCTTAAAGTGGAATTGACTAGTCCTTGGATGGTGAGTTATTGATCACTGGAGACTGGATAATGAATTCTGAGGCATTGTGATAAGTGTTCTTGAGTCAGAAAATAATGAGTTCAAATCCTTTCAAACAATTAATTACTAAAAGTCACTTAACTGGTTTTAGTTTTCTTATCTGTAAAATCAAGGGTTTAGCTTCAATGACTTCTAAGTTCTCTTTATGACCCTATGATAATAAGACCCTATGAATATTGTAGCTAGGAGCCATACTTCACTTGAAGTTTGAATTAAATGACCTTTCAATTTGTTGTAATGTGTTGCTCTGATAGGTAATTCATTAGCTATCAGGAATAGAATTCATTTATTAATTTCCTTGAGAACCCCAGATGACAATCTCTGTGGAAATATGAAGTATTATTATTTTATTTTCTCTTATCACTGTTGTTAATAATGTTAAATAATGAAAATGAGTGTAACTTCATCAAGAAAATTAAACAAAATGACTAATGTGTTCTGCTATGCACATAATGTAGAATGATATGAAAATTACCATCCACTTATGATAATTTAAAATATTTACATTAATCTAGTGATCTACACAATGTATACACTTTGCAAGACAGGCTTGAACTCAATTTTAGAGTATAGATATAGTCACCTACTTTGACATTAGCTCTCTGTATGTAATTAAGAGCTTAATTTTCATCCTGTGTAAACTCTACCAGGTTTCTATGGGGAAAATCCATAAATCAATTCTTAAAACTGACAAATAAGTAGTCATTTTACAAAAGTGCTTTTCTAAAAAGTATTATTGCTACCAGAACTGACTTGTTGGCTTTCCTTTCAGAGAAGTATGCCTGTTTTTGAGAATTTGTAATCAAGCCTTTCTATTTGCCTGTTGTTGTTTTTTAAGTTTTGAAAATGTGTTGAGGCAAAAACAGAACTGGATGTTCAGATGCTAAATAAAATCCATTCTGCTGAATGGGTTAATCAACAAGTATTTACTAAGCATCTACTACATGACCAGGTACGAGAAGAGGTCCCTAGACAGAAATTGTCTCCAAGATATTCTAGGATCCACAAGACCCAGGAATCTCAAGACTCAGGACACTCTACTCCTTAAAAATTCTAAATTGGGAATTGGGAGCAGTAAATCACCTTTGAAGAGGGATTAGTGTTCCCTTTTAGGTGAAACGTGCTGATAAAAATACATGAGAGTAATGTCCAGGTTGAGATAAATAGCTAGATGAAACATTTGTTAAGCCCTTACAATGTGCCAGACACTATGCTAAGTGCCGAGGAATACAAATACAATGAAACAAATGGGAAAAACAGACCATAAAAGGGATAAGGAAAATGTGTGATGGGGAAGAGAGAGTGAGGAATCTGGTGGAGAGGTAGAGCAGCCTGGAGAGTAATTTAGGCAAGGAGGGAAGTGAGCATTAGGGCTTGGGCTCTTCAAAAATGGGCAGTCCAGGACCGGGATTCACCTAGTGAGGAGGCCTCAGGACACAACCATCCAGAAGTGGGCAAGGTAACCTGTGGGGAGGTGGGGCAATCCAGAGAATGAGGTAAACTAATGTTTTCTTTTCTTTTTCTTTTTTTTTTTTTTAGTGAGGCAATTGGGGTTAAGTGACTTGCCCAGGGTCACACAGCTAGTAAGTGTTAAGTGTCTGAGGCCGGATTTGAACTCAGGTACTCCTGACTCAAGGGCCGGTGCTCTATCCACTGTGGCACCTAGCTGCCCCTAATGTTTTCTTAATTGTCAGCATATATCTTTAAGTTGGCACAACTTTAAAGTTTAATTTTAGATTGAATTCAATTAAAAGCCGATTTATCCAGAGGCAGCAATGTGGCACAGTGCATAGAGTGCTAGGCCTTGAGTCAAGAAAACCTAAGTTCGAATTCTGCCTCAAGCCCTTACTAGCCGTGTGAACCTGAGCAAGTCATTTAACTGCTGTATGCCTCAGTTTCCTCATCTGTAAAAAGGGGGACGATAATAGCACCTATCTTCCAAAGGATCAACTGAAACTGTATTTGTAGAGTATTTAGTACAGTACCTAGTACATAGTAGGTACTTCATAATTGTTAGTTATGATTCGAAATTTGGACTCAGCTAAGTTTCATACTGGCCATCTAGAACTTCTTTCTACTTCTCTGTAGGTGCCTTGAAATCGTTGTTATTTCCCTTATCACAATTATTTTAATTTATTCTTTACAAAGCAATCTCTTAGAATAAAAGACAGGTTTGCATTCCACTGTTATCAGGAGTCCTAGTACTATGCATTCTCATTAATGATTAACTAAAACAATCTATTCACAGAAATTAACTTGTTTAATATGCCTTCCTTTCTGTTGAAGGAAAATCAAAACTTCAGCATAGAACTGATATTAGATTGATTTAGTTGCACAGAGGGAGAGTTTTCATTTCATTTTTTATATTTTTATAATACATCACCCAGTTGTTCTACCTTGTGATTTCTCTGGTATCTATCTGACTTGCATGTGAAGTCTGGGATTGTAGCGTATGAGAATTTAAGACTCCCATGATCCTCAGACTCCAGGAAAAAAAGAGGAAGAAACATCCAAATGGTAAGAGATCGTTAAACAGGCAAACATTCTAAGCAGATATTGAGATGCTGATGGGTAATGTTGGACTCCTTCAGTCCAGCAACACTAGGGACTGGGCATTTTATTTATTCCCCACATCCATTTTGGAACATGCATTTGAAGATAGATTATTACCCAAACACTCTGGGATAGAAGAAAAGGAAGATTGTATCATTTTTCCATACATGGTGATAATAGCTGACTTTATTCAAGTTCATTCTAGTTTGTACAGTGCTTTATACATATATACACACATATACATACACATACATATATACACATTATATACACACACACATTTCCCTATGTTCATACTTACATATATATATACAGGCTCTAAAAGAAATTAATAAATGAATTAATCCTCCTGACAGCTTATAACATAGTTATCATATATGCATATTCACATGAATGTGTATATATATTATACATATATATATACACACACACAAACATATTTGTTGTTCAGTCATTTTTCTATCATGTCCAACCCTTTGTGATCCTATCTGTGGCTTTCTTGGCAAAGATACTGGCATGCTTTGCCATTTCCTTCTCCAGCTCATTTTATAGTTGAGGAAACTGAGGTAAATAGGGTAAGGTGACTTGCCCAGGGTCACACAGCTAGTAAGTGTCTGAGGCTAGATTCGAACTCAGGAAGATGAGTTTTCCTGACTTCAGGCTCAGAACTCCATCCACTGTGCCTGTATAGTTGTGTGCATGCACACACTTACATATGTGTATATGCACATGCACACACATGTATATTTAAACATGTGTTTATATAACATATCATGTTCTCACAGTTCTGTCAGGTAGATACCACAGGCATTATTATCCCCATTTTGCAGATGAAAAAATTAAGGCTTCAAGAGGGGAAGTGACTTGCCCACAGTCACACAGCTAGTATATGTTAGAGGTATTATTTCAAACTCAGGTCTTTCTGACTTCAAGTCCAGCACTCATTTAACTATGCCATACTACCTAAGAGATATGTTTCCTCATTCTTTGCTTTGCAATTGTATCCTTATTAAATATTTTACTGTTTGCACATATGATTCCTTCCGGGTCTGTCCATACAATGTCCTTACTGTCAGCAGTAGTATTAGTACTAACAGTCTACCTGTTAGTAGAGTGGCCAGTGGAAGGACACCTTCGCCTGAACTTGGTTCTAGAAGTTCTAAACTTCAGGCTGGACAAGTATTCGATCCAAAGAAATCATCTAAATCACTGGTGTCAAACAAATAGAAATGGGCCACTGAACTGTCCATAAAGATCCTGGCAGGACATATATTGACTCAGAAAACCATATAATAACACAATCTATGTTCTATTATATTTTTATTTATCTTGTTAAGGGGCAGCTAGGTGGTACAGTGGATAGAGCACTGGCCTTGGAGTCGGGAGGAACTGAGTTCAAATCTCATCTCAGATACTTGACACTTACTAGCAGTGTGACCCTGGGCAAGTCACTTAACCCCAATTGCCTCAAACATCCAGTGCCGTCTCCAGTCATACTAATGTATATCTTGCCACTGGACCCAGATGGCTCTGAAGGAGAGAATAAGATTGGTGACTTTGCATAGCCCTCACTCACTTAAATCCAATTCAGTGCAAGTCATGATATCACCTCCCAGTGTCAGGGTTTTCTTCAAGAACAACAACAATATTTTGTTAAACATTTCCCAATGCCACACTGAGAATTGTTACTAGCCTCATGGCAGCCAACGTTTGACACCTCTGATTTAAAATATCTCTACAAAGTATGGGATTCAAAGTGAATCCAGAGCTGAACAACAAGTAGGCTACAATAATAATATTAAAATTTTAATAGATGATTGTATAATATCCTATGGTTGTAAAGCATGCATGTATTTTTGGTCATTTACTGATACCCCCTTCTTTTGCATGACTTTAATAGCTTATGTTTGCATATAACACTCAACAAAAACTTTTCAGAATAATTCGATGACGTAGGTAGTAAAATATTGCTATCTCCATCTTATGGAAGGGAATGTTGAGGCTCAGATAATTACAGTGATTCCCCGAGGATGACAAGGCTAGTAAGTCATTGAACTGGAACTGAAACACAAATACCAACTCTCCAAGTCGAATGTTTTTAGCACTTCACTATGATGGATCTTTATAATCTCTGATTGTATAATTAAAATTGAAATAACTAGTGAAATCACAGTTTCTTTTATATATATATATATGTGTGTGTGTGTGTGTGTGTGTGTATGATGTTTTTAGATAAAAACAGATCTTAAATTTCTCCAAAGAGTTAAAAGATTTCCTTAATTTGAAAATGACTCATTCCATGACATACACAAGATTTTAAAGGTTAAAAAACAACCCTCCCAAAATGTAATCAATTTCTTCAATGTAACCAATGTAACCATTTCTTCAGCATTACATCAATTGAGAGACTTCCTTCCTTAGCATTTCCCCCTAACTGTAATACATTCCTCCCCCACCCCCACTGGGTAGTGGATCTGGACTTTTCTGATAAAAACCCTCTTCTAGAGGGAGACCTCAAGAAATTTCAGATTAGGCAATATTCAGGGATATGGACACATTCTTACATTATGCAGGTCACAGAAGATGCTCAGTTTCTAGTCCAGTCATTCTAGGCCATTATCTGAAGGTCAACCCACTTCTCAATGCCTTTAAGGACCTTCTGAAAGAGCCATCGTCGTTCCAGACACGAATGCCGCTTGCCTCAGTTATTATGACAGCGCCACCATTTTCCTTTTCCAATCAGTTTCTCCTCTATAACCTATCCCCTAAAGTGGATGATGAAATCACCTTCAAAAGGCACATGTCTGACCGTATCAACCCTACCCACACACTAAAAATCCCTCGAATCACCCTATTGCCTCTAGCACAACATACAACTGTCTCAGCCCCACTTTTAAGTCCCTAAAATATGACCCAAACATGCCTTTCTGAAGATTTAATGTTACTCCCCATCGTGCAGTCTATGTTGCAGCCAAACTCAATTGTGATTTTCTGAATGTGATATTCCATCTCCTACATATTCAGGAAAGTTGTGGTTCCTTGTGCCTCTAGAATGCAGTTCTTTCTCATCCCCTTCTACCTCTCAGATACTTTATGTCTAAACACTCACAAGTCCTATCAGCTCAGGTGCTACCTCTTCTGTGAAACAGAAACCACGGCAATAGTTTTGGAGTGAGAGGCCTTGGGTTCAAGTCCTGACTCCGCTATTTGCACAACTTTAAGCAAACCACATTTTATTGTTTGTAAACCAAAGTTGGAGCATAAAATATATCATCTCTAAGTTCTCTTCTAGCTCAAAGATCCTAAACCTTCCCTCACACTCCGCAGTTACTGGTGCTCTCTCTTTCTTCGAATTACAGTGATTATAAATTCGGAGCTGGGAGCGATCTTAGAGGACATCCCGTCCAAAGCCCTCATTTACAAATAAGGAAACTAAGTGCCTAAGGTCACACAGTGAATATGTGTCAGGAAATGAAGTCTGGCACCAATTCTAGTATTCTTTCTACTGGTTCATACTACTTCTCCTGTGTATATGTAAATTCCTAGTACATTCCCAGCATTTGATCTCTAAGCCATGAAGTGTTTTGTCTTTGTCTGCCCAGTGTGTTCGTAAATGTCTTGCATAGATTAGGTACTTAATAAATGTTTGATGAGTAGAGCTGAGTTGAATTTGAGATGGAAGACTCAAAGAAAAAACAGTGATAGTGAATGCTTATTATATTATTATATTGTTATTTATATCATATCATATTATACCATACTGTGTCATGTCATGTCATATTATATTTGCTAGGATAGGATAAGATGGGATGGGATAGGATATAAAATTTTAAAATACACCACCTTCTTATAGGGAGTTAGAAGGAACTCAAATCCTGGTGAGACAAAGACAGTCAACAAGCATTTGTTTAGATCCTACTATGTGCAGAGTACTGTGCACAGAAGTAACAGAAACCATTGTTTTTCTGTAGAATACAGGGCCACCCTTTTGAGGATAGGCCATTTTACTTCAATCTGTCCTTTCTTTTTTGGAATGGAGATATAATTTCACTAATCTTAAGGAAATTCCTGTGAAAAATCTCTTCTACCAATGCAGATCAGGACATTTTCTACAACTTAATCAGAGAATTGTTTAGAGCCCTGAGAGATTAAGAGGCTTGTCCGGGGCTGCAGAGCCAGACCATGTGAGAGGAAAGACATGAACCCAGGTATTTTTAGCTCCATGGCCACCTGTCTATCCACTACACCACACTGCCTCTTGTAACCTTACCCCCAAGCAAATTCATGTTCTAATACCACATTATGTTATAAAGAGTATTCTAGGTTCTCAATGCCACTGCCTGCAGAGAGCAAACTTGACTATGGACTGCAAAGCTAGAAAAGCTTCACATAGAGCCCCAGAGATAGACTCCACATCTATCAGCTTAACTAAATTTGGAGCGACTCACCCAAACCTGAGCCGTCAGCTGCTTTCTTTGGATGCAACAACTTACAAAGACTATCTACTAAGGTGTGGAGGGTTATGATATGCATCGAGAAAGGGAGTACCCATTCTAATGAAAGCATAGCTCTTTTGTAGTATTAAAAAGTAATAACAGCTCATGTTTACATCGTACTCTGTGATTTACAGAGAATTTTCCTTTCCATAATCCTTATATAGTTCAAGTATTATTATCTCCATTTTGCAGATGCCAAAACTGAGACTCCAAGAGATTAAGTTGCTTACCCATGATCACAGGCTAATAAATGTTGGAGCCATATTAAGAATACAGGTGTCCAGGGGGCAGCTAGGTGGCGCAGTGGACAAATCACCGGTCCTGTATTCAGAAGGACCTGAGTTCAAATTCAGCCTCAGATACTTGACACTTACTAGCTGTGTGACCCTGAGCAAGTCACTTAACCCTCATTACCCCGAAAAAAAGAAAAAAAGAATACAGGTGTCCTAATTCAAAGTCCAGAACCCTTTGCACTAGACCAAGCCTCTTTACTCTTATGCAATTACAATAGAATTTGTTTATTGTGATTGTGGATGTGAGCATTTTTGTTCTCCATTCTACCTGAGAGAAGATTATGCCTTGAAGAAGAATCACAGAGGACATTAATTATTCATTTTTGGAATTTAATTTCCCTAATAGCACCCACTTCTAAGGCATTGTTTATCTTTAAATTTCATCCTTTTTTGAGACACCAGATGACAAGCTAATGCACACCCTGACTAACTTTGCCAAAAAGAAATAACTGATAAGCTTGAAATGAATGACACTATTGAGTAACACATTCAAAGGTTAGTTATAGGATGTAAGCAATAGCTCTGCCTCCTAGGAGATTAGCTCTCCTACAGTGGACTAACTAGCTGACTCCTAGAGAGCAAATACTTTCTATTTCCTTTGTGAAGACTCAATTGTTGGTATTTATCCAAGTAGAGGCTGATTGGTGAGTTGTGGGTAGCTAACATTCCAGCACTTGTTCAATTAATATTTGTTTAAGAATTCCTACATGGTGCAAATGTTTGATTGTTGACTGGAGTTATAGTGGAAGAAGCATTGAGATATAAATATCAAAAAGCCTTTGTTTTCCATCTCTGCTGCACATCATATAATTTCTCTGAGCCTCACTCTCCTAAAACAAGGATATGAATATCTACACCACCTTCTTCACAGGGCTGATAATTGGATAAAATGCTGACCCCATAGCACCTAGATCTCTGCTCTGAACATTCCCGTCTTCCCAACTTTCATAGCCTGACTGTCTCCTCTCCTTTTTTGATGAGATACCAGGATCCTGATGGGACTATTGAATTCTTAGAAGCCACCATCACTATCTTGTCTCCTTCAGATCCCATATGCCAGCTATTCCTCTCCTTCCTCCAGTCCCTGCTGTTCTAACACAATCATTCTTTATGCAGGCACATGTCCTTAAAAGAACTGAAGTCCAAAGGACTTCAATGAGGTTTAATCATGAGGCTCATGGGAAATATAGTCCTGTTCCTCCTTGTGTTCATGATTCTAAATCCTTTCCTTCTTCTGTGCATGGACAGTAAGGTATTAATCTCACAGTGGGACAAACACTAAGCTACATAAGAAAACTGTAAAAATTAAAGAAAAGCCTCAAAGAAACCTAAACTTCATAATTGAAATGGAAAAATTTTTAGCTTTCATATTTACCCAAATATTTGGAGTATCTTTAATATTGTTATGTTTTGTAAAGTGACCCAAAAATATTCTCAGGTAGGGATTTTGTGACTATATGCTTATTACAAAATTAGGAGAAGAATGCAAAGTATCATAACACTTTAAAATATCTTAGAGATCTAGTTTAAACTCACTATTTTACAAGTGAGGAAATTGAAATCTGAGCAACAGAAATATCTTGTCCGAGGTGACACAACGACAGAAGTAGGACCTGACCTCAAGTCCCCTCACCCAATGAACATTTTCACTACACTCCTCTTAAATGATATTGCTAACTTGTCTTTGGCTGGGTCTGCAGCTGTTCACCCACTCCAGTGCTACTACTGAGTTTCTCATTACTTACCACTTGAGCATAAACTTTATTGCTAATCATTTCATCTACAAAGTACATAGTCCAGTGTAGTATATTGTAGTATGGTGAATGTAGGTTATTACCACCATAGTGCTTACCTTTCTCCATCCCTGTCGATGCTGTCAATCATTAGCTGTTTGATCTTAGACAAATCCCTTTGCCGTTCTGGGCTTCAGTTTTCTGAGCTCCATAATGAGGAAGTTGAACTGGATGGTTTTAGGGCCTCTTTTAATTTTAAAATTTCTGTTTGTAGGCATTTCATAGTGTGTACTGATCCTAGCTTTTCACCTCTCAAATGCAGTTTTCTCTATCATGTTGTCGTCTAGTCATGTCCCACTCTTCATGACCCCATTAGGGGTTTGTTTGTTTTTGGCGAAGATTCTGGAATAGTTTTCCATTTCCTTCTCCAGCTCATTTTACAGATAAAGAAACTGAGGCAAACAGGGTTAAGTGACTTGCCTAGGATCCCACAGCTAGTAAATATCTGAAGCTAGATTTGAATTCAGATTTTCTTGACTTCAGGCCAGGCACCACCTAATGGTCCCCTTTTTTAGGCTGTAAATACTTGATGCCTTTTTATGTTTTGAATTTATGTCTTTACCCTGCTATATCTCTATCCAATAGGTCAGTTTATATCAGTTTCAGATGGCAAGCCCCTAAAGGCAAGAAGCTTGTCTTTGTCATGCCATGTATAATTAAGTTCTCTTTATGAGAAGGAGTCAGGCTTTCTGCCTAATCATTCCAAATTGTGGGATTAAATAGATGTCCTAATAACCTGTTTTAGGGCAATCAAGTGATTGTTTTTGCTTTGTCATACTAACCAATTTACAACTTCATCACATGACCACATTTCCTGACAATTCCTTCCCTTTAATCTTGGAATATTCACTGACCAGTGAAATGCTGCATTCTGGCTAAAGGACACAATACATGCACAGTCCCTTCTTCCTCTGGTCCAGTGGCCTCTTTAGGGTTTTTTTTTTTTCCTTCTTGCAGAAGATGAAGGCCTTTGTTCCATGTCAATTTGCATCTGGAATCATTAGCTGATCTTGTCTAAGATATGCATGCTCATGTCATACCAAAGTTGCCTCTGAAAGAATTTATTTTGAGAAGGGGGTCTGCACCTGTTTCTCACAAGGAGCCCTCAACTTGAAAATAGGTTCCAAGAAATGGTTTGGTACTTGGGCGCTTGTAGATCAATCTATATTTTCCTTTAAAGCCATTAGTGTAAGATGGTGGTTAGAGTTACATTCTGTGTCAAGAAAGTAATTTTAACTGAAAACATGGCTGAAATGTTGTGTTTTTGAGTTTTAAAAAATAACAGTGGAAAATAACACTGTGGAATTACCTTTTTTTCTTTTAGACATAAAACATACTTAAGCTTATGCAGACTTTGTACTCGTCAAAATGCTAGTCTATAAGAAAACTTAAAAGAGAAGAAATGGAAAGAATAACAGAGATCTCTCCACAGGGCCACATGATAAAGTAAGGATATTAACATGCAAAAAAGTACTGAGCAGCCCATGTGGCAAGATCAACAAACACTAGCTGGAATGACCCAGTTAACAGATTTTATCCCTTGGGATCACTGCTTCAGGATAAGCAAGGAGAGATTCCAACATGATCTGTGATTAATACTTTAAAATACAGACATATAGTCCATAATGCCCTAGGATTGACTGGTCTACCTTGGAGCACTGAACTAAGATAGGGGACTGGTGTCTACCTTATCCACCAAGTATGTCTTAGATAAGGAGAAGGAAGGGAATTTGTTATGTGAAAGGATGACTAAATACAAAGGTGTCTCCACGCACCACCAGATGAATCAAGGCATTGTTTGCCCATCTATGGGAAAGAAGAAGCAAACTTCAGAAATAATAGGACTGGAATTCAAGGTGATCCTCAGTACACATAGGATTTAAAATAGGCAAGAGTGGTTCTTTGTAGCAAAGTGGGATGGGAACTAGTCTGTGGGACATGGAGATAGAAGAACAGGAATTCCTATAGTCCTGAGTCGGCTGACAGAGATCTGGTAGAGATACTGCCCCATCTCCCCCTACCTTCACAAGTGGCATTGGAAAGAATGAGAAATGGAAGGGCATCACTACTGGTTAAGGGGAGAGGAGGAAAAAAAGGGGAAGAAAGAGCACCGGTATTGGAAGAGGAGGAGTTAGCAAGGAGAAAAAGGAAGATAAAGAATAGAAAGCAATGGTGGGATAAGAAGGGATATTATTACCCTGGCAACAAAAGCAGGAAGATGAATCCCAGGTGTGGAAGGGCCTACAAGCTATTTTGATGTCTGGCACCTTGTAACCCTCAGGCTGTGTGTCTCCCTTGCATGCACCTTTACCCTATACTTTAAAGCTTAGAAATCAGATTCCCATCAGTCCTTTGGATAGATCCAATGAGATATTAAGATTAACCTCTCTACTTCTTTAGCAATTGCCTGCCCTACCACTGCTATTCATAGAAAGTTCAAAGAGTCATATTCTAGAAATCTCTCTTTTCTTAACCACAATAGAATATTTTACTTTTACGAGACAAGGAAGTAAAGAAATATGCTAGAATGTAGACCAATCTGTTATGGATACAGCAAGCATTCCAGAGGACTGTCAAGATGTCCTTTGGCCCCTAACAGAATATCAACTTTAATGCCTAGACTAGAAAGTGAACCCTTTGCAAACAAATACTTCAAATACAATCCAACAATAGATAAGCACCACACCCTCCCCTCTTTAAGCTTACTTCAGAGGATATAGAAAGAAGACATATTTGCATACGTATACCAGGCTGCAATATCTCTTGTATTAGCATGGACTTTGAGGAAAATGACTGTTTCCTCGGACTAAGGCCATGGTTATTACAATGTAGAGAGATTTATTGATAACTAACATAGATGTTTCTGTAACTTACTCCAGTCTCAACCTTCATCCCCATGATTATATTAGAAAGACACAATTGTTTGGAACTTTATTGTTGTAATGATCCTTCATTTATGTAGATTTACAAATAAAGAAAACATCTTTTTATAAATTTAGTTTACAATGTAGATCACAAATTGTTAGAAATAAAATGTACTTTGAGTTTAAGCAGTAACCCAAAATCAGTCAGAGCATCAATGACTTCTGGTTACAGTATTGAGCAAAATATGATTTTGAAAACAAAATCATGTATTTTTGATTCAGCATTTCCCTAGGAATGACTTATGTATGACTGTATTACTGGATCCATGAATCAAGCCAGGAGAATCTGATAATATTTTGAATTTTGCTTTATCTCAAGTCCTCTTTCTGAAACACTGATATTATTTAGACTATTTACCTAGGTGCTAAGGGTATTTCTTTGTTCCTTCTAGCTCAAATACTAGGGAATATTCAAGAATTGGTTGAAGCAATACATGCTTATTTTATCTAGAAAATTGAGTTGTTTTTTTAAAAAAGTTGATAGATCTCATTCAAATTTCTTCTTAAAGGAATTCACCTTTGGAAACACCAAAAAGGCTAATTTCCCCTCTGCTTGTCATATTAAAACTATAATCTGGATACAGGGTAAGTAACCCTCCTTCCCTCTCCTCTGACATCCTGCCCCACCCACATCACCAGCAGTATCCCAGCTAACCACATCCAGAGAGTACAACTTCCTGAAGGTGGCAGCATTCTCAGGAAATATGTACTTGCCCTCCCAAACAGTCACACCAGATAGAAAGTATTACCACATTTACTAGTAAATGTGGATACTTAACCATGCAGATCTATTTCAGTCATGAATGCTATGTTTATATTAATACCAGGTTTACTGAAGGATTTCTAGTTAAAGTATAGTCTAGACCTCAAAATATTTAAATGGTACTTAAGATTAATATCTACATAAATGTCCTTCCATGACTATAAACTTTACATCATTTTCCTTGACCTTTTTTATTCAGAGTGATGATAACAAGGATATTGCAGGGCTGTGGGATACACAGGGATGCATATCAACAAGGTTTAATAGATAAAAAATAACCCTTGGTACTTCATGTGAATTTTCTATTTATCTTGACAATAAGAAAACAACTGTGAGTTATGCATTTGAACACTGGATTTTAAAATATCTGTTAAATTCAGGGCACAATTTTATTTAAATGGATATCCTTCAGACTTCTTTAAAAAGGTCAGTTTCTGATCTGGTACATTGTGACTAAAGCTTCTTTTCTAGGAGTAGAGAGTTTGTCACCTTTGGTGAGATAAATATTATCAGCTATGCTTGCAAAAGCAAGACAGGTTAGGATGAAAAGTCAGACTGTAGTGGATAGAGCACCGGCCCTGGAGTCAGGAGTACCTGAGTTCAAATCCGGCCTCAGACACTTAACACTTACTAGCTGTGTGACCCTGGGCAAGTCACTTAACCCCAATTGCCTCACTAAAAAAAAAAAAAAAAAAAAAAAAGTCAGACTGTGGCTACTGGTAAATGAAACTTTTTTTTTTTTTAAAGTAAAGATATATCTTGCCTTCGATAGGACCTCAATCTAGGCAGGAAATGAATTGTTATGTATGACGCTAAATACATTCAAATAGCAATCGAAAAATGAGTGCCACATTTAGTTTTGACAAAACTGACAATGGGTTTTTCCTATACGATTGCCTATAAAATGCATTGGCTCCTGTGATTTTTCCTAAAAACTGAGCATAAGTCCAGTTCACAGTCAATGAGGAAACAAAGCAAAAGTTTCCTCCTCTTGTCTCTCAAGCATTAGGTTTAATTAAGCATTCATTACTAGCCTTAAGGGTACCTGAGAGGATCACCTCTCCAGGAATATTTGAGCGTCCATTCCTAAGACATGTTTGTCCAGGACTCTGCTGATTGATTTTCCTATCATTAGTTGTTCTGAGGAGAGGAGAATCTAAGGACTTAGATAAATCTCTGGGTACTAAAGTGTTTATCTGAAGTAATACTTCTATCTAAATCTTTTGATTTTTTTTATCATTGCTTGTAACTAAAGTATATTCTACTACAATTAAGTCTTTATTGGTATCATTTCCTAACCTTGCGCCACTTCATTTTAATTTATGTGAATCTTGTGCAAAGAAAGGAACTGCAGATTTCTGAGTCACAGGCATGGAAAAGTGATGCTTATTTGCAACACCATGAATCAGAAGTACATGATAAGACAGTCAGGGAGTAGGATCATCACTGAAGGCCAATAGGTGCAAAGGCAGGCTCTTTCCTTAGTCTTGCAGGACACACAATTTATCTCTTTTCTCCAGCTCCCTGACAATTTTTTTCCCTCCTCCCACTTCTTTCACTTGTCTCCCACTATTTTCCTTGCAACCTGATTTTTATTCTTTTGATTTTTCTATTCAACTTCTTCCCCTGCTGTTCGAATGTGAATGAAGTATTTTCTAAGAGAGAGGGAAGGAAGGAAGGTCAATCATAGGGTTTAGGGTCACAGCCAAAATAACAACACTGACTCCATACATTCATTAAAAGGCCAGCATTAGAGAAGGTGGAAAAGAAGGAGTGGTGGGGGGGGACATTATGAGAATGGTTGATATGGCATCAATATGGAAAGAAAGGGTAAGAAATGGGGATAAGCAAGACTACCATGCTGTTGCTTAATTGAAGAACCATTTGCTTCCAGTTTGTGAACACATACACATTTATAAACATATATACATATATTTATATGTACACACATATGTGTATACATATTCATATATACATGGATATATACAAAATATATACATTAAATTATATCTGCATATTATTTAAAATATGTGTTCTATGAATAAATGAATATTATAAAATCTTTATTATGAAATTATTTTGAATATTATTTGATGTTTTGATTTTTAAATTATTGTGAATTTTATTATGGGATATTATAAAATACTATGGATATTATGAAATAATGAAAAATAAATTATATATGAATATATTTTCTTCTGTATATGGAAAGGGCAGTTGTTAAATAGTAGTTCACTTTTTGTAGTACTTCAAAATTTGTAAAACACTTCATATTCATTATCTTATTTGGTTAAAAACTCACAAACTACTCACCATGCACTAGGAATTGTTTTAGGGATTTAGGAATTTAACATAGTATATAATTATAACATATGATTATACATGATATAATAATAGGGATTTAGAACATGTTTTTAAAATATGGACCCTAGTTTTTATATTGACAAAGACCTTTAAAAAAGAGCCTGGGATGGAATCCTAGATTTCAGGTCAAGAATAACTAGATACAGATTCTACCTCTGATATTCCCTGATTGTATGACTCTCTGGACCTCAATTACCTCATCTGAAAATGAGGAAGGTTGGATTAGATGGTTAGATCTATGATGCTATGAAAAACTTCTATAATCAGTGGACACACTGTAAATAGAAACTTTTATAAGGAAAGAAAATGGGTTTATCCATTCATCCTTTGCCAAATGTAACATAATGAGTTTTTAGAAGAAATAAGATATAAAGGGCAACAAGAATTAAGGGAAAGCAAGATGCTTTTAGATGGAAAATATATGGTTCAGGCATGAAAAGTGGTATGCAGGAGCATGCTTGTAAATATTTAATGACCAGCTCACCAAAAAAAAAATATGTACAACATACTTTTAAGTTTAATCTGCATTACTAACATTTTCCCTATCACTTTCTTAATTCTAGACAATCAATAAAAAAATAAACTAAGTGTTAATTTATAGCATTTGCAGATTTCTGAGGTATAAATATTCACGCTGAAAACTTAACAATTTTGTTTGGAGCTGGCTCCAGCATGTCCCTGGTTGTAAAGCAGAAAGCACAAAGACTGATGATAATGGAAGATGAAAAATTGGCTTGAGAGAACATATAACTGACTATAGTATAAGGAATATGCAGGGGAAAGGAAAGAAATGAGAGAGGAAAGGAAAGAGTAAATGGCTGATGAGTGATTTTCAAGGTGATTTGGAGGAAAATGGAGAGTCCAAAGAAAAGAAATAAAAAGGGAAGAATGGATGATCTTGGCTACAGTGTCTTGGGATGAGAGAGGATGAACAAGGAAGGAAGGACACAATGGTAGGGGAGTGGATAGCTGGGGAATTGAAGAATAACTCGATTTTAGACAGCATAGTGAGAAAAGTAGAAGCATTTTGATGTGGAGAAAAAAAGGTAAAACCAAACTGATCATTATATACCAAGGAAACTCCGAAGTCTAAGGGAAATAAAGGAAAATTTTAGAAAATGGGTGGATGTTAGAGTTAAAATATTACCAAATGGCCTAGGAAGGAAACTAAAAAATATTCTTCTTAAAGAACATACTTTCACTTCTCAGGGAAAAATGATAAGGAATATACTATCATTGGAACCAGATTTAAAATTTAATTTGGATCAATTTCTTTCCTATTCTACTGTGAAATTATTTTATATTTTGTCTTCTAGATATTATGCTATTACCTTTTTTATGTTTTAACATGTTCCCTGCACTCCATTGACATAGATTGCTGTAGCCATCTTACTTAGACTGAAATAAAAAACCCACATTTATTAAGCTTTTATTACAAACAAGGAACTGGAGGGATAAGATAAAAAGGAAACAGTTGTTTTCCCTCAGAGATTATTGTTGGGATATTCATTTTATACATAGATAAGCAAAGACCAGATAATTGAGGTGGAATTGAGCACTTACAGAAGGGGTAGGAAAAGTAGGTCAGCAAAAGTTAATTAGAAAAAGAATCTTAGGGTACAGCTAGGTGGCACAGTGGATAAAGTACCAACCCTGGATTCAGGAGGACCTGAGTTCAAATTCGGCCTCAGATGCTTGACACTTATTAGCTGTGTGACCCTGGGCAATTCACTTAACCCTCATTGCCCCGCCAAAACAAAAACAAAAACAGAAAAAAGAATCTTGAAGGAAGCTATGGAGTCTTAAGAGAGAAATGAGAAGGGAATACATTCCAGTCTTGGGGGACAACCTGTGCAAGGCAGGGAGAACACTTCTTGTAGGGTTCATTCTAGAGAATCTAGGGTATAGTTGGTACTCAACAGATGTTCCACAAAAATAATGCTAGCAGGGAGGAAAAATGGGATACTGTCCCATCTATCGCATCAGCAAGCTAAAAAATTGCTGGCATTTGGCATTTAGTGTTTTCACTTTTTTCTTCAATCCAGCTCCAAAATGGGGCTGTCACAGCAGGTCTCTGCAAAGAAGAACAGGGAGTGGCAGGAAAGAAGAGCTACAAAATAAATTTCTCTCCTCCTTTGCTCTAGGGTAGAGTCAGACTAAACAGGAGACTTACACAGGCTTAGCCCAGTTTTCAACATGGCTAATGAATTAAAATTGAAAAGTCTTTGACTGTAAAAATGCATGGAGAAACAAAAATAATTATTAATAAATTTAAAGATCATTAGTAACAGGATACATATATCAACTTAAAATAATTCCTTATATTTAAAATGTCATCTTTCTAAGAAGTTCAAAGACTTTCTGTTTTTATTGGGGTTTTTCCAGGTAAGGAATTCAGAATGGATGACTGAAGTATAGAATTTTGCAAGAGATTGAGGCCTTTATTTTTCTTTAGGTAAGCACTATTCCCAAAGGACCTTCAATCTCACTCTTTGAAAACAATGGCAAAATTGGGGAAAGCTGCTCTGACCTAGGTGTGGCAGTGGATAGAGCTCTAGGCCTGGAGTCAGGATTCCCAAATTCAGATCTGGCCTCAGACACCTTACTAGCTGTGTGACCCTGAGCAAGTCACTTACCCCTGTTTGCTTCAGTTCCTCATCTGTAAAATGAGCTGCAGAAAGAAATGGCAAACCACTAGAGTGTCTTTGCCAAGAAAACCCCAAATGGAGTCACAAAGAGTAGAAACAACTGGAAAACAACAAGGAAAGCTCTCTGCCACAAACATGCTGCTAAGGAAATACACCAATATCTCTACTCTTTTATAATGCAGTTGCTACTCAAAGAGACACAAAATTCCAAAGACCAATTTGAACACATAAAACACCTTTCACCAACTACCATTCAAAGAGGTATTTGCTCAATATCCATGAATAGGGAACTTTTCATCACCAACACAAGTAAACATTCTTGCCAGAAAATAAGGCACTGAAATAAATTGAAATAAATTGTACTGGGATTGATTTTTCAGCATTAGGCCGTCCAAGTTTTTTTTTTTAATAGGAATAATAAATCCGTGACCTTCGGAATTATACCCAGGATAGCTAAATAAATCTAATTGTTCTTGTCAATTAAATAATAATGCTTGGGCTCTGCCTTTTGTATTTGTTCCAGGCTAATTGCTGGCATACTCACTAGCTTGATGGGCAGGACTGATTCTCTTACTCATAGAATAAGAAGCAAATCAAATGGTCCAGAACTGTTTTAGGCAACTGCCTATAGACAGCTTTTGGAAGATAGCCTTGGCAAGTTATTATTATTGAAAGGCTTTGGAGTGAGGGGTTTGGAAGTGGAGTCTGAATGGCATTGTATTGGGAGGTGTCAGTGGAGTGCATCACTAACATTTTCCCCATCACTTTCTTAATTCTAGACAATCAATAAAAAAAAAATAAACTAAGTGTTAATTTATAGCATTTGCAGATTTCTGAGGTATAAATATTCACGCTGAAAATTTAACAATTTTGTTTGGAGCTGGCTCCAGCATGTCCCTGGTTGTAAAGCAGAAAGCATGAATATAGATGATAATGGAAGATGAAAAATTGGCTTAAGAGAACATATAACTGACTATAGTATAAGGAATATGCAGGGGAAAGGAAAGAAATGCCTTCCCAGCCTTGTATAAAGAATGTTACAACAAGCACTGTTAATGGTTGTGGCAGCTGTGTTTTCTGGAGCCTCTTAGAATTTCATGACATCTCTCATGAGCAATAGAAAAGTCACGGAGAATTTCTTGAATTTTAAAAGGAAATCATATTTTTAGAAACACTTCAAAGACTCATCCCTTCAAAATGTTAATCATCTCTAGAGAAAGGAATATTTTATATTTTTCCAGGTGTCACATTTATGCTTTTTTTTTTCAAAGCTATGTTTGGGTAATCCCTTTTTGAAGCATTATACTATCACATCATTAACCGCTTTCTCACTCTTTCAGTGAAAACTACAGCCAAAAGAAAGCTATGCAGGGTTAAGACATCAGCCTCATTAGGCTTCCATCCTGGGGTCATTGATTCAGTGACTTCATGGAATCCTAGAGCTGGTAGTGGAATTCTAGAGCTGGTAGGGCACTTATATATCTTGTCTTGTCTAACTCCATTTTACAGATGAGAAAACTGAGACCCAGAAAAGTGAGAGTTATCTTGCCCCCAAATCTCAGAGCTACATGATGGAAGAGACAGATTCTATACTTTCCCTAACTTCACTATTTCCTTTAAGTACTCAGATTGGGATAGTTTAGGGGACTTTCAAACTCTGCAATTGGCACAGAGACTAACCTCTGATCTACCAAAGCACTAATCTAATAATCCCTGAGCTACGTTCAAAGTCCAGAAGAAAGAAAAAACAACTCTGTTGACAAACCCTTGTTCTTTCAGAACACGTCCATTGCACATACAATTATCAGTTTTGTACAGAAATATGTTCCCTTTCCCTCTACCCTCACTGAAAAAGAAAAGTTTATATTTAATTTCATTTTCCACTGGAAACAAATTAATAAATCTCAGCCTATTCATGGGAACCAACTGATTCAGGGTGAATCCTCTCATAATTATGTTGACTTGGCATGGGTGTTCACTTTGGCCTCTTGCCAAACTCCCAGCTAAAGGGGAAAATTACCTTTCCACACCCAGCTAAAAACAGAGTCTGAAAGAATAATTCCTTTCGTGAACAGCGTCACTGAATAAGCAACTTTTAGCCTGATTGTTGTGTTACTATTGTTGTTTTGGGTGTCTTTAATGTTTTAATATTTGAATGGCTAGTGGTACATCATGCCTACAAAAATAATTTCCAAGTGGAACAAGACAAAAGATGGTGTCTTATTTTGTTTTGTTTTAATTTTATAAATGAGGTTAGGGTATATTATGTAAAAACTTCTGTTTCAAATGAATCTTTTTTTCTCTAAGAAAAACATAAAATTTAAACTGTTTTAAAAACAATCTGTATTTCCCTCTTTTCCTTCCATTCTCCCCAGAAAGCCTCCCCCAAACCTTGAACCCACAATGGTACTCCCACACCCTTTCCAGCTTCTTTTTTGTTTACTGTCTTCCCCAATTAGAATGTAAGCTCTTTGAGGGCAAGAACTGTTTTCTTTTTTGCTTGACTTTGTATCCCTAGTGTGTATTGTAGTCAGAGGTCTTTAAATGTTTGCTTTTTTTTTTAATTAATAAAGTATTTTATTTTTTTCCGTTACATGTAAAGATAGTTCTCAACTTTTGTTTATACAAGCTTTACAGTTTCAGATTTTTCTCCCTCCCTCCCCTTCCTCCCCCTCCCCTAGACAGCAGGTAATCTGATATAGGTTATATATATATGTATATATATATATATACACATAATAACATTAATCCTATTTCTGTGTTAGTCATGTTATAAGAGAAAAAATCAGAGCAATGATGAAAAACCTCAAAATAGAAAAAAACAACAGCATCAAAAACAAAAGAAATAGTATGGTTCATTCAGCATCTATACTCCGCAGTTCTTTTTTTTTTTTTTTTCTTGGATTTGGAGATCCTCTTCCATCACGAGTTCCCTGGAACTCTTCTGTGCCATTGCATTGGTGAGAAGAATCTAGTCCATCACAGTAGATCAACACTCAATGTTGATACTGTGTACAATGTTCTCCTGGTTCTGCTCATCTCACTCATCATCAGCTCACGCAAGACCCTCCAGGTTTCTCTGAACTCCTCCTGCTCATCATTTCTAACAAGCACAATAGTATCCCATTGTATTCATATACCACAACTTGTCCAGCCATTCCCCAATTGATGGGCACCCCCTCAACTTCCAATTCCTTGCTACCACATAAAGAGCAGCTATAAATATTTTTGTACATGTGGGTCCCTTTCCCCTTTCCATGATTTCTTTGGGGAAAAGACTCAAAAGTGGTATTGCTGGGTCAAAGGGTATGCACAGCTTTATCGCCCTTTGGGCATAATTCCAAATTGCTCTCCAGAATGGTTGGATCAGTTCACAGCTCCACCAACAATGCATTAGTGTTCCAATTTTCCCACAGCTTCTCCATAAATGTTTGCTTTTGATGATGATCCATGGAGACTTTTGCCAGCCAATTTATGTCTAAAATTCTGATATCTGGAATTTCAGATATACACATAAGATACCAAAAATAAGGAGAAAGTAAATTAGACAGACATAATAAAAAACCCTCATGTGTGTTTTTCTGTCTCCAACAAGTTCACAATTGTGGTTTTTTTCCAAAATAAAAGTCACTGTCTTTCAAGTTACAGAACAAATGGTGTCTCTAACTGTGGTGTTGAAACATACATATGCATTCAGTTGCAGCAGCCAACCTGAGGAGAATTGAGGAGTGAGGTTCACCCTCATCCCATTGTACCCATTATATTATTTCAAAGTTTGGAGATGGTGCATAATCGTGACTTTTTTATTTAAGTTTTTTATATACTTCTACTAATTGCTGTTTAAGGAAAGAACTTCCTCTTACAATTCTTCCTTAGAATTCCCTAATTTAGTAATAACTTTCTTCAGATAATAACACTTAATTCTGAGAAATCTACTCTTTATCATCAAGACAAAATAACTTATGGTCTGTCTGGCAAAATTGAAGAAAGAACTTGCAAGCCCCACCCTATGCTTAAAATAATCTTAGAAAAACAATGATCAAACTAATTAGAACTTTCCCTTTTCATTAACCACATTCTTTCCCCGTTCTTTTTTGCATTTCTTCCTAACACGTGTTAGTGATGTTTTATTCAATAACTCATAGTTTTCTCCTGGCTCCTCTATTATGTTGTTTTTTTGTGGGGGTTTTTTGCAGGCAATAGGGGGTTAAGTGACTTGCCCAGGGTCACACAGCTAGTAAGTGTCAACTGTCTGAGGCCGGATTTGAACTCAGGTACTCCTGAATCCAGGGCCAGTGCTTTAACCACTGTGCCATCTAGCTGCCCCCCTATTGTGTTTTTTAATTCTTCCTAATTCCATTTTCAGACCAATGGCCCATAGTAACTTTCCCTGGGTTTTATGTCCTGTTTGCAATAAGCATTCTTTTATTCTCAATGAAAGAGTGTTTACTAAGTACTTACTATGTACCTAGAAAATAATATGGATATATTCAAATAAATAAATTAAAAGGTTTTTTTTGGGGGGGGTAATTCCATCCTCTATCTGAGGCAAGTTAAACACCTGTTTATGAGGCATGTGGGTGCAGTAGACAGAACACTTAGCCTGGAGTCAAGAAAACCTGAGTTCAAATATGACCTCAGATACTTATGAGCTGTGTGACCCTAGACAAGTCACTTAACCTCTGTTTGACCCAGTTTCCTCAACTGTAGAATGGAGATAATAGCAGTACCCACCTTCTAGGATTGTTATGAGGATCAAATGAGATAATATTTTAAAAGTGCTTAGCACAATATTTTCCACATAGGCACTATATAAATGCTTATACCCTTACTGTTCCCTTCCCATCTGTCTATCTGCAAAAATATATGCATATGTACATATGTAAACATAAATATATAAAAATATATTTGTATATGTATAAACATATATATACATATACATATGTGTGTTGTTTGTATGTATATGTATATGTGTATTTATCTCAGGCCTGCTTCTAGATTTGAATCCAATTCTAGGGTCATTTAGGTGGTCCAAAGATCACAGAATACCAGAGCTGTTGTCTAACTACACTTCCCCTCCCCTAACTTGTACTTGTAAAAATGTTTTATTTTCTTTTACCCCAACTTAACTTTTTACATTTTTAATGTTTCAGTGGCACTGTGATTTCATCAAAGTGGGTTCCCTATTTTATCACACAATTACAACCCATCTGCTAACCATCTACTTACTCTCATTCTATTTCCCAGCTTCTTAAACTGTGGGTCACACATTACATAACTAAATGTGAGGATCATGAAAAATTTAGCAACGGTAAAAGGTTATGTATACCTATTTAATATATCTATATACCCAGGGTCACATAAAAATGTTCAGGCAAAAAGAGGCCATCAATGGAAAACAGAATACCAGAGCTGTTGTCTAACTACACTTCCCCTCCCCTAACTTGTACTTGTAAAAATGTTTTATTTTCTTTTACCCCAACTTAACTTTTTACACTTTTAATGTTTCAGTGGCACTGTGATTTCATCAAAGTGGGTTCCCTATTTTATCACACAATTACAACCCATCTGCTAACCATCTACTTACTCTCATTCTATTTCCCAGCTTCTTAAACTGTGGGTCACACATTACATTTCATTGAGTCATTTCAGTTGTGTCTAACTGTTGGGGTTTTCTTGGTAGAGATACTGGGATGATTTGCCATTTATTTCCCCAGCTTTTACAGATGAGGAACTGAGGCAAACAGGGTTAAGTGACTTGCTAGCTAGACACAGCTAGTATGTGTCTGAAGGTGGATTTGAACTCAGGTCCTCCTGGCTCCAGGGCCAGTGCTCTATCCACTGTACTATCTATCTGCTTCTTTAATATAATCTTTATCTAAATGCAAAATAAATATACATATCTAGAGATCTCAATATATAAGAGAAACTAGGAGGGATCAGGAAAGGTTCCCAACAGTTAATGGTGCTTGAGCTGAGTTTTGAAGCAAAGTAGAGATTTTAAGAGGTGGAAGTAAAGAGGAAGTACAATGCAGGTATTGGGGTGGGGATAGCCTGGGCAAAAGCAGGGAGATAAAACATGAAATGTTATATAAAATATGCAAAAGAAATATAGATATCTATATCTCTATATATGATAGACAGAAAATAGGGGCTATACATAAGAAGAATAACATTATTGTCAATATAAGTATTTATAGATATCTATAGATATATTGATATCTGCCTGGCTTAACAGATATATGTAGATGGCTTCCTTCCCATCCCTTGTCTTTTCTATTTAAAGTCCATTTGGGGGCAGCTAGGTGGCACAGTGGATAAAGCACCAGCCCTGGATTCAGGAAGACCTGAGTTCAAATCCGGCCTCAGACACTTGACATTTACTAGCTGTGTGACCCTAGGCAAGTCACTTAACCCTCATTGCCCCACAAAATAATAATAATTATAAAATAATAATAAAGCCCATTTGATCATATTTGCTTCAATAATGCTCATGTTTCCAAATATATATAATATACATGTTAATTACTAATGAGAGCTGTCTTCTGCTTACAATCAAAATTCAGTCAATCACTTAGCATTTATTAAGTGCCTGCTGTATGCCAAGCACTATACCAAATACTAAAGATAAAAAGAAAGTTTTTTAAAATGGATATATCACTTTAAGGTTTAAAATATATATACAAAGTAGCCTCCAATTCCAAACTAGATAGCTTTTTCATGGTTGAAGATTTCCCAATGCTGTTTGAACCCTGACTTCTTCCCACAGCACATGGTGCCTTATACATAATACTGGAGATAGAGTCAGGAGATCTGGATTTAAATTCCAGCTCTGTCATCCATGGGACCATGGGTGTTACTTGGTTTCCCTATGCTTCCTTTTCCTCATCTATAAAATAAGAAAGGGGGACTACATGACCTCTAAACATCTTCCAGCCTATCATTCCATTTTGGCAAAGTTGTTTTTTAATGTGTATCTTTAAATTATACCTTCAAAAATAATCATTTCCTGCTTGTTCTATTACAATAGTTTTCTAATTTATGTCGGTTTCTCTCTACTCCAATCCATCCTTCTTCACACAACTGCTAAAGTGATTTTCCTAAAGCTCAAGGATCAATAAACTCCAGGAAATCCCTATTACTTCTAGGATCTAATGTAAACCCCTCTATTTGGCATTTAGATACTGTTCAAAATGGCACTGACCTACTTTCTCCGTCTACTTACACATTACTTCCTTCCTGTTCCTGCTATCTCTGGTCTAGCCATACAAGGCTGTGTGCTATTCCTCACACATGAGCCTCCATTGCCTACCTCAGTGCTTTTTCACTGGCTGACTCCATGACTAGAATACTGGGCTACAGTATCTCTGTCTCCTGGAATCCCTAGTTTCCTTTAAGTTCAAGTGACATTTTCTGTTTGAGGCCTTGGCTGGTCCTCTAGATACTAGAACCTTCCAATCCAAGGTCACTTTGTGTTTGGTTTCTCTATGTCTTGTATATTCCTATAGGTGTACATGTTATCACTTTCATTCAAATGTGAGAGAACGTTTTCACTTCTGTGTATAGTGACTGGTACACACTCAGTACTAAATAGCTTATTAGGTTGATTGACCATTGAGATTGGGACAATGTGTTTGTTGTGAAACCGGAATTTTGTCAGGCATGTAGGTAGGGGAAAGTGTAGGGGATCAGTCACTTGCCCTGGCATTTCCTCAGAGGTATTTAGATTACTGGTATATGAATGGTATTGTTGAAGCAGAGATTAGCCAGTTTTGAGTTAAGAGAGTGTGTCACAGAAATCATGTTATTTACAGTTAAGAAAATGTTCAGTGAGAGCTAAAGAAGGAGTGAATATTAGTGGAGAAACCACTAGCCAGGTAAGGGTGGTTGAACTCCTGCCATTGATCTTGGGGTCAGTCCAGTTAGTACTTTATGCTGCAAAGTATAAAAGTGCAAACAATATGTATCAGAGTGGAGAATAAATAATGATGACACTTGATGTCAGATACAATCTAGCAATGTCTGAGTTAAACCAGGAAATCTGGCTCCCATCTCCAAGTCCTAGAGTAGGGTGTCACTGGAATGAATGGGCCTTTGGTAACTCAGGCAACCTGATATGCTTAACTCAAGGCATAGATTCTACCATAACTCAATCACTAAGACGTATAGTAAAATAAAGTATGATGGAGTTCCTAGTTAGGAATATATGTTCCAAGGATGCCAAGTTAGAATTTTGAAAGCATGTTCCCTGAGATATATTGCTATAGATGATCGATGGTTTCTATATCACTGTAAGGTTGCACAGGCTTTGTTGAGTAGACAGGGAAGATTAACTACCATATCTAATGTTATTTCTATGGGAAGATAGGCTCCAAATGTAGAGATTTGGGGAATACAACCTATTTTAAATGTGGAGGCTACATTTAATTGTATAGTTCTAAGTGGCCTTAGGAGGCCATCTAATCTATCCCCTCAGTTCCAGAAAGATAATTTTCCTAACATTTTATTAAAACTTTAGCTGAACAAACTGTGGTATATGATCATGATGGAATACTACTGAGCTTTAAGAAATGATGAGCTTGACGATCTTAGAAAAACATGGATAGAACTGCACAAAATAATGAAACACTAAATGAGGGGAATGAAGAGAACGCTGTATACAGTAATAGCAATATTATTTTGTTTTTGTTTTGTTTTTGGTGAGGTAATTGGCGTTAAGTGACTTGCCCAAGATCACACAGCTAGTAAGTGTCAAGTTTCTGAGGCTGGATTTGAACTTAGGTCCTCCTGAATCCAAGGCCACTGCTCTATCTACTGCACCACCTAGCTGCCCCAGCAATATTGTTTTAAGAACAACTTTGAGTGACTAAGTCATTTTGACTATTACAAATACCCAAATTAGTACAAAGGACATATGAAGGAAGATGCTATCTGCATCCAGAGAAAGAACTGATAAATAGATGTATAGAACAATTTTATATATATGCATGCATATAAATGTATACATATTTACATGATGATTTTATTATAGATTTAAAAAGAATAGTAAATTGTACATAATAGATTGAAGCTTCATGAGCAATCATCTTTTTTATCATATTATGTTATGGAAATGCTTGTTTTGTTCCCCAAATTAAAAATTGAAGAAAACTAAAAAAAACTCTCCTATTTTTTTTCCTCAGGGCTAGACAGAAAGGAGAGAAAATAAATGATTTTTAAGTGAAAAAATGAAATTTTAAAAAACTTTCCACAGGATAATGGTTTACTAACTTCTTTTGACAAGTGTGTTCATTACTCTCATTACAAGAGTTCATTCCAATATATAACTATAAACTCTCCTAGTACAATCTAAGCCTATTACCTTGGCCCTATCCCCAGTGGACATAAAAACCCTCTAGCCTTTATGTGTTTAAATTTAGACTAATTACCTCCCTCAGGCTTATTCATTTTAAGCTAAATACATTCACATTTTTAATAAAGCCTGCTTTCAAACTTTTAATCATGTTTATGACTCTTCTGACCCTTCTCTAAGTTTTTAAATTTTACTGGCTTTTGGATCCTAAATGGAATCTGGTCTTCTACTACAGGATTAACAAGTAGAGAGTATAGGAGGAGGAAGCATACAATAGGACCACTCTCGGTGGCTCATCACAAAACTTTGGGAGGCAATATGGTACCATGGATAGTGAATTGATTTTGAGTCAGAGGTCCTAGTTAAAATTCTACCTCTGATGCTTATTACCAATGTGACTTTAGTTAAGCAGATTACCTGATGGGCCTCAGTGTCCTCATCTGTAAAATTTAGAAGTTGCACTAGATGACCTTTGAGGTCTTTTTGAGACCTTTGATCCTGTAGTAGGACTTTCATCTTACTCAAGGCCCAATTACCCAATATGTGGAAAGGAAGCAGTAACCTTCTTCATCTTCTAAGACAACTATGCCTTTTCCTTGTGAACAATGTGGTTTCCAAAGTTAAAGTTAACTTCTAATGTTCTTCATTGTCTAATATTAGTAATAATAACATACTCACACTATGGCACTTTGCAGTTTTCTAAATACTTTTGAATAATGTATCTCATTTGGTCCTCCCAACTGTTCTATGAGGTAGGCAGGACAGATATCACTGTGGATCATTTTAAAGATGAGAAACCTAAGAGGCAAAGTAGCCTCTCTGGAAATCATATAGATTGTAATAATCATGTACCACAGAATAGCACAGAAAACTAGGCCTAGAATCAAAACTATCTGAGGTCAGGGTCAGCTAGATGGTGCAGTGGATAGAGCACCGGCCCTGGATTCAGGAGGACCTGAGTTCAAATCCGACCTCAGACACTTAACACTTACTAGCTGTGTGACCCTGGGCAAGTCACTTAACCCCAATTGCCTCACCAAAAAACAAAAAAACAAAACAAAACAAAAAACCCTATCTGAGGCCAAAGCCAAGGTCCCAAGATAATATGTTTCAAAGTTGAAAGAGATATTAGAAATCAATTAGTCCAAATCCTTAATTTTCTAGATGAGGATGCTGTGGCCCATAGAAACAAAATGCTTTGCCCAGGGAGACCAATTAGAGAGTTGCTACTATGGTCCAAATGAGAAGTGAGGAAGGCCTGAACTAGTACAGTGGTTGTGTCAGTGGAAATAAAGGGACATTTACAAGAAATGTTGTAAAAGTAGACATAGCATGATTTGGATACTGACTGGATATGTGAGGTGAATGACAATGGGGTGTTAAGGGTGATGCTGAGATTGTGGTGTGTAACTGGGAAGATGGCGGTATCCTTGACAGTAATAGAGATATTTGGAAGAAAGGAAGGTGTAGGTACAGTTCAGGATAAAGACTAGGACTATGTATAGAGTTCTGGGAATCAACTGCATAGATAAATGGCAGATGATAGATAAATAGATCATAGATAGAACATAAATAGATCATAGATAGATAGGTAGGCATCATTTATCATGAACTTACTATGTACCAGGCACTGTGCTAAGCACTACAGATATAAAGAAAGCAAGTCGGTTTTTGTTTGTTTGTTTTTTGTTTGTTTTTTTGTGAGGCAATTGGCATTAAGTGACTTGCCCAGGGTCACACAGCTATTAAGTATCAAGTGTCTGAGGCCAGATTTAAACTCAGGTCCTCCTGATTCCTTGGGCCAGTGCTCTATTCACTTCGCCACCTAGCTACCCCAAAACAGTACACTTTTTTTTTGGCGGTGGAATGAGGGTTAAGTGACTTGCCCAGGGTCACACAGCTAGTAAGTGTCAAGTGTCTGAGGCCGGATTTGAACTCAGGTACTCCTGAATCCAGGGCCGGTACTTTATCCACTGCGCCACCTAGCCACCCCCCAAAAGCTTACTTTCTAATGGTGAAAGACAACAAGTACTGGGAAACGGGGGTTATATGTATGGTAGAGTACTCTGGAGATGGGAAAGAAGTGAGAAGAAAGCTTGGATCTGGGCAAGATAAGATGGAAGCCCACCTATCAGAGCCTTGGTGATTTCAGTGGTGTGGAGTCCAAGTATCTGATGAGGATGAAGACCAGAATAGAAATAATATGTTTTAATGCTAAATAAAATGTTAGTACATTGAGTTTGGGCAGTAGATAGGTTGCAGAGTGGATAGAGTGTCTGGTCTGGAGTCAGGAGGACCTGATTTCAAATCTGGCCTCAGATACTTTACTAGCCATGTGACCCTGGGTCACACCTGTTTGCCTCAGTTCCTCATCTGTAAAATGATCTGGAGAAGGAAATGGCAAACCACTCCAATATCTTCACAAAGAAAACCCCAAATGGGGTGACCAAGAGTTGGACATGACTCAACAACAATTCTGAGTTTTAGTATTCTACTCCATGCCTTTCATAATTTTATAGACTGGCATAATATTTTTAAAATCTAATGTATAATTCATGGGATTAACCATCTTTAAACAAACGAAATCTAATTTAATTGAGGCTTTCTTAATTTCTAAGTGTTAAGCATTATACATTAAATAATATTCATTTTCTTAAAATGCCACAACTTCTGAGTGAGGGAAAATTTTCAGAATGCACTCAGTCTGACCCTCTTAATTTTTGTTTGTTTGTTTTCTTTTTACCCCCCTTCTCTGTGAAAAGGGTGAGGATAGGAAGTTGAGTGCACAGAGTGTCACTAAGGAAAGGAAGAGTTTGGGGTAGGACAGTTAATGTCCCTATGAGGGACATTAATTAGTGAAATGAACTATTAAGAAAATCACAGAATTGTAAAGTCCCAGAGCTAGAAGGAATCTAATGGATGCCAAGTCCAGCCCATGCTAAAAGAATGTATCTCCTCTAAAACTCTAGATGGTGGGCAGGAAAGTCCCTTGTTGCACAAGGGACTTTCCTGCCCACCATCTAGATCCCAGCAGACTAATGATAGAAGGAAGAGAATCACATTAATTCTCTTTTGCTAGCATATAAAATGCCAAATGTTGAATCAGGACAGTGTTTCTTGGAGAAATGCTACAGATAAACAATGAACTGAAGTTTGCATGGAGTAGGGAGAGGAGATATAACCAAATGGCATTGTCATTCTTGCTTCCCTTTACTCTATAGCCAACATCTCTCCAGCTGCTCCACCTCTGTACTATCAGACCAAAGATCATGCCCAGGTGGAATTAAATTTTAGTCTCACTCCTTCCTCCATATTGAGTGGTGAGTACCTTATGTTGTCCACTATAATAAGAAAACCTGCCATGCATGATGTTATTCTCTTGAAATATTTCAGCCAGTCACTTTTCCATTGCATGCCAACCCTCCACCCCCATTCTCCAGCTCTAGAACCATAATCAAATTGATATTGCCATTACTATTGGGAAGAATTTGTCAATCTACTTGCTCCATTCACTGTCCCTATTACTTTCTAAACCAAATGATCCTTCTCTGGCCACCTTTTTCCTATATGTGTTATCTTTCATTAAAACACAAGTTCCTTAAGCATATGGACTGTCTTTGCTCCATATATTTCTAGTGTTTACCAGAGGCTTGGTACATTAAGGGTTTAATAAGTTTTCATTCATTTACTCATTCATTCATTCATTCATCTTCTCTGAGAGAAAGCCTCCTTAATAATTTTCTCTTTCATCTTTAGTTTTTCCCACTGACTCCATCCCTGTTGCCTACAAACATCCCATCCTTAAGGTCTTTACTTACTCTCCAGCCACCTCCAAATGATAATCCTATAATTCTTCTTCCTTTTTCATATAAGCAATTAAAAATACTTTTCTACACGTGTTGCCACTACTTCCTTACATCCTACTCACCTTGTAATCCTTTGCAATCCATCCTTTTCAATGTATATTCTGACTCCAACACTCTGGAAATCGTTTTTCACCAAAGTTAAAAATTACCGAAATGGTGTAAAGGGGCCAAGTATCCTAGAGTCAGGAATATCTGAATTCTAGTTCTACCTCAGACTGTTATTCACTATGTGACCCTGGGGCAAGTCACCCATAATTCTGAGCTTCAATTGCCTCATTTGTAA
The DNA here is from genome assembly GCF_019393635.1 of Dromiciops gliroides. Lineage (NCBI taxonomy): Eukaryota > Metazoa > Chordata > Mammalia > Microbiotheria > Microbiotheriidae > Dromiciops > Dromiciops gliroides. Next base: position 248,583,307 of record NC_057861.1, read on the forward strand.
AATGAGGAGGTTGTACTGTCTGACTTCTAAGGTTTACTTTTATATCCAAATCTATGATCTAACTGTTAAATCCCATGACCTTTTCTGTCTTCTCATTACCTCTCTCCAGTGTTTTCACTTCCTCAATACTTTCTCCGTTGGTTTCCTTGATGTTTTTTTCTCAGTGTATCTTTACTCATCTGACCCCCCTTTCTTAACCTCTTTTGCTAGATTTTCATCTACCTCCACACAGGTTCTCTTCTGGACCTGCTTCTCCTTTTCTGTATACTCCCTCGTTGATTTTGTCAGGTCTCAAGAGTTAAATTGTCATTGCTAATTCTGGAATGACTCCCAAATCCATTGGCAATTTCTCTCCTAAATTCTAAATTCCTCCGTTTCCTACTGTATGTTAGACTTTTACACCTGGATACCCCAACCACACCTCTAACTCAATATTTCCAAAATGGAATTTATTACATCTCATCCAAACTCCTCCTTCAGACTATTTCTTTTGAGGGTACCATATCCATCACAAGCTCAGTGTCATCCTTTACTCTTATCTTTTCTTCATTTCTAATATCAAACCAATTTTCAGGCCCTGTCCCATTCTACCTCCACAACATATTTTTACTTCTCCTCTCCATTCATATAGCTGCTAAACAATTGCAATAGCTTCCTAATTAAGTGATGTCCCTGATTCAAATCTCCCCCTTCTCTTATCTATCCTCATCTACCTTCCAAAGTCATATTCCTAAAGCATGGGTCTGACCAAGTGACTTCTCAGATCAAAACCTTCAGTGATTTCTTAAAGCCTCTAGGATAAAATGTAAACTTCTTATTCTGATACTTAAAGCCTTCCATAATCTGGCACCAATTTAACTTACCACATTTATTTCATATCATCCCTTCTTATGCACTCTATCTTCCAGTCATACTGAACTATTAGCTGTTCCTCGACCTCAGCACTTTCTCCCATCTGGATCCCAGGCCACATACCCCATTCCCAGAATGCACTCTCTTTCACTGCTACCTTATAGAATCCTCAGATTCCTTCAAGGCTTAGCTCAATTGCTATTTCCTCTTAGTTGGTAACCATTCATGATAGCAGTTGCTAATACTTTCCCCCTCCTCAGATTTATATTGCATTCATCTTTTTTTAAATGTACCCCCTCACATACACCTAATATAATATCAGCTCCTTGCAGGCATGTACTTGTTTCCTTTTTGTCTTTTATTCCCAGTTCCTAGAATAGCACCTTGCACACAGTGGGAGAAACATTAATAATTGGTTCTCAAATTGAATTGATGGTATAACTGTAAAGCAGTAGTAGACCCAGCCCACCATTAGAAGTAGAGATTTTGCTTTCTTGTAGACCAAATGGTTCATCTTTTCCTCTCTGAATGTTGACCCTCTTAGAGGCTGAGAAATTGAAGTCATTAACACCTGCTAGCCTGTAGTTCTGCTTCTCAGTTTACATGTAGCTCACAGGCAGCTACTAGTCTCTGTGTTTGGAAGTTTCCATGGGTGTGTCTTGGGTTTAGACCAAACCCACTTGAAAGTCACACCTCCCCTATCGGAGCTGCTTTTATTCATGATGTTTCACTTGTAGGGTGCTACAAACTTTAATCATTATCTGTAGAAACCAGTGCTTACTACTTTGCTAAAGCAGTGACACATTTTTCTTCTTGTAGGTTCCATTCAATTTAAACTATGAATAATAGCATAATTTTATTATTTCATTGTTGGATTTTGTTCTTAGCTGGCTTTACACTCATAGCGTGCCATCTTAATTTGAATCATAGTGTGTCTGCTTTCTATGGATTATTATTATTTAAAAAGTAAAAGTGTATACTTTTTCTTATTTTTCTTCTTCTAGTTGAGGTCATATTTCAGAAATATAAGCATGTGTAAATCATTTCCTGATCTCACATTTTTCTCCCCATATAGAGATTATAAAAATAAGACTTGTATACTAGAAAGACCTAGGTCAGGAGACCTACCTAGGCCTGAATCACAACTCTGATTTGTTGGCTGGGTCACCATGGATAAGTCACTTCAATCTCTTTGAGTCATAGTTTCCCTGCCTATAAAATAGAGATAATGCTGCTTGCCCTGCCCCATAGTTCTTGTGAGGAAAGCATTTATTAACATGCAAGCTCTAGAGGATTGAGAATTATTATTATCATCATCATCATCATCATCATTGGATTCAAAGTAATGGCTTCTGGGTTATTTGGCTTGGATATTGAAACTCAAGAGCCTTCAGAGGAAAAACATCATCTGACATAAAAGAGAGTGCTTTATAGGTTATAGAAGCAAAATTGTTTCTACCAAAAAATGCTTTCAAATTATAATTTAGAACCAACTTAGAAATGAGCTTTTGAACTATAAGCAGTTTATAAGTTGGGGTGTGTATTTTGTTAAAAATATCAATATTTATGGTTTGCTGTCATTTTCAGGCATAATTCAGAATCAGAGATAATCTCTTTGTTTTCATCTTGCTTGTAATGATGAAGTCAATAGAGAAACATAATACAAAACGTGAAGTTTGGGGTATATTTCAATATGATGTGATCAACATAATCAAAGGAGAGTTTTACATTGAAGTTTCCCACCATTGAAATCATAAGTTCTTGACATATTAACATAGTTACCTTTAGGTGTGCAAATTGATAAAGACAGGAGATTTCTTCAGTTAGGATTCCCAGGGTGGGAGTTCCCTCCACTGATATACAATGTAACCAACCTATTTAACTTGTAGTCTTTGAGAGGTCCTTGAGACCTGGAAGGTTAACTGACCTGCCCTTAATCACTCTGTTAATGTCAGAGCTATGATTCAGATTTGAAAGAGGCAAGATTCAAACCCAGGTCATCCTGACTAAATCCAGCACTTTATTCACTGTGCCTTACTTTCAAGAATCATTTCTGTGGTATGTACATCTTGGTAATATGCAGTGGAAAGGATGCTGGAATTTGAAGGAGTCAATCTTAGTTCAAATCCCAGCTGTGGCTCTTGCTACCTTTATGACCTTGGTCAAATCATTTAACTTGTCTAGGTCTCAGTTTGTTCCTTTTTAAAATAAAAGAGAGGGGGCAGCTAAGTGGCACAGTGGATAGAGCACTGGCCCTGGACTCATGAGGACCTGAGTTCAAACCTGGCCTAAGACACTTGACACTATCTGTGTGACCCTGGGCAAGTCACTTAACCCCCACTGCCCTACAAAATTAATCGATCAATAAATGAATGAATGAATGAATAAATGAATAAAATAAAAGAGATTGGACTAGATTAGCTCTAAACTTTCCTCTCTAAATTTATCATCCTGGTTTCCAGGAAAATGAGTTGCCTCATCCTATAGGAGAATATCTGCAGAGATTTGATGGCGGGGGGGGGGGGGGGGGGGGCGGGGCAGTTAGGTGGCACAATGTTTAGAGCACCAGCCCTGGATTCAGGAGGACCTGAGTTCAAATCTGGCCTCAGACACTTGACACTTGCTAGCTGTGTGACCTTGGGCAAGTCACTTAACCCTCATTGCCCTGTTCAAAAAAAAAAAAAAGATTCGATGTGGAAGAATAAGATGAATATAATTGTGTACTCACATGAACACACATTGTGGCACCAGGCTTGTCATATGTAACTAATATTGATCCTGCCTGTTATGTATGGATGTGTGAGAAAATAATTATTAATAATGAATTTCTTAGGGGGACCCAGAGATCAGTTTCAATCCTCTTGCTCACCCCAGAAAGTTCAGCTGTTTTCTAGGATGAGCCCAAGAGAACCAAGGAAATGGAGATTGATTCTTTTGTTTAGCTAAGTGAAGAAGGACACCTACACACTGGAATCTGTCCTTTTGCATACTATCTAGACCACCCTCAAGTCATGCCAATCAATAGAACAGAATGGTGTTATAACCAATTGGCTTAGATCAATGTGTAGTGACCTGCCTCTATCTAAGGAGGATAAAACCCTTAACCACACCAGGGTTAGCTCCTCTTTTTGCCCTCTCCTGCCCCTCTCTCTGCCCTTGCTCTCGCTTGGTGTGTGTTCTTCCTCTTAGAACTCTGTAGGTATGAAGGTCTGAGACTAGTGGGAAAGTTAGGGAGTCAGGCAATCAATTCTTTACTGCTATATATGATATTGATTAATAATAAATGCTTACTGCCCAAATGGGTACAATAGCCATTAATATATAAATAGCAATTAATTTATAAAGTACAGTAGCCGCAAAAATTTTTAAAAACACAGATGGAAATTGAAAAGGATAAAACCAAGATGAGGGCATTTTAAAACTAGGCTACAGTGGTTAATGCAGTAATGAGATGAGACCATCTTGATTTACAAGGGCTTTCTTTCCCCTTTCTCTATGTTAGGTTGCAAGCAAAACAAGGAGCTATTCTCCCCCTTTTTTTCCTTAACATACACTATAAATTTGGTACATTGGTTCTAAAGCCATCCTGATTTATGTGTTTCCCTCCAAACTGTCTTAGGTTCTCTTATGCACCTTTTTTTTAAACACTTCATTGGCAATAATGGAATTTTGAAAGACCCTTTTCCCTAGAACCAGGCACACATTGTCCATCATCTCCTATCAAGAGGTGTCAAACATTGGTGGAAGCATGGAGTGAGGCCACCTTGAGATTAAAATTTAATTGGGAAATATTTACCAAAATAAAACAGAACATATATTGTCTTAACATCTGATTTTCCAAGTCAATATGAGGTCAGTTGGGATCCTTATGTGGCCCTGTGTCTATCTGAGTTTGATACCATTGTCCTCCAGACCCTATGATTTAGAAGTTCTGCCATTGTCCATCATGACTCTACAACTCCATAAATGTAAATTATTGGGGTTTTTATCATCTTGTTTTTGAAAAGTAAATCAGCTATTTTGGATTACTTTGATTTATTTTTAGTTTGGTTATAGTATTAGACTCCCTTCGTTAGGAAGACTGACAGATAATCTCTTAAATCTAGGATACCTGTGGATGTAGTGAATAGATTGAGAAGACTTCATCGTTTAGTAGCAGATAATTTAGAATAAGACATAATAAAATCATTATAGGATTACTCTTTTAAAAACTAGCTTTCCCTTTCTGGCAGAAAGGGGGTTTGGTCAGAGGCTAAATTCCTCTTTCTGGAACCTGGAGAAATGTTAGCCAGAGATTAAGTTCCTCTTTCTAGTCTTAGTGAACAAGGTCCTTTCTTTCCTGAGCTACTGTTTAAATTGGGTAATGGAATGTTCTAAAAAAGATGGCTAACCACTAACCACAAGTTCCTCTTTCCCAGTATACTTTCTGGCTGCAGGAAAGAACTTTTTTGGCATAGGATTAAGAAAGTCTGGGAGAAGCTAACTACTCAGGTGACTTCCCTTGTCCAATAGAATTATATTCAAAACAAGTTTCTCTAATTTTTCCAATTCTTTTTTTGTTATAAAAAATATTTATGTAAATCACTCTTTATCTCTGAGGAATCAGGTGACTGATTTGTTATACAAATGATAGTTTTGCAAATTAAATCATAGATGGCTCAGTAACTTTGTACTCAGTTTCCTTTTTATTTCAGATAATCAACATTTGGGAGAGAGGGAATATGGTATATATAGTAAAGGTGCTGGACTGTAATAAAGAGATATGGTTTTGAGTCCCTAATCTGACACTAACTATGGAAACAATTTTCTTCATTTTTAATGGGATAATGCGACTCCTGCAGAATTTCTGAGCCAGAAGAGATCCTGAAGTTCATCTCCTCAATCATTTTCCAGATGAGACACTGAGACCCAGTGAAAGTAGCTTACACCATGTCCTAGAGCAATCTAGCTACAGATCTGGGAAATGAACTCCTAGTCCAGTGGTCTCTCCATTCCACCAGGCTGCCCCAGGAAGTGAGGAAGAGAAAAGCACTTTGCAACAATTATGACTCCACTGCCACTCCTCCTATTCTGCCTCTCTCTTTGTCCCTATCAAATACAAAACTTTCTCAACCTTAGGAAGGATTCTCCACCCCTTAACCTCAGCCCCATACCATAACACAGGTCCCTGCAAGCTCCATTGATTTCTCCAGGATCCATCCTCACTGTAGTCTTCCACCTACTACTGTCTCTTCCTCCAATCCAGACTACACCCTATGGCAAGTCTTCCTGCTTTGCACTTCCACACCCCTAGTTGCACCATTTCTTTACACTTGCTCCCACATTATTGGAGTTAATTTCATTGATTATTAGAATGAAACTACTTTAGTTTCATTTAGCAGACAAATCCTCCTCTGGAATTAGCCAAGCTTTAACCTGATTTTTTTCTTTTTAATTTATTTTCGCGGGGCAATGAGGGTTAAGTGACTTGCCCAGGGTCACACAGCTAGTAAGTGTCAAGTGTCTGAGGCCAGATTTGAACTCAGGTTCTCCTGAATCCAGAGCCAGTGTTTTATTCACTGGGACACGTAGCTGCCCCAGGGGGCTCTTTTCAATGCTCTTTTCAGCAGAAAGGGAAAAACAAGCTAGTTCTACATTGGTGTGAACTGCAGGAAATGTATTGAACTCATCTCCCTCTCAAGCATGCTGAGAGGCCCTAGTGAATTCTGGACTATGAACTTCCTAGAAATCCTGACTGTTTTAGAGGGAGCTATTACTGAAATTACATGAATTGGTCGATTTTGAATGTTCTCTATACAGAAAAAAAAAACAGGAATGAAAATATAGAACGAGGGACAGGAAAAATGGACCAATTAGGCAAACTCCAATCAAAGCTGCAACAGTCTGGCTGCATTTGTGCTTACAAGATTCTCTGACATCCCCTCTGCTGGGCTTCTAAGAGAACTTTTCAGAAACCCCCCTTTGCTGGCATCCTAGAAGCCAACCACAGTGTACACACCTGGACAACTGTCTGGTAACTTTTTTTTTCTTACATGAACAGGTAAATCAGTAGTTAGTTCCACACCCTGGATGGCAAAGAAGTACAATACAGTGGGTTTGGTGTCGAGGACATCAGTAAGAATCCTAGCTCTGCCTCTGACTCCCTATGCATGACCTTGATTGGGTCATTTCAACTCTTTTTGCATTGGTTTCCTTATCTGCAAAATGAGGGGATACTAGATGACCTCAAAAGTCTCTTTATTTCAACACTATGATCCTGTCAGTCTAATTATTCCTCAGGTAGAAGCTGATAGTATGGAGGGGAGATGGATGAAAATAGCAGCAAGCAGGAATCAAGATGAGGAGGAGATACTCTAGAGATGCTCTGGTAGCCCCTGACACTTAAACATGATTTACAGATAATTTACAGACACATGATTTACTCTCCTCCTTCATAAACTACCAAAGACCCTGCTGCTACTATTGTTGGAGGTTCTTTGGTGGGAGTTGGGGGGGGGTGGGGACCACCAACTCCATATATTCAGAGACCCTATGGATTTAGAAGTGGAGAAAGGAAAAATGTTTTGAAAAGCAGGAACAGCATAGAGGAACTGACTTGTGGGGAGACTCTCAAGTAAGGCTAATGAGAATACATATCAGCTTTCCTGATCAAAAATATTGTGCCCACATTTTATTTAAAATTCTACCTAGAAAGATTAATTTGAGCCAAAATTTCTCTTCTTTGGAAAAGCTAAATACAATTGGGAGAGGCTCCTACTATCAGTTCACACTTTAGGATAAATTAGTTATCATATCTTTTCCTTACAAAATCTAGTTGCAGTGAAATTTTATGAAGAAGATCTCCACCCCCATCTCATGGGAGGACATAGAGGAAGGGTAAATAAGTAACTGGAGTTTAGAGCACTTAAAAGAAAACTGTTCTGAATGGAGTGACATGATGAGGACTTAATGTAAGAGGAAAGCAAAGGGTTGAAAGTCTAAGGAAAGAAGCAGTAGGACGTAAGAGAAGATTGTAGAAAGGGAGGTAAAAAGATGCCCAAGACAACCTTTTCACTTTGCAAATTTTGCCTATGGCCAAACTAGGGTCCCTCCTTCCCATAGGGCTTGAGTTCCTACTCTTTTAACAAAAACTCATGCTAATACTATTAAGACTACAGTTAAGCTACACTATGGTGTTACATAGGTTTCTAAGGGTTTAGCCTTGCAATTTAAATACCATTAATAATGTAACTTCTACAGGATAGATGTTTTAAGTTTCAAATGATTACTGTGGAAATGAATTTGGGGGACACAACCAATTCATAAATGGATAATTGTCTATAATTATTTTATTACATCATAAATATTATTTTAATTTATGGGTCAAATTCAGCTTCAGAAATTGTTCAGAATGATAGATTTCCAGGTAATCATTTTTTCTTTTTTACTTTGGCCTCAATAAAAATCCTAGGATAGTAGTTTTTGAGTTGGGAGGGACCTTGGAGGTCATTGGGTTCAACCTGCTGATTTGGCGGATGAGGAAATTGAAGGCTAGACAGACTAAAACAACTTGCCCAAGGTCACAGAGTACTATGTGGCAGAAAAGAGATTCCCACTCAGTTCCCATGTTTCCAAATTCAGCACTCCAAGTTCATTATAGACTAGACATGGAATGGGAAGGATAGAAATAAAGCTAAAGAAGGAAAAATGACTGGTGAAATACTGTTTTTAAGTGAATATTGCTTTTATTTGTGAATGACTGGTGAAATATTGCTTTTAAAAGTATTTAAAATTCCACAGTCCTCACAAAAATAATCAAAGGCATTGAAGATCTTCTAGCTTGCAAACTCAAAAGACAGTGTTGCATAGACTAACCTTGCTATCCTTTACTGCCTCTGAGCCAGGCCTGTCTCCTCCCCTGTCAAATGAAGGGGATGTACTAGATAAGTTCTAAAATTCTTTCTGGTTCTAACAGCTTATGAAATGCATGTGAAGTTCTTGAAATTGGGACTGGGGTAACCATATGATCCATCTTTTATAAACCACTATGTCTCACAGATCCCTTACTTCAAATTGTATAATAAATAGACAAAAAAAAAAGATTGCAAGAAACTAAAATGTTGATGTTCCAGTCCTTAGAAAAGCTTGGAATTCTGAATGTAACAGTAATACTAACAATAACAATTACTAGCATTTATCTAGTGTTTTAAGGTTTGGGAAGCACTTTTCAAATATCTCATTTTATCCTTATAATGCCCTTGAGAGGTAGGTGCCATTTTTATAGCTAAGGAAACTGAGGCAGACAGAGGTTAAATGATTTATTGAGGGTCACACAGCTAATAAGTGGCTAGATTTGAACTTAGGTCCTCCTGACTCCAGGGCAGCTAGGTAGTACAGTGGAAAGAACGCTGAACCTGGAGTCAGGAAGACTCATCTTCTGGAGTTCAAATATGGCCTCTGAGACTTCCTAGTTATGTGACCCTGGACAGGTCATGTAACCCTGTTTTCCTCAGTTTCCCTACCTGTAAAATGAGCTGGAGAAGGAAATGGCAAAGCACATCAGTATCTTTACCAAGAAAAACCCAAATGGAGTCATGGAGAGTCAGACACAACTGAAACAACTTCCTGACTCCCGGACTGCAAGCCCAGCCCTCTATCCCCTACCTCTCCTACCTGCCTCAGTAATCACCAGATCTAAAAGAAGGTTGTAGGTTGGCTAATTGATCTAAGTTCTTTCTACCTACAGGAAGAAGAAAAGGGCAAAATCAAGAATTTACATGTGAATTCTAGTCCTCTAAACACAGTATTTGAGAAATTATCTCTTTGCCCTGCGTTCTTTAGAAAACAAACAAACCTTATTCCATAAAGAAAGAGTCCCTGGGGGCAGCTAGGTGGCATATTGGATAAAGCACCAGCCCTAGAGTCAGGAGGACCTCAGTTCAAATTCGGCCTCAGACACTTGACACTTACTAGCTGTGTGACCCTGGGCAAGTCACAACTCTCATTGCCCTGCAAAAAAAAAAAAAAAAAGAAAAGAAAAGAAGCCTCATTTTTTTTGTGGGACACTTTTATCCATCCATTCAAGAGATTCCCTAGCAATATATAGACCTAAGTGAGCAATGGTGAAGACCCTTTTTGCTTTCCTTTTGGCAAAGAAAGGTTTTATTTTTACTCAGATGCAGCAGCAAGCAGCACTGACTGTAGGGCTCATTCTCATCTTGATAGGGTCTGGCCTTGGTGGTCCCTGAAATCAATCTCAACTGGCATTCTATGAGTCTGTTGTTGTAGTCGTCGTACCTGTGCTTGGGAAAATCACTTCTAACATGTCTGGGTCTTAATTTCCTTACCTGTAAAATTAGGAGAACAGACTAGGCAAATGTTAAGGTCTCTTCCAATTCTATGGTATAACTAAGTGCTTTTTACCGATTGCACATGCCTTCCACTTCACCTGATACCATGGGAGAAACAGCAGCTTTGTTGGATATGCTGATTGCTCGCAATATCTTTACAGGTTAGTTAGGGGAGACAGAATTAATACTCAAAAAGATTAGATAACAATTTGGGGGTGTTTTCTATGAAATGTTCATTCCTTTCTAGAAAAAATATGTAATCTTAAGAACATGTAATCTTTAGAAGAAAAACTACACTAGATCTTGTAGGTGAAAATAAGCTCACTTCAAAAGTTAACTTTGGCTTACATTGAGAGTTGTGAGAAAAAAAAGTTTCACTCCAATTCAACAAATATTCAGCATTTACTATGTGCCAGGCATCATGGAGGATACAGAAATAAATAAGATAAAATTGCTTCAGAAGGTTAGGCAAAGGAGATGCATATAAATATGCAGAAAACACACTAAATGCATAATGGAGAAACAAGTAAATTGCTCTCAGAAATCAGAGGAGGAAGAAATCCTATCCATGGAGGGGGGTTTTATAAAGGAGTTGACATTTGAAGTAGGCCTCAAAAGAAGGATACAACTTCAAAGAGCAATACATGATAAGGAGTAGATGGGGGTAGGTGGGAAGTAGGAGGAAGCACAGTACATTCTAGGCAAAGGAGAATAATCAGCCAGTCAACAAGCATTTATGATTACCATATACAGGGCAGCCAGGTGGTGCAGTCAAGACAGCATCAGGCCTGGAATCAGGAAGACTCATCTTCCTGAGTTCAAATCCAGCCTCAGACACTGTGTGACCTTATGCAAGTCACTTAACCCTGTTTGCCTCAGTTTCTCATCTGTAAAATGAGCTGGAGAAAGAAATGGAAAACCACTCCAAAAACTTGCAAAGAAAACTCCAAAAAAGGTCACAAAGACTGAAATGACTGAATAACAACATGTACAGGGGACTAGGGGGCTGTGTTAAGAATTATAGATATAAAGAAAGGAGGGGATGGTCTCTGCTCTCAAGGAACTCACATTCCAATTGGAGGCAGTGAGGGAAAGTTGCCTGCATTTGGGGAACACTGCAGTATGTCAGGATATATATTGTGTGAAAGGAAAATAGTATGAGATGAGCTTGGCAAGGTAGGTTAGAATCTGATTGCAGAAGGCCTTGAATGTCAGACCAAGAAGTTTCAACTTCATTTGGCAAGGTATTCATACCATGTCCCAGACGATGTGGAACTTTATAAAAATTTTTATCTCTTGATCAAGATTTCCTCACCCTGGCAGTATTTCAGCATTATGTCTCCACATCTAAGTCCTGAATGAATAATTGAAATAGGCTCCAGTACATTCAGGGAAGTGGCAAGTGTTACTGTGGAGATGTGATAATAGACCTCTCCTACTCAGAAGAAAACAGGCTGAACAGGTTGCTTCTGAGAACATACATGCATTATATCTGTTATTCTTGCAATAGAATGGTAATATTGCTATGAAGCAACCATACCAGGTGGTATGCTAATGAGGAGACCCGACTGGAGACACAGAATCTGAGCCAAATCTCTCACAAGAAAGCATCAAAAAAGCTGCACGTCCCTCCCATTGAAGAGTTACAGACTATTATTACACACAAGTGGCCCCATGCTGCTTCCTATGCTGGAAGGAATTCTAGTGATACAAATGTGGAATTAAAACAATCCAGTCAGCCAAAGATGGACATGACTTACTCAACAGAATTTCACTTTAAAAACATTATGAACAGAAAGAGTCAATTAAGTCAAAATTCCACATAAATATCTTGTACCATCATTTCTGCCATTGATTCTAGTTAGTGTGTGTGTTTCATAGAATGCAGTCAGTCTCTCCAGGAAGGACACTGTGGCTTCACTGTCTTGGACTTTCTCCAACCATTCCATTGACTGGCTATATGTCACTTTTTTCCTAATTCATTTTTTTTTTTATTTTTTGGAAGTTGATATATTAAGTTGTAACAATGTGGTTTTGTTTGCTTTTTTCCCCTTTGTACCCTCAGGGACTAGGATAATGCTTTGAACATAGTAGAAACTTAATAAATATATGTTTAATTAGATAGTCATGTTTCATTAAAATATTTCTCTGATGCCTTCTGAAAGTAGGGATTTTGAAAGCTATACCATGACTTTACCTTTGAGTTTCTGGAAGTGTCTAAGGGTCAAGGGCTGACAAGCAAGAGGATGAATAAGGGTGAAAATAGAGCACGTTAAGGTTTGTAGTGGGCTTTACATACATTATCTCATTTTCTCCTCATCACAACCCTACAAGGTAACTGCTATTATAATCCCATTTTACAAATGAGGAAACTGAGGCTGAGAGTGATTAAGTTACTCACAAAACTAGTAAATGTCTGAGGCAGGATTTGAACTTAGGTTGTCCTGGCTCCAAGTGAGAATAGAATAAATCTAAGACAGCTACATGTGGTTAACAGTCTTGGGAAAACAGCATTCACAAACTGAATACCTGACAATGTGGAAGAAGGAAGAAGGAAGGTGTGGAATGGGAGAGGAGTGGAAACCACAGCACCATCCAGAAAACACTGGATCTATACATTCAAGTAAAAAGAACTAAGACTGGGATCCATCTAAAAACAGATTCTTAACAGATGAGCCAACTGGACAAATTGGTCAACAAATATCAGGAGAGAGCTGACAACTACCTAGCAGTTAAGGAGATAATTTTGATGTGTGCTGTACAAATAAGACAGAAGTGAGCACAAGGCAGGTGCATCAGGAACCTCACTCTCAAGCTACATAGAGCAGAAGTCATTTGTCACTAACAGTGACAAATGGGTGAGTAACTCAAACTATTGAATAAACATTCAGAAGTAGCCACTTTCCTGAAAGTTGATGTTGAAAGGAGCCAGATGAGCAAGTGGCATCTTTATGGGTGGCCACAAGGGTATGAAAAGATGCCCAAGGTTTTCCTGCTACATCTTAATATGAGGGGATGGTATGAGGAGGAAATGCAATCTCTAAAGGCTCAGCAACCCTCAGAAGCCCTATGTAGATGGGAGTGAAGAGCGTGGTAGACCAAATTGTTACAGGACAAAGACTGACAGTGATTTTCCTAAAGCAAAAGGGGAGAAATAAATAAGCACCATCTATGTGTCAGATACTATGCTAAGTGCTTTACAAATATCTCATTTGATCCTCACAACAACCCTTGGGAAGTACATGCTAAAGTACAAGTCTGACCACGCCACTTTTTGCTGTTGTTCAGTTGTGTCCAACTCTTCATGATTCCATTTGGGGTTTTCTTGGCAGAGATACTGGGATGGTTTGCCATTTCCTTCTCCAGTTCATATTACAGATGAGGAAACTGAGGCAAACAGGGTTAAGTGACTTGGCCAGGGTCACATATCTGTTAAGTGTCTGAGACCAGATTTAGACACAGATAGATTAGTCTTCCTGATTCCAGGCCCAGTGCTCTGTCCAGTGTGCTACCTATTACTCAATAAACTCCCGAGGCTCATTGCTGTCTCTGGAATCAAATATAAACTCTTCTGTTTAGTATTTAAGGCCTTTATAACTTGACACTAACCCATCCCATTTTTCCAAGTTCATTAAATTTACTCTCCTTCATGCAAACTAATGGCCAGTCAAAATGACATTATAACAGAAAACATACCATCTCTCTGCTTTTGCACTGGCTCCACACCTAGAAATCCCTCCTTCCTCACTTCCACCTCTTAGAATTCCCAGTGTTCTTTAAGGCTCAGTTCAAGTACCATCATCTACATGAAGCTTTTCCTGATTCCACTGTCTCCCCCAATGGCTACTGTCTCCTTGCCTCTGCCTACCTGATTTGTATCTATTTTGTCTATACCTCCCCATAGGCACATGTGTCTCCCCTAGATAGATTTGAAGCTCCTCGAGGCAGAAACTGTTTCATCTTCATCTTTTTATAACTTCTACCTAGCACAGTGTTTCACACATAGTAGGTACTTTATAAATGCTTGTTGATTCATTGATTGATTGAGACAGTCATAATATAGCTCCCCTGATCCTTCCCTTTGTCAGCAAAGTAATGAATGTAGCTATACTCCCACCCCAGGCAACATATACTGTTAGGACATTGTCTCTTCATTTCAGCATAGTGATCAGGGTTAATTTGCTCCTCACGATACCAGAAAGGGCACTTTGTCCAATACATTTATCCCTTTCTTAACTCTTAGAATTTCTCATATGGCCAATGGTGAGTGATTGTTGCATGCCTTTGTTCCCTTCTCCACCCCTCTTTTTATTGTGAAGAAATTTTTTCCCAATTTTAAGAAGGTATGTATGTATAATTTTAATGAACTAAAAAAATAGTAACCACTGATTTTTATGTCATTGATTGTCTGTTGAGTCAGTCGTGTCACTATAGTGAAGCATAACTGATCAAAAATCCTGAGTACCTATGACAAGGGAAAGACTCCCAATGCACTGTGTATATCGAAAAGAACAGCAGAAATGAGGAGGCATTGGATCAACTGCACTCTATACAAGTGGGGGGAGTAGATAGATTAGTGAAATCCCAGATCCCAAAGTGTTGAAATATTTGTGAGCCAAATAATTTTCCAAATTAGAAATGGGATCAAAAGTACATATTCCTTATTACAATAAGGAACACAAAAACACAGCTCAGGGTTTGAAAGATCTTCATCAGCACTACAAGATGGTCAGAAAAAAAAAGATGGTCAGAAAACCACATATAGCAGCTATCACAGGATCATGGATATAGATCTGGAATGATCTTAGATGACAACTGAACAATCCCCCATCATTTTACAAATAAGGAAACCGAGACTCAGTTCATGGTCAGACAGGTAGTGAGTGGTAGAGCCAAGACTTGAATTAGAAGTCTTCTGATTTAAAATCCAGCTTTCTTAAATCTTTATTTTTTTATAAGATTTTATCCAAAGATCTTCTGAAGAGGTTAAAATGTAATACCAGTCAAAAGTATTTTTCCAAGACATTTGCACAAGTTGTAGCATGGAAAATTTGGGCAAAACATGGCCAAAAAACATTACTTATGTAAGGCATTTGTTTACAATACAAATATTTGATCGCATCACTGGGTCTATACTATATACTAAATAATTTATGTTTATCACATCTATTCAACCATTCATATCCTGAAATTGTTCCTTGATACAACTGTTTAAGTTAGAACTGATAGCATAATGTTCAAGTAAAGTTAATAAACATTTACTAAGCACATAATCATGATGCCTCTTGATGAGTAGCTGGTCAGTCAACTAACATTTATTAAGCATCTATGATATGCCAGACACTATGCTAAGTAATGGGGATAAAAAGACAAAGCAAACAAATAAAAACACACAGTCCTCATTGTTAGGGAGCTCACAGTCAAATAGTGGAGAAAATGTGCAAATGTAATGTACAAAATAAGATGTATATATATATATATATATATGTATATATATATATATATATATATATATATATATATATGATAAATTGGTGGTAATTTCAGAGGAAAGGCACTAGGATTAAGGAATACTGGGAAAGGCTTCTTATAGAAGGTGAAACTTTAACTGACACTTGAAGGAAGTCAAGGAATCCAGGAGACAAAGATGAAAAAACAGAGTAAAGAAAAAACATTATATAAAAATTCATAATCAATCTCTTGGACCATATACAGGATTTTCTAGAATAGATGGTATAAAACTTTGCTATTCTTCAGGCTGATTCTCAGTCCATGACTCAGTTATGAGTCATAATTTCTTGCATGTCTTTTTGGAGTGAACTCTTTTCAAGCACAGTCATCAGCATGTAACAGATAATTATATATTAAATAATCCTGATGATGTTTGCAACCTATTGAGCCAACTTTCTCAAGAGTACAGAAGCAGATTTTTAAAACCTACTTCTAGGTATTTGATTAAATGCCTGACCATAAAGACCTATTGTGGTCACATAGCAGTTGAAGTCAGTAACTTGGAAAGGAGCCCTAAATTGGAAAGCATGCATGACAACAGAATACTGAAATAAGCCCAATGTGTAAGTTCGCTAATGTCCTCCCAAGCGTCTGCTGGCGCTTCCATTATACTGACTAAGCCACTGCTTGAAGCTACTACAGCCAGCTACCCCACCTCAGTTCTCCATTCAGGGCTTAATTGTATTGTGAGAGGGGTGGACCACCACTGAAATGCTACAAGTATTCATCACGGAAGAATTTTTGGAAGCCTAGCTTATGCTTAGGTTGGGAAGTAGAAGCATCAGAAAGACCCACCTACCATTCATCACTGAGCAGTGCAGCACCATTTAGAGAGCAGGTATTGTAAGGCCCAACTCATGGGCACATCAGGCAAGATCTGTACTGGAAGCAGACAATAGTACAGCTCAGTTGGAGTGGACAGTGTGTGGAAGGGAATACTAAGAAATAAAACCAGAAAGGTAACATAGCATCAAGTCGAGGAAGCCCCTAAATACCAGATAAAGGAGTGGATAGTCAGGAACTACTGAAGATTTCTGAGCAAAATAATGTAGCCGGATCTATGCATAAGGAAGATTATTCCAGCAGCACTGAAATCAGAGGAATCACAGATCATAGATTTAGAGCTGTAAAGGACCTAAGCGGCCAACTGGTCCAACCTTCTCCTTTTATAGATGAGAGAACTGAGGCCCAGGGAGAGTAGGTGATGTGTCCAAGGTCACACATGTAGAAAAAAGTCAGAGATAGGATTGTTGTTGTTTGTCTTTCGTTCTGGAAAAGGATCAATGACATTATGACGGTGTCTTGCATGTGAATTAGATTTAAGTAAGGCAGAGCTTCATAGTCACGTGCTTCACACTTTCTTCCAAAGTCTTTGAAGTTCATTGGCAAGATAAAAGTCAAGACAACTGGTGATGCCTGGAATGCAGTGGCCTTTCTAAATTAAGGTCTTTCCCAGATCTCAGTTTGTCAGAGAAAAGACCCATTCAGTTGCTAAGGGCCAGGTATGAATTGAGACAAAATATGGTCTAATTTGCCATCGCAAGAATATTAGTCTGGGAGGAGAAAACCTCTGAAGTTTCTGTCCAGAACAGAAAATAATGGTCATTTACGGTCATTTTAAACAATGAGCAACAGAGGCTTGGGCTGAGGGCTATTATTGGCCATTCAATAAAAAGCAGAATGATTTGGTTTAAAATAGTCAAGTCGTTGGGGTCAGCTAGGTGGTGCAGTGGATAAAGCACCAGCCTTGGATTCAGGAGGACCTGAGTTCAAATTTAGCCTCAGATACTTCACACTTACTAGCTGTGTGACCCTGGGCAAGTCGTTTAACCCCCATTGCCCAGGAAAAAAAAGTCAAGTTGCTCCATTTGAAACACAATGGGCTAGTCCATAGAATCAATGACTCCTTTGAAGGCATTATTTTCTTTAAAAGCCTCTTTTTTCAGAGCTATATTTCAATAAATAATAAATGAAAATTGCACAGTCTCTGAACTCCAGAGCCCATTTTTACCTCTCACAGTAACATACTTCTTCCCGATATGGAGAAAAGATTAGGAAGGGAAAGGAGGAAGGAAAACCCCAAAGAATTCCAGATAGGAAGTACATAGAAAAGATTCATATGAAGAAAAGAAAAGAAGGAATACATAGGAAGAGATATAGCCACTGGTGCATTCATAAAACTACAGGGTCAGAGATCTCTAGCTGAAGTGTCCTCAGAAGACATCTAGCCCATTCCTTTTAATTTGATGGATGATCAGTGGGACAAAGGCTTTTACCATGTTAGTAAATAGTAAACAAGATGCAAAGGAACAAGATTTAAGATATGAAAATATGATGGGAAGAAAACAGAAGGACCTGGAATCAGGTATGAGCCTTGTTATAATTAGGACCTAAGTCAGCCTAGGACCAGTATAAAGGTTCAAGATGTCTCTCCTGCTACTCTAGTACTAAAAGTGAAAAGTAGCATGCAGGCAAATAGAGTGGGCAAAAAAGGAATAGGTGCTAAAGTTAACCTTTGCTGACATCACCATTTTGATTTGTACATCATGAACACATAGTAAGCAATTTGAAAAAATGAACCCATTTATTGAGGGTTTACTTGGTGCCCAGGATGGTATTGTGTGCTCTCCGGGCACAAAGAAGTATATGACATGCTCTCTGCCATGGAGGGGATTATAATTAGTATATAAATCAGTGAGGTAAAAGCAAGACAAAACTAATGCATGAGAAATAATTAATCAATTAAGCAGTAAATGTGGGAATGATTGTACATGCAATAAGAATTCAGAAAAGGAAGAGATTAGGTGAGGGCTGCAGTAGTTAGAAAAATTTTGATGGAGAAAGTAGCATTTGAGTTGAGCTTTGAAGGATGAGTAAAATTTTGATAAATAAGGGGAAATGAGTAGAGCATTCCAAGCAGAAGGAACAGAACAAGTAAGTTCATGCGTCAGTATTTCCTCCACACATGCAGAACATGTGCCTTCTAATAAATTAATAATTTTCATGAATTGTAGTGGAGAGAAAAAAAATCAGCTGCTGGTGTCCAATCTTGTAACGAACTCCTCAGACCTCAAGGACACAGAACTTCACTAGGATTGTATTCAAAGCCTTCCTGGTGCACTAAGATATGGACCACATGATAGATGCAGAACTCTTTGAACAAATGGAAAGACTTACATGAACTGATGCAGAGGGAAGTAAGCAAAACCAAGAAAACAACAAGGGCCACAAAACAATTAGGATAGAATGTTGCAAAATGACAAATGAGCATGGCGCAAAATCTGAGTTATGAGAAGCCATCCTCACTTCATCTCTTTATAGAGGTGAGAAGTCCATGAATGTGGTACATTCTTCATATTTTTAGGCTTTTGTTACATACTAATCTGTTCTGCTGATTTTCTTTCCTCTTCCTTCTCTTTTTCCCTTTTAAAATACTTTTTCTTTGTATCTCTTGCAGGGGAGAAGTTAGTAATAATAATAATAAAAGTGAGCAAGGTGAACAGTTGAACAAGATGTGAAAAATGAAGCATGTCCAGATATCTGGGGCCAGATAGTAGATGTAACGGACTTAGTGGCTAGTTTTCACTTATCCAGTCACAAATCAATAGAGCTAGGCCTTAGAGCAGGAGTTCCAAAAATGATCAGGTTAACTTCCTTGGGGGACAAGGGGCATGGATTCTGGAGGCTCAGGGTACACAGATCCAGGTCTATGATGAAAGGTACTTGTCTAGGTGGGGAGAAGCAGGACAATAGTAGTGGCTGGCATATGATAAGATGGCTTAGGTGGACATCTGGATATGTTCACTCCAGCTCTTCCAAATAGCTCCCTCAAGGTCAATGTCTTCTGGCAACTAAACCATAAGTTAGACTCCTCCACATGTCAGTGACCATCTTCTCCAGAAAGCGTATAGTGACTAAAAGGGAGTCCTCCTCTGTAGAGAACCTCTTTGCTGCTACAGAGACAGCATGAGGCAGTGTTCCTTCCCCGTCTAGGGGCCTCATAGAGGTCAAAGAACACGCAGCCTTAGCAGTTGCTGGAAAAGTGATAAGGCCCAAGGACTAAGTTGTTTTCTCCTGGCTCGTATGAAATTCTCATGCACAAATACAAGGAGGAGCTGAAGTTGTCTGATGGGAACAAAGGTTCTTTCCAGTGATAAAGTGTATTAATGGCTTGTGTTTTTTTTTTATTTAAGCTAGTTTGTTTCAACAATAAACAGCTCAGTACTCAGTACTATTAAGCTGCCACTGTCTCTGTCTCTGTCTCTGTCTCTGTCTCTGTCTCTGTCTCTCTCTCGTCTCTGGCGACTGTCCCCAACACTCCTCAAATACTGATTGAAGAATTTTGCAAATCCCAATGGAGTCACTCCCTAAAAATCTATCTTTTTATTTGACCTCTTACATTTAAGGAATGAAACACAAAAGCTAAGAAGCAGCAAGAGATTCTGGATCCCACCTCACACTCTCCTAAAGAAACCTCTGCTCTTGTCACCATTTCTGTTATAAGGGTGGAAATACCCCTCCCCCATCCCCATGGGGAATATGAGAGATAATACATGTCATATTTTTTTAGAACATGGAGGAAGAGAGGAAGATCACCTCCATACCATCATGAAGGACTGAATAGAATTTTGTGGACTTCATAGACACTACAGAAGAATAAGGATGAGTGTAGCATAGGGCAAGAACAGTCTAGAATAGCAAGCATCAACCTACATCACTGGAAGAAAGTCCCACATTGGTGTTCTCACAGATCTATTTGGATATTTGAGAGATAGTTAATGAGTTGAACTCAAAACTGAATAAAAGAAAAATAGGAGGGGAAGGGGATAAAGAGAGAGGGGCAAAAGAAGGAAGGGCAGTTTGGGGGAGGGGACAGACAGAAGCAAATCCCTTTTGAAGAAGAATAGGATGAAAGAAGATGGATAATTGAATAAATATCATGGGGAAGGGAAGAGGATGGAAGGGAAACAGTTAACAATAGGAGTCATGAAAAAGAGAAAGGGGGAGGATTGTACAAAAAAATATTTACAGCAACTCTTTGTGGTGGCTAAGAATTGAGAATCAAGGGAATGTTCATCAACTGAGGAATGATGGAAGAAGCTGTGGTAAATGATTGTGGTGGAATGGTATTATGCTATAGGAAATGACAAATAGGATGATCCCAGGAAAACCTGGAAAGACTCATGAACTGATGTATAGTGAAGTGAGCAGAGCTGGGAAGACATTGTGCATAGTGACAGCAGTATTGTTCAATGATCAGTTGTGAATGACTTAACTACTCTCAGCAATGCAATGATCCAAGACAATCCCAAGGGACTAACGACGAAGCTTACTATCCACCCCCATAGAAAGAACTGATAAAAAGAGCACTTGTGGATTGTACATATATAACCTGGTTGCTGTCTTGTGGAGGGGGGAGGAAAGGGAGGGAAGGAGGGAGAAAATTTTGGAACTCTAAATCTTATTAAAATGAATGTTAGAAACTACCCTTACATGTAACTGGAAAAAAATAAAATGAATGTTTGTTGTAAAAAAAAAAAAAAAACCTGAATAAGAGAATGATAGGGAAAGGCATAGATCCAAATGGAGGTTTAACAATAAAATCTTAAATAGTTAGTTAAAGAACAAATCATAGAAACAATTAAATGACAATGAAAAAAATATCAACTTCCAGGATATATCTAAAGCAGTCCTCCAGAGGGAAAAAAAATCACTAAAAAATACATTAACAAGGGGCAGGTAGATGGTGCAGTGGTTAAAGCACCGGCCCTGAATTCAGGAGTACCTGAGTTCAAATCCGGCCTCAGACACTTGACACTTACTAGCTGTGTGACCCTGGGCAAGTCACTTAACCCCCATTGCCTGCAAAAAAAAATACATTAACAAAATAGAAAAAGTAAGGATTAATGAACCAAATATGCATTTTTAAAATTAAAAAAACTAGAATAAGCAAAGAAGAGGGTATATTAAAAACTAGAGTAGATAAACTAGAAACCAAAATTTTAAAATCCCAAAGATATGATAAGTAATACTCAAATATTATTCTTTGAAAAGACTAATACAATTGATAAACCAATTAGATAAATCAGAGCAACACTGCAAGAAATAAAAGAAATTATCAGAGCCTGCTATGTACAGTTAAACACTACCAAAATTGAGAATACAGATTAATAGAGTAGTAACCTCAAAAATACAAAATACCCAAACTAACAGAAGACCAGATAGAGGGCTCAAATAATCTCATGTCAGAAAAAGAAAGAATTCCTGGTAAAGAAACTACCAAAGAAAAATAATGGTCCTGATGGAGTCATAGAATTCTGTTTAGAGAGCAATTTCAAAAAAAAATAATAAAAGGCTAAAAGAGTTAACTGTATTGCATTTGGAAAATTGTACAGTGCTTTTAATTTTCTAATCTTCTCCCTGCTGCACCTTTTTATTTTTAAAAATATTTTATTTTCCCCTAATTGTACTTTTTAAAACTTTTAAACATTTTTTTAAGTTTTGAGGTCCAAATTCTACCCCTCTCCTCTCCCCTCCCTGAGATGGTAAGCAATCTGATATAGGTTATTACATGAGCAATCATGTAAAACATTTCCATAACAGTCATTTTGTACAAGGAAGGAAGGAAAGGAGGGAGGGAGGGAGGGAGGGAGGGAGGGAGGGAGGGAGGGAGGGAGGGAGGAAGGAAGGAAGGAAGGAAGGAAGGAAGGAAGGAAGGAAGGAAGGAAGGAAGGAAGGAAGGAAGGAAGGAAGGAAGGAGGAAGGGAGGGAGGGAGGGAGGGAGGGAGGGAGGGAGGGAGGAAGGGAGGGAGGAAGGAAGGGAGGGAGGGAGGGAAAAAAAGAAAAACAGTATGTTTCAGTCTGTATTCAGACAGCAGTTCTTTCTCTGGAGGAGGGCATTTTTCATCATGAGTCCTTTGGGATTGTCTTGCATCACTATACTGCTGAGAATAGCTAAGTCATTCACAGGTGTTCCAAATGGCAGTAGAAAGACAAAGGCATGTCCAGCAAACTGTAACTTTAAAATTTTCCACATTTTAGGATGGTCAAACATGTTTTAAGGGAAATCATCAAGGAAGTATTTAATTGGTCAAAGAGGTGGATTGGGCACATACCAACTAAAGGACAACACTGAGACTGGGTTTGTTTTTTGGTTTGGGATTTTTGTTTTTGTTTCTGTTTTGTTTTGGGTTTTTGCACTGATACCCACTGTACAAGAAATGAGCCTTGTATGATGTTTAGAGTCAGATCTAGAGAATTCATTTTTATTTATCGATTTTCAACCAGTCTGCAAGGAGAGGTCTAAGGCGTTCTTAAGAACTGCCAAGATAAAGCTAGCACGAAGACACCGATATAAAAATCCAAATTATTCTAAGAGCTCACTTTGGGTTAAACACCAGTGTAAGGGAATTTGACAGAGCAGAAGACAAAAAGTTGCCACAAAGTTTCATCTGGATATTTACCAAACAAGATATAACTCACTATCTCAAACTTTTGCAGATGTACAATGTAATTCATTGCTACAACATTTAGAATAAGCGGCTTTTGATTCTGGGATGAATAATGTTTCCCTTCCTATCTCAGCTACACATATATGAACTTTAGCTATTGAGTTTGAAGCTTGTTTAATTTCACTTGTTTTTTATGTTTATAAAGCTTAAAACTTCACTAAGACTTTTGGGACATTGTGTGTGTGTGTGTGTGTGTGTGTGTGTGTGTGTGTGTGTGTGTAATATATTTTTAAATACAGATCCCTCCTTAGAAGTCTAGGGGCAGGGTTCATCTATGCTCCAGGTGGGGCATGAAGATGGGATCAAGAAGAGGGTTGGGGCAGACTAGGAATTAGAATTCCTGTGTTACATCTGTTCCTAGCTAAAAGATGTGACTAGATATAGGGGGGTTTGGTCAGTCAAGCAAATTTGTAGCCCCAGAGAAGCTGGGCACACTGGACAGCCATAGGACGAAAGGAGATGGAAGGGATTGAACATTGAGTCCAATCCACTCATTTAAGAATTGAAAAAAATATCCCAAAGGATGATAACCAAGATCACCCAGCTATTAAGTAATAAAGCCTGGATTTGTGATGTAATGTCTATAGTAATGACCTTGGAGTAAAAATGATCTGGGTTCAAATCTCATCTCTGACACATCAGGATAACCATTGACAAGTCAATTCCCCTGGAAGCCTCACTTTCCTCAACTGAAAAATGGAGATAATATCCTAGGGAATCTCTTGTGTGCTTGGATTTATATCCTTAACACATAGTTTTTGGCATATAGTCAGTACTTAATAGGTGCTTTATCCATCTAAAAACAAACAAACAAACAATAAAGTAAAAAAAAAAAGCCTAGAGGAAGCCTTAGGGATCCAGCACTGGGCCAATACACAAAGCCTTCTACCACCACTTGGTGGTAAGTGCCAAAGCTAGTGCTCCATTGGCAAGCTTTTGAGGACCCAGCACCATTTCCATGCCACAGCTGAACATCACAGTAGGACTTCAGTAAAGACAATAACTGACATTCAAAAATCTCACATAATCTGGCTCCAACTCACCTTTCTAGTTTTATCTCTTGCTACTCCTCATGACACCTTACTAGCCAGACTGGACTTCTTTCCAAACTCACTTCTTGTCCCATTTCCTTCTGTCTTCTCTTTCCTTGGACCATGCTACCCTCTGTGCCTTGAATAGGACTCTTCTCAACCCAGCTCCATCTATTTCAAGGATCAGTTGAAGTGATACCTCCAGATTTCCCTGTCTTTTCCAAATGAACATGATCGATAGATCGATCGATCGATCGATCGATCTCTCTCTCTCTCTCTCTCTCCAAATCTTTCATAACACTTTGCCTGCATCTCTCTGACCTTGTTTCCTCATCTGCAAAATGGGAAAAATCATATTTGTACCATCTATCACAGAGGAAAACACTTTATAAACCATAAAGTAGTACATAAATGTGAATACTAATATAATGATTATTATTATTTTTACTTCATTATTCTCATCTTTTTAAATGGGGTTCAAACGAAACAATCCTGGACAAGTTGCCACCCTCATCGTCAATGTTTTATGGATTACCCAGGTTAATAAAAATAACTGCTGTACATTCACCCTCCACAGGTTACCTGAAAGAATCCTCAGTACAATTTCCCCAAGGTTGTTACAATTCTCATCCTATTCCTCATTGTTTTCCTTGACCAGCTCTCTACACACTGAAAGCTTTTTGTTCCAGGTAGTTTTTTTTTTAATTTTGTTTTGTTTGTTTGTTTTTTTGTGGGGCAATGGGGGTTAAATGACTTGCCCAGGGTCACACAGCTAGTAAGTGTTAAGTGTCTGAGGCCGGATTTGAACTCAGGAACTCCTGAATCCAGGGCTGGTGCTTTATCCACTGCACCACCTGGCTGCCTCAGGTAGTTTTAAGATTATGGACAATTAAGATAGGAACAATTATAAAAATCATTATTTTTAAGTGTTTACAAACCAACTTTATGCTTGGGTAATTATGGGTGAATTTGGTCCATGAAAATTGCCTGTTCCCAGCACAGTTCTCCTGGATTTTTGAAGCATCCTCATAGTTGTAGCATAGGAATTTCTTGTCTATCAGTCCATGAAAAGCTTCTGATGTATGATTGAAGCCACCAGGTCATGACTTGCTAAGTATTTGACACAAGTTAAATTTTTGTAGGCTGTAGTAATAAGTTATATTGTTTATCAGTTCTTTATAATAAGTATAATTTTATTACTCAAGAACTGTGTTCTATAATATGCAAATGGCTAGGCCTACCATGACATATTAACAAGATGAAATATATAATTATTAAATGAAAATTACATGGATTATGTCAATGCTAAATAAATATTCATGTAAACATAATATATGTGTGCATTATATATATATACATATATATCATAGTTTATAGATTAAGAAGGCATTTTTAATATCATAATATGACAGAGTCCAACAACTTCATTTTAAAGATAGAGCAATTGAGGCCTAGATAAGTTAAGTGACTTATCCAAGGTCACATAGTTAATAAATCCAAGCCTTTTGACTGAGGAAGAAGGTTTTTTTCCCCTTATACACACAACCATGCATGTCTATACCCACACAATGTATTTAAAGAATAACTATCAGAAGCACCTAGGGCAGAGCAGAACTGTAACAGGTTGGTGGGAGAAATATGTATAGACTTCCTGGACCTTCATTCAAATCTAACTGTACTAAGAGTCATCTCCTGTGTGTGTGTAATTAGTAGGGCCAATCTCAGTAGCAAATAATTAGTAATAATACTTATAATAAATATAAGTTAAGATCTGTAGTTTATTTTTAAGTTGGTATTTACAATATTCTAAGCTGCTGAGAGGATTGAAGAACATAGAAAACTGATGTAATTATCAAACTATTGTTTCCTGAGAAATAGGAGGGTATTAAAGGGATGCCAGGAGAATCCTGATTTATGTGGTATCCCCCAATCAGTTTTCCAGGGAAGCTGGATGCAAAGAATGACTTTAAAGTTGATATTTTTGAGAAATGAGAATGGCTCTAGTCAGGAGTATGCTGGTAAATATCTTAACTATCAGTTCTCCAAAAACACACAACACACTTTTAAGTTTAATCCGCATTATTAATATTTCACTCATCACTTTCTTAAGTGTAGACAATAAATATAAGAATAAATGAAACCTTTATTTGTAGTATTTGTCAATTTTCATGATGTAAATACTTTTTTTTGAGGGGGGTTAGGCAATTGGGGTTAAGTGACTTGCCCAGGGTCACACAGCTAGTAAGTGTTAAGTGTCTGAGGTCAGATTTGAACTCAGGTACTCCTGAATCCAGGGCCCCTATCCACTGCACCGCCTAGCTGCCCCAGATGTAAATATCTATGCTGAAAATTTAATAATCAGCTCTGCCTTTATGAGCTGTCTCCAGGACACTCCTGACTCTAAAGAGAGTGGGGAGGGGGGCACAACATTGTCACCGGGTCCCACTAAACAATGGCCAAAATCATGTTAAGATTCCATGAAGCAAAGCAAAGGAAACAGAGTCTTGGATACAACAATTCTGTGGGTATTAACAGAAGGTTGGCAG
Organism: Dromiciops gliroides; assembly: GCF_019393635.1. Taxonomy (NCBI): domain Eukaryota; kingdom Metazoa; phylum Chordata; class Mammalia; order Microbiotheria; family Microbiotheriidae; genus Dromiciops; species Dromiciops gliroides. The sequence goes on from NC_057861.1 coordinate 248,610,087, forward strand.
GACCTAGGTGCTGAGGTTAGGCAAACGTAGGTTAGTAGGTTAGGCCTACTATGTGCCAGATGTTCACATGGCATAAAAAAATGACAGAGGAAGAATCTATAAATAGGGGAAGGGCTCAAATTTAGAGGATTTTAGATTAGTTGGGCTCAATAGGCAAATAGATACCTATGTAGGGGAAATTGGTTATGAGGGAAAATGGAGTCAAAAAGCATTTACTATTTGCCAAGCACTGTACTAAGAGCTAAAGATAGAAAAAGAAAGATGATCTCTTCTCCCACAATCTAACTGGAGGAGAAATTATATAAAAGAAAGTTCATTTAGATGAATGGAAAGGCCAAGAAATTGTAAGGGTTTCTGCAATAGGAAAGATGACAAGTCAGAAAGGTCATTAGGATATATAAATAGGTCAGATGACAGGGTCAAGGATCTGGAGGACATAGAGGCAGTGCAGATAGATGGTAAGGTCTATTGGTCTTCTTTCTCACTGGAACTGATAGAGATGGTGATTCTCATCTCATCTAGTAGTGTGAGCAGTCAAGCCGACCAGACCCATTGTGGGTGTCTTGAGACTGGGTGAGGGGGGATGGGAAAAAGGGGAGGGGCAGTAAAGTCATGGAAGGAGCAAGAGTTAGTTTATGGATAAGGAGCAAGTGAGAGAAAGGAACTTTAAAGGAAAGGAGAAGATATGTCTCAGCCATCAGAGGCAAATTCTTAAGAACTGGGGACAATAGAAGCCTATGGTAAGCCAGAACTCAATAATAAGGCAGATGCTGATTTGTGCCGGTCAGATTGGGTTAGGAAATGACACTAATATGAAAAGGTTATAGGAGAAGTGGTGAGAGATAGTCTCACTCTACCACCACTTCCCTACTGTGTCAAAGGAACTGCTACTGGTGCTCTAGAACTATGGAGCTCTTCCACACTCCCTCTTCTGGGTAGTATCTGAGTGGCTGCCATTTGAGGAATGAGCTGAGAGCCTCTTACTGGGGCAAGGCCCTAAGCTGGGATGGAGCCAGGGGTGTATTTGGGGCAACATTAGATATGAGACTAAGACTACCTATGGGGAAAGAGGGACAAAATTATATGTTTATATTCCAACTCAAGGTCCAATGGTATATAACATCATTCACACTCTACCAGTAAGATGCATAGGTCATTTCCTATTGAATCTCTCAGCCATTTTTTAGGTCATCCAATTCTACTATTAGCTATTGTTGTGAACACATCATGGAGTGTCACTATCTAGCTTAATTCACTAATGACAAATCTGTTCTGAACATCACAATTCATTATTTTTATTTGTATCAGCAAAATCTCAGCAGGGCAATCAACTGCTCATTCCCAACTCATGTTTTACTAAGACCTGTCAAAACAGAGGCAGACTTCTCCTTCCCGGTTTTCAGAGATCCACAATGAGTAACTAGATCTCCATTTATGCCCCCTAGAAAGTTGAATGGCTATTATTTTCTCATGCACATATATGAAGGAAAGGCATCTTCCATACAGCAGAGATCCAACATACTATCTTGTGCCATCTCTTCTTCACTTCCTGATTGTAGCCAATTAACATACTTTGATCCAGCACTCACAGGGTGCCAAGTACCCCTTCTATTTGCCTGCCTCAAACCATTTCCTGGGGAAGAAAAGACATTCAGAGAATGATTTCAAATTTGCAATCAAATACAGCCCCACAAGAACTATCACTTCTCACAAACCCATGTACCTCATTCTAGTTTCTGTCTTCACATGTGGGTGGCCAGGTCTCCTAATTGGCTGACTCCATACAGTCTTGGCTCAGGCTGTGCTGTGAGTTTATCAACTATTTTTAACCTGGCTGACCTAAACCACGGTTTTCTCTTGTGTTTCCATTGGGGTTTTTTGTTTGTTTATTTTTAGGGTGTTTTTTTTTCTGGCTCTGATCAATCTTTACTGAATATGTCATCAAAATTTTCCTTATTATCTATTTTTTTAAATTCTAAGAAAGGCAAGTTCTAATTCTTTTCTTTGCAATGTGTGGAGCAGGAATGGAAATAAAAAAAAAGAAAGCTGAGGAATTAATTTGGAAAAGGGGAAGTACTGATGTCCACAAAGAGAACTGGGTTTAAGCATTAGGGACACACGTGTTGCCACCAAAAGGAGTTACAGCAGAAACCAGAGAAAACTTTTTTTTTTTAAGAGAAGCAGTTGGGGTTAAGTGACTTGCCCAGGGTCACACAGCTAGTCAGTGTTAAGTGTCTGAGGTCGGATTTGAACTCAGGTACTCCTGACTCCAGGGCCGGTGCTCTATCCACTGTGCCATCTAGCTGCCCTCCCCTTTTTTCTTTTTTTTTTTTCAGAGAAAACTTTAAAAGTCAAATCATTAATCATTTTCTTTCTCCAAAATAAAGGACAATATGATCTAATTTAATAAAACCTTAAAATTACTTAACCATCAGTTTAGCAAATACATGACTCCTCCAGCTTGTACTTTCTCCAAGTTCACTGGAGTCAAATTTGATAATTTCTCCCTGTGATCTGAAGCTTTGATTATGCACAGTCACCAGAGTATCCACCTTGCCCATAACCTACATATAGACTACATTTTCTTTTTCACGGGATAAGGACATAAAGTACCTCTTATTACCCAGCACAGTGGTAAGGGACTTGCACGTTTTTATCCTTTTCTAGGGTTTGAATAATTTTAAATTTAAGAACCTCCAGAGAAGGAGTGAAACTTCGGTGCCCCACAGAGAACTACTTCCAAACTAGAAGGGTGTGTCCCATAGTTTTTACCTGGGAGCAATAATGATCTTGTCAGGCATTTCGGTGAGACCAGCCCAGGATTTTGGGGTGGGGATACTGACTGGTTATACGTACCTTCAGTCCTTCCTTCACAGGAAGGCAGAAACATCTCAAAGCCTGCATGTAAGAACATCTACTAAGACCTTTTTTTTAATTAGGCACCAGAAGAGGGGGGTGGGAAAGAAAAGAAACAGAAGTAAAAAACGTAACTCCCTGAGACTTGGATGTAAGAGCAATCAGAAGCAATGGACTGGTTCCTGTATAGAACCGCTGCTGTTCTGTTCATTTTAGGGGTAAGTAGATCCATTTTTTAAATCAATAAAACTTTCCCATATAGCCAGTGAGACCAATTTTGGAAGAGGGGACTTAATGCTATAGCTTGAACTAACAGTTCATATTAATGACTGGGACGGTTTTTAGAAGCCACACATTTGCAAATTAAAGTATTTTTTTTTTATCCTTTAAGACTGTGTCGATGCCTCATGCAGGGGCCAGTCTTTCATTTTACAGCTCAACATAATAACATACCAAAGACATGTTGGATTTTGAAAATTCTTACCACTGCCTAACATGTTGAATGGTTAAAATTTTGAATACTGGTGTAACTGAATTTTTTCAATTATCAAAGCACTGACTATCTCTCTCTCTCTCTGTGTCTCTGTCTCTGTCTCTGTGTGTGTGTGTCTGTTTCTTCCCTCCCCATACACCCCACAACCTGGGAATGATACATTGCCAAATTTTAATCAAGAAAATAAAACAGGACTAATCTGTTCTGTAGACACATGTAACTACTCAGCCATAAAATGAAGTGGCTGGATAAGATAAACTCTAAGACCAGATGGAAATGCCATGATTCTAATTACCCTCCTGGAACCTCAGGATGGTCAAGAGAATAGAGATGAAGCTTGCATAGATTTTCTTGAAAGCCCAAGTGTCTCCAGGGAGGAAAAAGTGACTTTGTTATATTTGATGCTTTCAATAAAAATGACAGTATAGAAGATTTACAAGTGATGAGGCGTGTGAAAGAACTGTTATAATTAAAGGGTTATCGTCTAATTATTACTATGGCTTTTCTCACTAGTAGAAGGTCAGTTTGGCATAGTGGAAAGGCGCTGGACTTGAGATGAAAAGACCTTGGGTCAAAACCTTACTCTGCTCAGACACTTTTGTCTCTGTGACTTTAGGAAACACACAACCTGAGTTGCTCATTTACAAAACAGGAAAAATAATAATAGTGATAATAATAATACCAGCACTGCCTACCTCACATAGTAGTTGTGAGGAAAGCACTTTGGAAACTTTAAAGTTCTCTCTAAATGTGCCCCTATTGCTATTATATCCTCCTTCCAACACCCCTGAGTCCTGGTGCACGTCTTTGTGCTTTCCCGGGCCTCAGCCACCCCCTTCATAAAATGAAGAGGTTGAATTATAGCCTCTGAGGTCTCTTCCAGCTGTAGATTTATGATCCAATATTTCCAATGCCTGATGTGAAAAGTTGTATTCAATGGTCAGAATATTAATTAGGAAAAAATGTTGAAAAATTTAAAGCATATTAGGATATGATCTAAATCACAGAATCATGGGATTTGAGAATTAGTAAGGATCATGTACTCTAAATATTTCAATTTATTTAAAATCAGTTTTTATTTTCTTTCAAAATTTGGGAAAATGGAATAAACTTCCAAAGAACAATAATTTTCATGGGAAGTTTTGTTTTTTTAATGTCATCACACCATGTAAATTCCACACATGGTTCATCCTTTATACACAGTATTAACAATACTTTTCTTGGACATCTTGTCCATAAAGTCCATAGTACTATACACATTTATTTCACATTTTGAAAAATGCAGCAAAAACACTAATGTCTTTCACAGAAAGGTTAAAGTAATCCGAAAAGGCAGGTGCCAACTAAATTATCCTTGAACTTGGCAGGAGATGGTATTTTGGTTCATATTTGTTTCTACTTGCTTAACTTAGGTCTGGAATGTTGGTTCTGTTTAATAACAAGTTAGGTCTTTGATTCAATGAATGGTGGTTAGCTAAAATGGAGCTGATGGATTAAACTGAACTTCAATTTGCATGAATATAACTACAAATGAACTTCATGAGCCAGTAGTGTGGCCACTTTAAATGGGTATCATGCTAAGCATTAGTCCCATTTCATTACTCCTTCATAGAACTTTTGGTTTAGTTAATGGGAGAAAAGGAGGGGAAAACCCTAGGTCCATCAGTATCCCTCGGTTTATGATGGCTTTGAGGCAGCTGGTGTTGCAATGGATAAAGTGCTGGGCCTGGAGTCAAGAAGACCTGAATTCAAATCAGGCCTCTGACACTTACTAGCTATGTGACCCTAGGCAACCTCTGTTTGCCTTAGTTTCCTCAAATGTAAAGCTGGAACAATAATAGCACCTGCCTTTCAGGGTTATTGTGAGGATCATATTTGTAAAAAGTGCTTAGCATAATACCTGGCACACAGTAGGAACTTCATAAATGTTTAATCTTTTTCCCCTTAAAGTGTGCCATAAGAATGGGAAATAAATACAGGTATTAAGAATTAGCATAGGGGCAGCTAGGTGGCACAGTGGATAAAGCACTAGCCCTAGATTCAGGAGGACCTGAGTTCAAATTTGGCCTCAGATACTTGACACTTGCTGGCTGTGTGACCCTGAGCAAGTCATTAAACCCTCATTGCCCTGAAAAAAAAAAAAAGAATTAGCATAAAATGGTTTCTTTTCAAATCACCAAATAGTTCCTCCTCCAGTTCCATATAGATTCAGTTCCATCAGTTATTTCCCATCATAGATGCAGTAAATTAAAATGTGTTTTCAGTCCTTCGCATAATGAATTTCATAACTCCAATGGTAGCTTATTTTTAAGTGATTTTTTCAATTGATTATGTAATATTTTCTTTCTATATAATAAAATCTCCCTGCTAATTTAGTAATCTTTCAACCCCCCCCCCCAAAAAAAAAAGTCACTCTCCCAGAATCACATGCTTTCTGGATTGTTCTTCTATGGAAAGAGGCTTTCAGAGTCTTTGGTATATCTCAATTCATCTGACCTGTTTTTAATCTTTCATTTAAGTTCAACCCAGGGGGCGGCTAGGTGGTGCAGTGGATAAAGCACCAGCCCTGGATTCAGGAGTACCTGAGTTAAAATCCGGCTTCAGACACTTGCCACTTACTAGCTGTGTGACCCTGGGCAAGTCACTTAACCCCCTTTGCCCCGCAAAAAAACAAAAAAACAAAACAGAATAAATTTAACCCAACAAACATCAGTTAAGCAGGTTTTGTCTAGAAAACCACGACAGGTGCTCAGATATATGCAATGTTTAGATAAGGCTTGGTCCCTATCCTCATAGAGTTTATAGCCATGTTCTACTTAGTAACAATTACTTTTTCTTCATGGCCCTTTCTTGTACTTTCCCCAAGTATTTTATTTTTTAAAAATTGTTTAATCTTTCCTCCTTGGTGCCTTAATCTGGAAGTAAATTATTTTCCTTCATAACTTTTCTTTTGAATAGTTTAAATACATTGTAATCTCACTGTTTTATTCAGCTTCATTCATTTTACTATTTACATGCATTTACACATGTATTTATACATATACTTATATGTATGTTTGTTTAAGTGTGTGCATATATATGTATACACACATACACACACACACACACACACATATATATAAGCTAAATAGCAAAGCTGTCTGAAATAGTGAGTAAATGAGCTCTTAGTCATAAATTCAGTGGTTGTTTGAAGAAGTGTTACGAAATATTCCAAAGATTGAGAACAGATGAGAAGTTAGAAAACAGGGCCTTAAAAGTTATCTAACATGATTTCCATGTTTAAATACAGGTGGTCAATATGACAATTCTTTCCATAAATTTCTTTCAATTTCATTATGAATTCTGCTCATTTCTAAATGGATTGCAAGGCCCTCATATGCTCCTGCATGATAGAATAAAGTAGTATGAATCTGTACCAGGAAATATTCTTTATACTGTTGTGAAGATATTACAGAATTTGCTGAGTGCTTTCTTTCACACTTAAAAACATTTCTCACGCTTAGCAGTATCTCTGCTGATCCCCTTTCATGAGACATGGATTGGCCACCTTGTGGCCAATATAATATATAAATATAAAATATATTTATTATATTATATAAAAATATTTTATATAAAATATAAAATAAAAGGCATATTTTATTGTTGGCTCAGCTCACTAATAGAGCCGGAAGTATCAAATACTGTTCTACTCGTTGAGAACAAAGGAAAGCTGTTATTTATTAAATTAAATATATTATAGAGAGCCCAGAGCAGCTGGCTTTAGAGGCAGAGAAAAATACGCAAGAGGCAAGAAAAGCTTATCAGAGGAATTCTAGTCAACAAACATTTATTAAGTGCATTATTAAGTACGAAGCTAGCTATGACAAAAGGTTACAATCTCATGGCCAAGGACTAAAGAAAATGAAAGCAAAGTCAAAGTAAATGATCAAGTCTAATTTACCCAGCTTTTATTTGTATTCTTTTGTTTCTATGAGAATTTGTGTTCATTGATAGTTCATCTCCTGTTGAATGAGAAGTTTGTGTTCTTCTACCAGAGTAAAACTTTCTGTGGATGGACATGAAGGTGGAAAAGGGTGTGGTATGGTAAATGTGGGAGGAGCCCAAAAGAGCCTGTTGAATTTCTGCAGACCTAATAATTTTTTAAAATTACTTGTGAGTTTCCATCTACGATGAGCCAATCCAAATTAGGGCAGATCCCAACATCTGACTGTACAAAGGCGACCTTTTTTCAGCCTAATAAAAAAGAAAATATTTTTTAACTCTAGCAAAAAAAAGAAAGAAAGAAAGAAAGCAAGCTTTGTTTCCTAGCTGTCAAGCATGTTAACCCATAGAAGGTAAAGATTATTAGTTTAGTTCCAGCTCAAGCTTTAGATAATATCTGACATGACCACCTGGAAAATTATGTTCTAGTCTGAGCTTGGCTTATCTGTTTAACCCTTTACTGTTTGTTTGTTTTGTTTACAGGGCAATGGGGGATAAGTGACTTGCTCAGGGTCACATAGCTAGTAAGTGTCAAGTGTCTGAGGCCGGATTTGAACTCAGGTCCTCCTGAATCCAGAGCTGGTGCTTTATCCACTGCGCCACCTAGCTGCCCCTTATGTTTAACACTTTAAAAAAAATCTAGATTCAAGTTATAAGAAGGACCTAATTTTTCAGACAACTTGGGATATAAGGTTTACTTTTCCTAGAATATTTATTGGGAATAATATCAGAACAATCAAAAATCAAACACCCTCAGTTCCTATAACCTTGGCCTAATTAATGCCTAAAACAAGGAAAATGAGAACTAACATCATTAGACCAGACAGGATCACAGCATCACACACAGGATCATGGATTTAGAGATGGAAGGAACTTTGGAGGAGATCTTACTCTATACTCATGGCTCCATTTCTAATTTAATCCCTCATTCAGTGAGCATTCACTAAATACTACCTACTATATGTCAAGCACTATGCTAGGTATGGGGAATAGAAAGATAAAAATGAAATAGCATCTACCTTCAAAGGGCTTATAGTCTATTGGGGGGCCAACATGTAGATATACAAATATAGAAAAAAAAGAAATACAAGGTAATTTTAGGGGGCAAGTGCTTGCAACTTGGGGTGGGATTTGGGGGAAGGGTGAAAGGGAGTAAGGAAAAGTCTTATGTATATGAGTGGAGCTTTGAAGAATGCTGAGAGGCAGGGGTAAGGAGGGTGAACTTTCCAGAAATACTACCTATACAAAGACGCAGAGAAGGGAAAAAAAGTATGCTGTGTATGAGAAACAGCAAGAAGGATAATGTAGTTGTCATCTGAAGGATGTGAATGGGAATAATTTAGAATAACCCTGGAAAGGTAGGATGAGGCCAGTTTGGTAAGTCCACTTTAAGAATAGTCTGGAGGGGCAGCTAGGTAGTGCAGTGGATAGAGTACTGGCCCTGGATTCAGGAGTACCTGAGTTCAAATCTGGCCTCAGATACTTGACACTTACTAGCTGTGTGACCCTGGGCAAGTCACTTAACCCCCACTGCCCTGCCAAAAAAAAAAATGCCTCTATGGAATCTCTCCAATCAATTCAAAAAACATTTGTTAAATTCCTCTAATAGAAAATAGAAGCATGATGCTCAATGTTGGAGAGCATACGCAGTTTATCATAGACATAACCCCTTCCATTTTGGAATTTGCAGTTGAGTAAAGAGACATGACATTTATACAAATAACTGTACTACAAATTACCACTCATAAGTGAGGTGCTAAGAAAAATCTGTTCAAGATCCACGTGTAAAAAAGAGACATTAAAGCTTGGGAGTGGGGAAGGCTTCCCTGAAGAAGCAGCATTTGAGTTGGACTTCAATGGATGATTAAGAACTCAGCAGGTTGGGTGGCAGGTAGGGCTGGTGGCAGGTGAGATGGTAGAGAGTAGGGAGTTGCAGACATGGAACATGGTGTTATCAAAGGCCCAGAGATGGGAAATTGCAAGGCAGATTGAGGGGTTAACAAGCATTCCAGCTTGGCTCTTAGAATCTTTTCTTTCCTTCTGAATTCTGCACAAGTGGCATCATCTACATGAAGCTTTTCCTGATCCCTCCCCCTACTTACTAGTGCCTCCAGTGCCCCTCTTCAAAAAATGTACCTTGTGTTAAGTATATGCATATATTATGTATATATTCAGATATGCATCCAAGTATATATATGTGTGTATACATATATATACCTATACATCCATATATAGGTTGTAGGTGTGGGTGTATGTACACACATACATTCTAGAGAAGAAAATGGCAAATCACTTCATTAACTGTGCCCAAAAAAACCCCAAATGGGGTCACAAAGAATCTGACAGGATTGAAACAACTAAACAACAAATATATAGATATAGATATATAGACTGACACACTTTGTCCCTCCTGATAGATTATAAGCTTCTTGAGGGTAATGATTGTTTCATCCATGTCTTTGTAAGAAAAATAACAACAGGGGCAGCTAGGTGGCGCAGTGGATAGAGCACCAGCCCTGGATTCAGGAGGACCTGAGCTCAAATCTGACCTCAGACATTTGACACTTACTAGCTGTGTGACTCTGGGCAAGTCACTTAACCCCAATTGCCTCACATACCAAAAAAAGAAAGAAAAAAAAAAGAAAAATAATAACAGGGGAAGCTAGGTGGCGCAATGGATAAAGCATCAACCCTATTCAGGAGGACCTGAGTTCAAATCCAGCCTCAGACACTTGACACTAGCTGTGTGACCCTGGGCAAGTCATTTAACCCTCATTGCCCCGCAAAAAAAATTTAAAAATAACAACAGTGGATAATATTTATATAGTGCTTTAAGATTTGCAAAGTGTTTTAAATGTGTTGTCTCACTTTCTCCTTACAATAGTCTTGTAAGGTAAATAATATTATTATCAAACTCATTTTATAGCTGAAGCTGAAAAAAGGTTAAGTGACTTAGCCAGCTAGTAAGTTTCTAAGGTAGGATTTGAACTCAGGTCTTCCTGATTCCAAGTCCAACAAGCTAACCACTGTGCCACCTACCTGCCTAATTGCTAGCTATATCCTTAGCAACCCCAATAGTTCTGAAACATAGTAAATATTCAATAAATACATAACAATTGATTACTTAAGAGATAAAGATTCCTATTTTCTTGCAGGTACAACCCTAAGGACCACTGCCAGTCCAAGCTTAGTCACAAAGACTTATATAAACTTCAATTTACTTTAGCTTACATCTAAGATATGTCCCTTAAATGTCACTGTCCATTTTGCCATTATAAAGACCATCCTTTCAGGAAGTATACACAAGTATACTTGTCAGGGTCATCAATATACAAACAGGAAATAGGCCTGGGAGATTCAACATAATACTCTCTAAGGAAACTTTTCATCCAAATTGCTCCCAGCACCACTGAAGGAATCCCTCAGCATGCAAATTTCTTCTCAGAGATTTAGGTAGGTCAAATAAGATATATGCCTCTGGATGCTATGACATTTCCTGGGTTAGTCATTGAGATAGCAGAAATTATTTTACTTTGTTAACAAAGAAACCACCTTTACAAAATTTGGGATGTCTGGGCTCAAAAAAAAAAAAAGAGAAGAAAACCATTACTTTTTATTTGTTAAGTGATATATTATTTTTCACAAGTTTTAATATAGTTTAACATTTGGATAATATCCACCCAAAAATGAACCTAACATATTTTCATTAGAGCAGCCACCACCACATCCAGAGCAACTGCAAATAAAAGACATACATATGTTTAGTAATTCATCAGGAGAGATTCCATGACACAATTGCAGATCATTAATTAAATTTGGGGGGTAATTTTGTTCAAAGAAATTGTGCCCTCTTCATTTAATAAACTAAAAATAAAATTAGATAAAAAATTAAAAGTTAATGAAACAAAGGATATAAAAACGAAAGAAGCATAACAGTAATAAACATTTCCAATGTACTTCCCCCCCCCCCAAAAAAAAAAAAAACCCTTCAAGGCAGGTAGTTAAAATATAATCATCTCCCTTTGCCAACAAGGAAACTGAGATGTGCAAAAGTTAAGTAACTTATTCAAGGTCAAACAGCTAGTTTCAGAGGTAGGGCTTAACCATAGATTGGGACTCAGGGCAGAGTTTGCTGCCCAGTATCATTCTGTTCTTTCCAAGTCCATAGATGGAAGAAGACATCTATTATCTGATGATGCTCCTTCTTCTAAATTGCCCCTGTAAAATTTTCTTATGAATGTAATTGATCTTAGAAGGAATTTTGCTACTAAAGACAGAGAGAAAAGGAAATGCTTTGGGGAGGGGACTCCTCTCACTCCTCTATGTTGAGGAGTAATATAGAGGCGAATTCAGGACAGCCAAAATTGCATCAAATATAATATTAAGGCAATACAAGATGCCTTAGATATTATCTTATCCAGTTTCCTCATTATACAGTTGAGAAAACTTGCATAGAGACATTAAATGAGATCCAACAGTCACATACTGACAGAGTCAGGACTAGAACCCATGGTTCCCTTGTCCATTGTTATCCTTAGAGTAGTAGCCTTTGAGTCCTAATGGTGGATTCACGAGAATCCCAAATAGGCCATTGGCTTTTTTTTAGTAGAAATGAGACATAAAGAAAACAAATGGATGGATGGATGGAAGGAAGGAAATAAGTATTTATTAACTATTTAATACATGTCAATTACTATGCTAAGTGCTTTGCAAATATTTCATTTGAGCTTCAAAACAACCTTGAAGCAGACAGAGGTTAAGTGACTTGCCCAGTATCACATAGCTAGGAAGTATCTAAGGTCACATTTGAACTTATCTTCCTGCCTCCAGACCCAGCACCTTATCCATGGTTATCACCTAGAATAGAATAGAAATGTTAAAGCTTAAACCATACTCTCATGATTCAAAAACTAATTTTTGACTGACACTGTGAGAGTCTATCTTTCAGGATGGAAAGCATCACTTTCTTTGGTGTGTTGCCAACCAAGGAATGATGACAATGATAGGGAGAAACTGATTACTAACCCAAAGAGCTAGTAATACATTTAAATAAACAAAGAATTTGTGATATTTGTCACTGCATAAGAAGACACTTTGGGGAGAAGGTTGTCTTTTGGGGGGGGCTGGAGTAGAGAGGTGGTACAGACCTGTGAATTCTTCAATGTGGGAATCTGCTGGTATAGAAATTCTCTGTCACCAATGAAGATAAGCAACTTCTCTTTAATTTATAGTCTGGAAGAGTTGCCTTGGGGCACTGAGAGGGCAAATCACTCACCCATGGTCACACAGCTAGGATGTAACAGAAGCAGGACTCAATGGCAAGTCTTTCTAACTATGAGGTCAGCCCCTCTCTCCATTGTACCATACTGCTTGCTAGCTAAATATTTAATTTTTGCTAAATTTTATTTTCTTATTTGCAATGTCAAAGGCTCTTCTAATCCAATCAGAATGTGCAACTATAAATGTATAAGCTTTGAGTAAGGGAATTCACACATTGAGCTTCATACCACTTTTCTGTAAGAAGGGCTTATGGGTTAAACTCTGAGGACTAAAATGGGACTATAACATATACTGAAATTTTAGGGCACTATTGCAAATTATTCTTATGTGTCTTTTACACAAAAGGCAAATTGGATAAAGCATAAATTCTGCCTTCTTTCCTGAAATTCTCTTGATTATATTAATCTAAATAAAATATCATTAGATGAAAGCTAGGAAGTTTTGTCAAATATTTAAAAGATATGATTATAATAATAGATGATGTCTTATAGTATGTCAAAGCTTACAAAACAATTTTCCTGCATTATTTAATTTTGTTCTCATAATAATCCTGTGGCAAAAGTACTACAGGCAATATATTCCCATTTTACAGAGGATAAATTGAGACTCATATCATTTAAGTGACTTGCCCATGGTTATAAGTCCAGTAAATGTTGTAGGTGGGATTCAATCTCAGGTGTCTCTTGATTCCAAGTTGTGTACTTTCCACTACCTCCACACAATTTATAATATGAATACATCTGTGGTCTTATTATGCATAAAAAACTGTAGAAAAACCTTGTGACCAAACATTAATTGTATATTATCAATAAATACATCATACAAATGAAAGGCTGTAGTAACAATTTATATTATATCTTTGAGCACATGACCATGAGCCTATGTCCACACAGCACAGTCACAAGTGGAGATAACAATTATTCAGTTGTTGATCAATAGTGACACCTTAATATGAGGGTGTAGATACTGAGCTCTGTGCCTAATCCCATGACCCTTTCATGGGAAAAATATGACACAGATTCAAAGACCCGAGATGGTTAATGAGTCATCCAGCATAGTCATCCAAAAGAAACACCATCTACCCACTAGCCACTTCACTGTAGAAAGAAAGGTGCACTGTAGATAAAAGGTAAGTATACAGTTCTATTATTATGAAGAAACATCTCCCAAACAGACAACTAATGGACAGTTCCACCCCCATTCCACCCCCACAGGTGAGGTAAAGGAAAGGCTGAGCCAAGACAACAGAGGCCAGGAGAAACAGTGCGGCTTCTATTTTTTTTTAAATACAAACTTGAATTGTATTCAAGACAGCAAATGACAAAAGCAGAGTCTCCTTCAAAACTGACATTTTCTTTCATTTAAGAGCTAACAAGTGAATTGGATTTGCTGCCTCAGGCAGCTGACAGATACAGATATATGCAGCTAGTGCTTATAATGCTCATTAACACAACAGCTGACAAATATACAGAAATTTTTAATTGAGAAAACAAGGGAGAATAGGGGAGAAGAAAACCAACCTCAGAGGCCAAGGAGGCTCCACACATCACTGTGTTCTGAGTCCAGCATAGGCAATGGGGAGACTGGCAAGAAACTCCTAGAGCAGCTTCTGGGAACAGTGGATACAAAGCAACAAAAGACATACTGGCCACTGGAAATTTGTTCTTAATTTGGGGAAAGGGATGGGGCAGAAAACACAGCCCCTGCCTCTTCGGCATGGACTCCCAACTGCATTAAACTCTCAGTATCTCCAGACAGTTGTAGCAGATGGCTATCCAGTCAGGCTGAATTGATGCCCACTGTACATTATTGATTTCACCTTCTGCCATGTAGGCTAAGATAGGATCCTCAATGGCTGGGGGCATTTGCTGGATATCCCAGATGAGAGCCTGATGGTCATCTGCTACACTACAGATGTTGCAAGATGAATATGTGGTCCAGGCAATGCCATTGACACATGCTCGGTGGTTGTTTAACCTGGCAACAGGGGTGCAGGGAACTCGTACATCCAAAATTACCACCTCCATTCCATCCATGGCCATTGTAGCTAGATAGATAGGGTCCTGCTTGTTCCAACAGAGATGTAACAGAGGATGATGCTGTGGGTCTTCATAAATGATGGTACCGTGCTCTAGGTGGCAGAGATCGATATCTGCACAGAACCATCTGCACCCACTGAAGCAAACATGTCCCTGCCGCCCCTGCCGGACTAAATGCAATGTCATAGACCTCTTTGTCACGTGCTATCAGCTGAGTCTTCACATAGCCAGATACTAGATTCACTCTCCCTAGAACCTGACCAGTCTCCAGACCCCAGATAGTGCAGATTGTATTAATGCTTGAGGTACCTAAGAGATAAGGATCTACCTCGTTCTAGTCAAAGGAAGTCAAGGGAGCACAGAAGTTAGAGTTTGTGTTACTGTTTAGCAAACACTCTAGTCTGGTCTGTTTCACCAACCCTCCACACATGGAGATAGTCACCACTGGTTGCCAACAGATCTGGGTAGACTCCTTTTGTGTCAGGGATCCCCATCAGCTTTGTGGTGGGGTAAGGACAGTCGAAAGTGTTTCTGCAAATAAATTCGGAACTCTCCTCATCTAAACCTACAAGCTGGACCTTGTTCTTGTACTCCTCCACAAAACTGCCCATTGTGGGTGGAAGCGTGTGTTGGGCTGCACACTCCAGTTCATGGCATAGACCAGCCACGATGCCTCATACTTGTAGATCTCCTTCCGTTTTCTGTGCAGGGACATGGCAGCAGCAGGGCTGCCCTCCGGACCCAAAAAGCCAGAGGGGAGGACAGAGCGAGAAGCAGTGCTTCTTAAGGAGGAATATGTTAGATTCTTTCCAATGACTATAAAGATCAGACATTTGGAGACCCAGGATCTAATTCCATCTCCACCATTTCCTAGCTATACACAACCTTGGGCACCTCTCTTATCCTACTTTTCATCTCTTTTCCTTGCCTGTAAAAGGATATTAAGGTCTAAACCCTCCCTAGCTAACAGGGATGTTGGGAAGTTAGATTAGATTCTATCTGTTCTATTTGAACTCTGAAAAAAAAAAGCTGTCATGTCAATTCCAGTTGGCCTTATTTTTCACCTTTTGATTTAGTAATTTTAAAAAAGCAAAAGTGTCTTTGTCTATTTATAATAAAAAAGAAACATAAAGTCTTTAATGTGTACCTGACTACAGTAGATTCTATCATTGCTGGGGTGAGTTTGGCACATTGGCAAACACATTCTTTCTTGTAGACCCTGCCCATCAGTACTACATGTGCTATTCCAATGGCATCTTAGTGATCTGAAGGATTCTGTAAGGATCCAAGGAACAGATTGCTCCTGTCAAGATCTGGTCTAGAGAATAAAGAATCTGCCAGGAGATGATGCCACTCTGTTTCTCTTAGAAACAGGAAGTGACCTAATTGGCTTGAATAAGTGAATACCATTCATTTGTACTATAGGTCAAAGAATTTTTGATAGAAAACAGTCTTCTCTTAAACTAAAGTGCCCATTTTATTAACAATGAAGAAATACATTTTCATTTGAATGTGTTTTGAATTATGAATTATTTTTAATATTTTAAAAAATGTTAGTCTGCACATTTGTTTTGCATGACTTAGTATTCGTAATGGGTTTTGTATTCTTGCCTTCTCAATGGGTAGGGGAGAAGTGGAGAGGGAGAAAATTTGGAAGTGAAAAATAAAATGAAATTGAAAGAAAAATAAATAAATGTAGCAGTTTTTGAGGCTTCCTACAGTATTATATAAAATGTTAAAACTGAAGTCAGGGGCAGCTAGGTGGCGCAGTGGATAGAGCACCAGCTCTGGATTCAGGAGGACCTGAGTTCAAATCCGGCCTCAGACACTTGACACTTACTAGCTATGTGACCCTGGGCAAGTCACTTAACCCCAATTGCCTCACTAAAAACAACAACAACAAAAAAAAACTGAAGTCAATTACGTGGAGTGATTTGGAATAGCCTGAATTTTTTTAATCCTACGCTAAGTGTAATTTTCACATTCCACCACTCAACTAAATCCAGACTAATACATATGATAAAAGTTTTTTTTAATTACTTACTATCTTAATCATTTCCCTATTAAATGTTCTGGAAAACTGTAATTCTCTACATCTACAGAAAATGATGTGGGAAGTTGATTTAAAAACTAAATGTTCAATCTGTTTAAATTTCTTTAAACTGCTATATTTGTGTTCATTATATCCCAACTGGGCTTCACAACCAAGCTCAGCACTTCATATGGGTTCTTGACAAAAAAGAACATTTGCCATTAAAGAAGCTGATCATGATGATGGAGAGGATTCAATGCATTCTGATGCAACTCAACTGGCTGAGGGCTTGGAAACAGCTGAGGAGATCTGAGAGAAAGCAGATGTTTGTAGAAAAGGGAAAATGACTAAGATTGGGTATTATTTTTACTATATGTATTGCATAAGTTTAGAGTTCAAGGTAAGTGAAATTGAGGACAGGACCTACTAGTGTAACCTGAAGGACTAGAATAATTGCCTCATGTAAGCGAAATGACAAGAAGAACTTGGCCAACAAGGCAACATTTTCCTGTATTCCTTTAATCTCCTTTCCTTTTCCGGTTCTTAATGCAGTTATGTCTGCTTTCTCCACTTTCTCACAGCCTCTCTGTTTAGTAAAGAACACTTAGTGAAAATAAGAAGTATCAGAAATAGACTAAAGGAAACTGGGGGTCCCTCCTCAAATTTTAAAAAGCACTTCTCTGAATCTCTCCATTGCGCCCATCAGACTTTACCTTTTATTGTACATATCTGCCTTGCCCCCCACACTCCTGTCACACCAGTAAAAGGTGAGCACCTTGAAGGGATAGACTGTGCTGTTAATTCATTTTTGTATTCCCAACATATCTAGTGTACCCAGAAATTCAGTTCAACACCACAGACATCTATTAAGTGTCTTCTTTTTGCAAAAGACACTGAGCAAGACAATATGAGGTAGTCCAAAGATACTTAATAAATGTTAATTAAATTTCTGAATGCATTTATAAGTGGTCTCCCCATGTCTTCTTAATCAATATCCTTTTTAGCTCTATAATTTGGTTATTTTCACTACTCTTAAAATGAATTTTAAATTTAATCTTCTAACTAATTATAACTAAGGTGTTGCCACACAGATTTCTGAACTATATGCTGGAATTTTTTGTGGATTATATGATATCTTTATTACACATTTTTATTTTTACCATTTCTTATCACCTTTTATACCTTATACAATATTTTATTATATATTCTACCATTTTATACATTATACTTTTTATTATACACTACAAGTAAATATCACTTAGCAACTTCAAAGGAAATCCAATTTTCCAAGTGGCACATGATTTAACAAAGAAGGACTCAGCTGCTGATTTCAAAAAGGACATAATTTGTATTGGCCAATATTTCTATTTACTCATAACATCAGAATGTTTTAGTAGGACGATGTGTGGCAAAAGGGATAACAGGGAGAAGGAAAGAAATGGAGGAATGAAAAGAAGTAAAAGGCTAATTGTAAAGAGAATTGAAGGCAAAGATATGTATCCTAAAATTAGTTAATAAAAAATAATTATTTTATTTATTTGTTTTATTTGGTTTCTAGGTGGTGGTGGAGATTAACGGTGAATTTCGAGTTCAGGTAAAAAATATTTTTTTTCCAAAATTGAAGTAAAATGGAAAATGATTAAATTATAAAATTCACATTTATATATGTCATTGTATATGAAAGTCATATTTACTTAATCATTAGAACAAGTGTAACAAAAGTGAACAGTATATCAAAGGAGCATAGTCAATTTGGCATTATCCTCTCTGATATTAGTTAAAACTAATGTTAATACCTAATAAGTATATATTGTGAATAAAAAATGAGTGCATGAAGACAGAATTATAGAAACTATGACTCTTTTTACCCAAGGTAAGAGACTATAACAGCAAAAATGGCACCATAAAATGGCATTCGATAAGAAGGCAAAAGCGGGAATGGATCAAGTTTGCAGCAGCTTGTCGAGAAGGGGAAGATAATTCAAAGAGAAATCCAATTGCTAAAGTAAGTGGCAGTTATGATAAGAGAATAAAAACTGGAAGTTGAGTTGATCAATCTTGAAATTAGTGAAGTGAGAACCCTTTGAAGATTTCATGAACCCAGTTCCCTGCAAGACTATGAAGGCATAAGAGAAATAGATAGAAGTGATATGTGATCATTCAGATCAAGCACTGCAAGATTATGATAGCTTTAAAAATTCTATTGGAGCTTTGAAAAATTGCTTCATATAGACAGAACTGTGTTGATGTTGCTTTTATGAAATAATGGCACTACTGAAATTGTTAATATTAATGTTCCATTCATTCAATACATTTAAATTATGATTTCAAATGTGTTAGCAATTAATTCAGGTACCTTTTTTAGCTTTCTTGTCATTACAATACCATTCCCTCTATCCCTTCTTTTCCGTCACTTCTCTCCTTGCCACTTTCTCCCTCTAAATAATCAGCACTCTTTTATTTCTAATCCCAATATATCTTGTCTTGTGCTTAACCTGTTATTGTTCCCTCCATGTAGGGAATGAGGATAAGCTATAGTTTAGCCTCTTTCCATTGTCAAGAACTAGGAGAGGTCTCACAAAACCCTTTTTCCTCTTGGTTGGAATTGACCATTTTGAAATCTATAGAAAGTTGCTTTCTGTGAGTGTGTGTCAGGCCAGGACATTGGGAAGGATGGCCCATATTTAATGGCTGTCATGCGTATTGATATATTTGTTTGAGTAATGATTTGCCTTACCCTTTTTTATACCATTGGTCATCATTGCAATATTTGCTGTTATGATCAACCTGGGAGACAATAGTTTTTATTGTTGTTGTTCAGTCATTTTATTACACATTTTATAACCCCTTGGAGAAGGTAGTTTTTTGGCAAAGATATTGGGGTGGTTTTGCATTTCCTTCTCCAGCTCATTTTTACAGATGAAAAAATGAGACAAGCAGGGTTAAATGACTAGCCCAGGATTATATAGCTAGTAAGTGCCTGAGGAAGGATTTGAACTCATAAAGAGGAATCTTTCTGATTCCAAGCCCAGTGCTCCATCCACCATACCACCTAGCTGCCCTGTCATTCTAATCACCTACAACTTTTTTGCCAAGTGACTAGAAGGAAATCATATTCAATATTTTTAAAGAAAGATAGTGCTGGGATATTAAGGGCAGAATTGCTAATTCTCTTTGCTATCATATGTTTTCTGTCTCTCACTATAGATTCACTCAGACTGTGCCAAGGACCAACAAGTTACATACCGCATCTCTGGAGTGGGAATTGATCAGCCCCCTTTTGGAATCTTTGTTGTTAATCAAAAAACGGGTGAAATTAATATAACAGCAATAGTTGATAGAGAGGTCACCCCATTTTTCATCGTGAGTACTTTATCTGTTTGTATGTGAAACCAACTCTGTTCATTATTTATGGGAACTCTTAAGCTCAGACTGAGGAATGTAGCATCTTTAATCAATCAATTAATGAGTATTTATTGTCAACTTTCTTCTACTTTTATTAATTCCCTGGATGATTTATTCAGCAAGCATCCTATGTGAGGCCCAAAGGGAGCTGGAAGAAAATTTCTGAGAGTAGGAGATGGTTTTCCCCCTTATCCAAAGTCATTAACAATACCTCGCATTATAGAATAAAGGTCTCTAAGGTTTATAGAAATCATCTCATTTCATCTACAAAACAACCCTGTGAGGTATCATTATACCCATTTTACAGAAGAAAGAACTGAGGCTCCGAGAAGTTAAATAGCCATAATACTGCTAGTGGATACCTTCTAAACAAACACACTTAACTGTTTTTCTTTACCCTAAGGAAAGTGTAACTAACTACAGGTTTAGTTAGAGACTTGAAGGGGAGGATGCTAAGGGGGAAAAAGAGGGCTTATCCCCCTAGCTTTTAATGCAGTTGAAGGGGAGAGAAAAAGCCTTTTCATCTGATTTCTACAACTGGAGAATTTTTTCAGGTTCAGTATGATGTCTGTCTTCCTGTTCTCCTAGATCTATTGCCGGGCTCTGAATGCACAGGGTCAAGATCTGGAAAGGCCTTTAGAGCTCAGAGTCAGAGTGCTGGATATAAATGATAATCCTCCAGTGTTTTCAATGACTGAATTTGCAGGAAGTATAGAAGAAAATAGTTATGCAAGTAAGTAACTTCCACTTTGAAATATCCTATATATGTCTTTATTGTTTATAGAAATAGCAGGTACTATCATGTTAAGGAAGAATTACCTTACACGAACCTCAGTCTGTCTCTGCAACTCCTAAACACTGTCCCCAATTTTGCCCTCTGGGATCAAGCTGGACCAATCTAATTCCTCTTCAGCATGACAGTCCTTCAGTATTTAAAGCTTTTTAAAGCGGCTTAACCATTCAGTTCAGCTCCCTCATCCTCTGACACTGCCATTGCCCTGGTGAATATCCTCATCGCCTCCCTCCTAGACTATTGGCATTCTGATGGCTTTCCCTACCTCCAATCTCTCCTCATTCCAGCCCATCCTTCATTGGCTGTCAGACTGGTCTTCCTAAAGCACAGGTCTGACCATGTCACCCCTTTATTCAATCATTTCCAGTAGCTCCCTATTAACTCCAAAATAACATATAAAACCTCTTTGACTTGTAAAGGCCGACATAACCTCGTGTATTCCTATATTTTCAGTTTTCTGCAGCCTTACTTCCCTCCACGTACTCTTTGATCCAGTGACACTGATCTCCTGTTATTCTTCACAAACGACACACAGTCTCAGCTCTGAGCAGTTTTGCTGGCTGTCCCCATGCCTGGGATTCTTTCTCTCCTCACCTCAACCTCCTGACATCCTAGGCTCCCCTCAGTTCTCAGCTAAAATTCAACTTAATACAAGAAGCCTTTCCAGATCCCCCTCAATTCTAGTGCCTTCCTCTGTTAATGATATCATTGATCCTCTTCAAAAACAAAGGACAAATAACAACAATCTCCAATTTATCCTGAATATATCTTGTTTTACATGTCTCCCCCATTAGGCTGTGAGCTCTATCCACTTTTCCATCTAGCTGACTAGATCACAAACATCCAGCCAGGCTTGAAAAGGCACCGTTTACATTATGCCAATAAGCACATCTGGGGGGCAGCTAGGTGGCACAGTGGATAAAGCACCGGTCCTGGATTCAGGAGGACCTAAGTTCAAATCCAGCCTCAGACACTTGACACTGTGTGACCCTGGGCAAGTCACTTAACCCCCACTGCCTTGCAAAAAAACAAAACCAAAACAAAATAAGCACATCTGGTCTGTGAATGCTAAAGAAAATCTTTATCTGAGAAGTAAATTTCTTGATGTAATACAGTAGAAGTTTAAACTTTATAACAACCAATTTCTCTTACCTTTTAGACACTCTGGTGATGGTGTTAAATGCTACTGATGCTGATGAACCAAATAACCTGAATTCAAAAATCGCCTTCAAGATCATCAGTCAGGAGCCTGCAGATTCACCAATGTTTATTTTGAACAGATATTCTGGAGAACTTCGAACCATGAATCCTTTTCTGGACCGAGAGGTAAAATCGTTGTTTGTTGTTAAAGTTGTTGTTGTTTTAGCTGTTACTGTTGTAACCGTTGCTGTCGCTGTTGTTTAAAAGAGTGGTTAGTACTAACAGATTTTATTCAAAGAGGCACAAATAAGAGGAAGAAAAATACTTTGCTAGAAATATAATAGCAAGCATTTATATAGTGCCTACTATGTATACAAATATCGGTTCTCACAACAATCCTGGGAGGTAGGTGTTATTGTTATCCCCATTTGCAGCTGATAAAATTGAGTGAAACTTAAGTTAAATGACTTGCCCAAGGTTGCTTCCTGGGAAGAAGACTTCAGAAGTATACTTTTTGTATGAAATGAAACACACCTATACTTCAGGTTAACACTAGAACATGGGGAAATTATTTCATTTCTACTGATAGTCACAGTAATTATAATAAAGGAAAATAGATAAGCATTTTAACCCTCTTAAGGCTGAATATTAAAGGTAGATGAAAGAGAGTCAGAGGAAGATTTTCAACACATTGGGCAGATATGCTTTGGAAGATTTATGGAAAGAATAGCATAGGGTAAGAAAGTATGGAGAGTTCTAATCTGCTCCAGTGGAGGATATGATCACATTTAAGAAATTCTAGATTGGGGCAGCTAGGTGACACAGTGGATAGAGCACCAGACTTGGAGTCAGGAGTACCTGAGTTCAAATCCGGCCTCAGACACTTTACACTTACTAGCTGTGTGACCCTGGGCAAGTCACTTAACCCCAATTGCCTCACTAAAAAAAAAAAAAAAAAGAAAAAGAAAAAAGAAATTCTAGATTTATCAAAGTATCCATGAAAATCAAGATAGTATTTCCAAAATCTGCTAATCATTCCTGAGAAGAAAGTAGTGTGTCAAAAAAAGAAAGGAAGGAAGAGGGGCAGCTAGGTGGCGCAGTGGATAAAGCACTGGCCCTGGATTCAGGAGTACCTGAGTTCAAATTTGGCCTCAGACACTTGACACTTACTAGCTGTGTGACCCTGGGCAAGTCACTTAACCCTTATTGCCCCGGAAAAAGAAAGAAAGAAAGAAAGAAAGAAAGAAAGAAAGAAAGAAAGAAAGAAAGAAAGAAAGAAAGAAAGAAAGAAAGAAAGAAAGAAAGAAAGAAAGAAAGAAAGAAAGAAAGAAAGAAAGAAAGAAAAGAAGAGTCTCTAGGAAGAAATGAAGAGAGGTAAGGTCAGCAGTGCCAAACCCAGCAGATAGCTTAAAAGAGATTCAAAGTGAGAAAAGAACATCAGATTTGACATTAAGAAAATCATTGATAACTTTAGAAAAAACAGTTTCCGTGGAATGAGAGGTCAGAAGCCAGACCGCAAATATTCGGGGAGTAAATTAGAGAAAAAGAAGTAAAGGCAAAAACTGTAGAAATCTTTTTTTCCTAGAAGTTTGAGTAAGAAAGGGAATGAAAGGGACCAGTTAAGATTGTTTTTCAGGTTGGGAGAAATGTGGCGATGTTTGAAGGCAATAGGGAAAGTACTAGTTAGAGAGAGACTAGGGAAAGAAAGGGATGAGTGAGGATGCAATCTCCTAAAGAAGATGGAAAAGAATAGCTCAAAGGGTTAGCCTCAGCAAGAAGGGCCACCTTTTTTGTTGTAGATGAGAGTGAAAAATGAAGGCAAGGGGTTTTGAAATGTGAAGAACGGTGATGGGAGAAATGAAGAGGAAATTCAGATCGAATTACCTCAATTTGTTTCAGTAAAGTAAGAGGCAAAGTCCTCAGCTGAGCAGTGGGATGAAGAGGCATGGGAAGGGCTGCAATAGGCAAAAGAAAGTTTGGGATAGGTTCTCTGGGAAGTGAGATAGAGAGTCGGGAAGGAATAAAAGGAGTGCCTTGCTGTGATGAAAGCCCAGGTGAAGTTACATAATATAGTTCTGGGATTTCCTCCAGCTCCATTCAGCTGCCCCTGGGAATGAGTAGAAGCAAGCATAAAGTGAGATCAGTCCAGAGCTGAGATCTGGCAAGAGAAGAGAGGTGCTGGGACAAGGGGGCAAGGACAATGATAAGATATTCAAAAACAGATTTTAAAAATTCTATTAAGTGTAAGAGTTGAAATGCCTAACTATTAGGTTAAGGTTGAAGGGGAAGAAGTAAAGTAGGATTGAGGGGGGCAGCTAGGTGGCACAGTGGATAGAGCACCGGCCCTGGATTCAGGAGGACCTGAGTTCAAATCTGAACTCAGACACTTAACACTTACTAGCTGTGTGACCCTGGGCAAGTCACTTTACCCCAATTGCCCCACCAAAAAAAAAAAGTAGGATTGAGGGTAATGGTAAAGTACTGAAAGGTGGAAGGAATGAGTCAGTCAGTTAGCAAACATTTATTAAGTGCCTACTACATGCCAGGCACTGTGCTAAGCTCTGAGGATACAAAGAAAAGCAAAAGATAGCTCCTAGTCTCAAGGAGCTCACAGTCTAACGAGAGCAAAGAAAGGTATAGGAGGGGTAAAACATAGGAAGAGGTGGAATGATAGGAGGTTATGGTCAGATGGGTGAATTTCAGTTTCTAATTAGGAAAGTAGAATACTTGTAGGTAATGGTGAGATCCAATGTGTGATCTTCTATATGTGTGGCTGGCTTGGAGTGAAGGAGTAGGTCAAGGAATAAGAAAATGGGAGGTTAGAAAGTTTGAGGGATCATCTTACTAGGAATCCCCTAGTATAAAGGGAGGAGTTGGAGAGGACAGGAAGGTGGTGAACCAGGTATTCAACTCCTTGAGAAAAGAAAGAGAATGACTTGGCCCTTCTTGCTGAGGTCAATATATTACAACAACCATCATTTGTATTGAGCAGAAAATTTTAATTGTGTAGACTTCAAAAGAGGAAAAGATTACTGAATAAAGAAAGCATGGAAAGATCGTCAAAGTGACCATGGGGAGCAAGAAAAATTTTGAGTTCCCCTGCAAAAGCAGTTACCTTGGTGGGAGAGGGCAAGTAGTATTATCCACAGGTATAGCTGGTGAAAGATAGATAGATAGATAGATAGATAGATAGATAGATAGATAGATACATAGATACATAGATACATAGATACATAGATACATTGATAAATGATAGATATATAGATAATTGATAACTATGCAAAGGCATAAAAGTGTGAGACAAAATGCCAAATTCACCTTGAACAAGTAATGTACATTAATTAATAAGCCTAGAAAGGTAGCCTGTAGTCAGACAGGGAAAGGATTTAAATGCCGAGCTGTACAGTCTTCATTTCATTCTAGAAGAAATAGACAATCTCCTCTAGAATAATTCTAAAGGAAAATGAAAACTCTTAAAAATAGGAGTGATGTGGCCACACCTTTGTTTAAAGATTGGAGAGGGGAGAGATTGTAAAAGATGTAGTAGGGATATGGGATGAATAATCTCCACATCGGACAGTACTTTTGTACCATAATAATAGATGACATTTATTAAAGAGCTTTAGTCTTCAAAGCACTTCATATAATTATCTGCTTTATTTTTCACAACAACTCTGGAGAGTAGGAAACATCCACTGGGCTCCATGAGTTTGCCCAAGAGACTATCTTAAGTAGACATAGAGCCAGGCATACTGACTCAAAACTCCATGCTCTTCCCTACTGAGCCACACTGCTGCTTATGGATTGTCCCTTCATTCAAAGAATTCACCAGGCACTTATTAAGCACCTACTACACACAAAGCATTATTTTGTGTTAATAACTTTCATCTCATTTCCCATTATGGTTCCTTTTTTCTTCTATTACCCACTTTTGGTACACTACAAGGCTTATTACCTTGTCCACCAGAGAAAGCAAAACTCAAACCAGTTAGTGTTTCTGACTAGCACTTCTGGAAAAAGTGTTGATGGAGGTAGAGGTACAATCTGCAATACTAACTAATGTGTGTTAATTATCCATATTTTATCCACCTGTCTCAGAAAGAATGGATTGTTCTTTCTACATCCTCTTCTTGGAATATTATTAGTTTGAATAAGTCATCTGGTTAATGCTTATAAAGAGCTTTGCCTATTTTATAGTAAAGATCAGAGTAAGCACTATTGTTGCATGTAACATTTTTTAATTTTATTTTTTAGAAATATGCTATGTATAGTCTTGTTGTAAGAGGCTCTGACCGGGATGGAGCTTCAGATGGACTATCAGCACAAAGTGATTGCAAAATCACAATTTTAGATGTCAATGATAATTTTCCAAGACTTGAATTGTCCAGTGTAAGTATTTTTTTTTCATAGGATTCTACTAACTTGAAGTAAAAAGGGCATTTTAGGTCCTAGAATAATAACCCTGTATAGCAATATAGATTTTCATTGGCGGAAACAAAACTTCACAAAATTAGATTCTATACTTGGACGTGTATAGTAGCTACAGGGGCTTATGAAAAATAGATTCGTGGAAAACAAGGAGTGATGCTCATATTGTAGCTAACATATAAATATAATTCTTTTCTAAACAATTTATAATATAAGCATTTCCTTGAATTTCTAATGTATTTCTTCCCATACATAAATTAATACTATATTTTTTTAAAAAAAAATTTACCCATCTCTTTCAGAACGTAATAAGTATCCAAGAGAATATGGTTAGCCAGGAAGTGACTCGGTTCAGAGTAATTGACTTGGATCAAGAAGGAACAGACAATTGGTTGGCACTCTTCTTCTTTATATCGGGAAATGAAGGAAACTGGTTTGAAATAGTAACAGATGAAATCACTAATGAGGGAATTTTCCGAGTTATTAAGGTAAAATACAATTACAATGAATATTTTGGATAAAATCATTTTCAAAATAATGACTCATATTTACATCATTTCACAATTTAAAAATGCTTTACTTACATTATCTTAGTTGATGCTCACAACAATTCTTTGAGACAGAGAGTACCATATTTTTATCCCCATTTTACAAAGGAGCTTCCTGAGGTACAGAGAAGCTAAAAGACTTACCCAAGGTCACACAGCTAGTGAGCAGCAGAGTTAGGATTCAAATCTAGGTCTTCTGACCTAAAAGTTCAATGTTCTTAACACTTTACTATCTACAAAGTCTATAATAAAGCAGCTATGTTCACATCTCATCCTAAAGTCAGGTTAATAAGCAAAAACTATTATTCACTGAAATGAGTTTTTGTGGAAAATTGATCTAGGGTTGCTTTGCTTTTTTCCCCCAATTTAGACAAGACTTTATTTTGCTTCTCTTTCTGCAAGTAGTCTACCCTATAAAATTATGAAGGCATCAATGTTAATCAGGTACAAATGTAAGAACAAAATCAAAGTAGAAATAAACATTTTGTTTCATTTTCAGTCTCCCATCTTTGTGTTTTTATGGCATGTCGTGATACCATAACAACAGTAGACACCATTTTAATACCTGAAAATTGCTTTATAGAAATGATTTCATTTCATAATTACACATGTTCTTTTTAACAGTATATTTAACTGGAACTTAACCTTTCCTTTTGGGAAAGTTTGGACATTTTGCAGTCTGTGGGTCATAAGTGTTTAGGCCGTTGTTAAGATCCCATCTATTCCCTTCTACATATGACTTAGCTAATTCTTCACCCAAGCCATAATGTTCCTAATCATTCTAGGGATACAAAACGTTATTTGAGTCACTAGTATATCTCTGACCCACTAGTTCTAGTTCTTTCAACTGATGAGTTCCTTATAAAGAGGCAGTATGTCAGAGGATAAAATGCTGGACTTAAAGTCAAGAACACCTGGGTTCAAATCCTGATTTTGCCACTATGTCATACGACCAAGTCGTTTCAGCTTCAATTTCTTCATCTGCAAAATGTGAATAATACCTTTTGTAACTACCTCACAAGGGTAGCTAAGTGGCTCAGTGGCTAGAATGACAGTCAGGAGGATCTGTGTTCAAATCTGGCCTGAGACATTTATTAACTGTGTGACACTGGGCAAATCACTTAACCCTGTTTACCTCAGTTTCCTCAACTATAAAATGAGCTGGGAAAAGAAATGACAAACCACTCCAATATCTTTGCCAAGAAAACCCCAAATGAGGTCACAAAGAGTCAAGCACAACTACCTGACTAAACACCAATAAAAACTAACGCCCTAGGTTGTTGTGAGATTAACAGGATGAAAGATTTAGAGCTAGAAGGGTTCTCAGAGGTCATCTAATGTAATAAGCTCATTTTACAAATGAGGAAACTGGGGCCCAGAGAGAGAGCAAGTGACTTGTCTAAGATCACACGGGGAGGAAAGAGTAGATGAGATTAGAAACTAGGTCCTTTGCCCCCAAAGCAGAAATAATTTATTCAAAAAGCTTTGCAAACTTTAAAGCATCCCTTTCAAAATGCTCCTTGATAGAATTAACATTCCCTGTTAGCCAGGATACTAAAATGGAAGCTGAAAACCCCCCGAAAGTGAATCAACAACTAATGGTAGCAAGCTATTCATGAGAAACACCACAAATAAGGAAGCCTCTCTCTGCCTCAATTTCTCCGTCCATTAAATGAAAATAACTTTTCCGACGTATCGCTTGTAAGCAATTCCTATTTCCAGCTACTTAGGTCATAGGTTCACAAATAAAGAGCTAAAGGAACATCAAAGGCCATCTGATCCAACTCCCTGTCTTATCCAAGACACTTAAATACCACAAATAGTAAGCATCAAGAAAGGGATTTGAACTTAGGTCCTTTGACTCTACTGCCAATAATTTTTCTGTTGTGGGTATGATATTATTTTAAAAGCCTGAGTTATCATTCTAGATAATCTCTGGATTTTAAATTTGAAAACCTTCATATTCAATAAAGACAGAGACCGGACATTTTAGCTTCATAGAAATGAGGCAAGAGGCAAGTTAATGTTCAACTGAAATTCCAGTGGGATATGAAACAGGAAGATTTGGAGCATGTAGAGATCATGTTTTGTGCTCATGAGTTATCTTTTATTAATGAAGAAGGCTACTAAACAATAAACTACTACTCTTAAGGTCTTTCATTGTTGTGTGCTATGGTCAGTTGAAAGATCAAATAACTAGGTGGCTCTTTTAGCTTCCAACAGCAGCTGGTACCAGTTAAAATCATCTCTCCTCTATCCTCTTTCACTTCTAATTCTGAACCTTACATGGGATAGGAAGGAAGCAGGAGGTAGGAAGGGGGGCTGTAAGGTATAAGCAGACTAGAAAAGTAAGAAGGGGCCAGGTTATAAATGAATTTAAAATTCAAATATAGGATCTTATATTTTATTCTGGAAGTGATAGGGAACCACACTGGTGCTTACTGAATAGGGCAGGGGATCCCGGATGATATGGTCAGACCAGCATTTCTAGGATGATCAATTTGAGACTTGAGACAAGGAAATTAATTAACAGGTTATTGCAATAATGCAGTCATGAGGTGATGAGGGCCTATACCAGGGTGTTGGCAATGTCAGAAGAGAGAAAAGAGTGTATATGAGAGATTGTTAGAGTGACAGTACTTTTCTTTTTATATTCTAGCCTCTTAATTATGAAGAAATGCAGAGCATACAGCTTAGCATTGGTGTTAGAAACAAAGCTGAATTCCATCATTCGGTTATGTCTCAATATAAAATGGAAGCAACCATCATCACAATATCAGTTGAAAATGTAATTGAAGGATCAGTATTTGCTCCAGCTTCTAATACTTACATCATAACTAGGGATATGGGGAAAAATCAGGTCATTGGAGAAATGGTAGCAATTGATCTGGACACAGGAGGACCTTCAAAGACAGTCAGGTAAGATGTCCAATTATAAGCATTCATTTTTTAATAAAAATGCATTTTTTCAAATTTTTAATAATCTCATGAATTCTTCAAAATACAGATATGTAATTGGAATGAATCCTGGTGATTTGCTAGCAGTTAACGAAAGAACTGGCCAACTTATCCTGAAAAATGTAATAACCAGAGAAGTATATCAAAGGCTCAATGGACACTATGAAGGAACTATTCTATCCATAGATGGTAAGATAGCATTTTCTAAAATTTTATAGCTTAAAAGTTTACTAATAAGAGGGACAGCTAGGTGGCGCAGTGGATAAAGCACCAGCCCTGGATTCAGGAGTACCTGAGTTCAAATCCGGCCTCAGACACTTGACACGTACTAGCTGTGTGACCTGGGGCAAGTCACTTAACCCTCATTGCCCAGCCCCCCCCAAAAAAGTTTGCTAATAAAGTCATATTCAAGTGAAATAACAAAATACTCATCATTTCTCACTTACTGAAATAATCTCCCTTTTGAATGAGTTACCAAATTAGTCAATATAGATTGAAACCTTCAAAAATACATATATAGCTATAGATATATTATAATTTCATTAATTCAGAATCTATTAATTTGATGTTAAACTTTTATTACAGCAACTTACATAAACAAAAACCACAAAATAGCCCTCAGTCATGTCTAAGTTCTTTTTCCCCCCCACAGACACAAAGTACTAAAAATAAAATAGTTCTAATTGTCTACAAATATTCCAACTATTGATAATGTAATATCTTTGTCTAATGGCCAGTCACTTGGCACCCTACTAAAATGATTGAGCCATCTCCTTATTGGCATTTTTGTTAATTATGAAAGCAGCAAGTGTAATAAAGATATAACAGTTAAATAGAAGGGCAATTTAGAGTTTTTCCATGGAAAGGTAAGTAAGAGTATTTATGGAATTGTTTTTTACCAGGCACCCAAATGCAACAAGAAACATAGTTTCATGGGATAGTTAATTGTCTTGACTTACTGTGCCCACTGACAATCAATAAATATATTAAGCACCAACTATGTGCCAAGCTAAGTGTTGGAGATACAAAGAAAGTTAGAGACAGTCCCTGCTCTTGAGGATCTTACAGTCTATTGGCAAAGACAATGTGAAAATACAAATAAGATATTTATAGGCTATACTAGAAATAATCAACAGAAAGTGAAGGCACTAGAATTAAGGGGAAATAAAAAAAACTTCCTGCAAAAGAATCTTGAAAGAAGCCAGGGAATTCAGGAGATGGAAATGAAGGGGGACAGGAATGGTGGACAACAAATGAAAGTATTCAGAGTCAAGAGATTGAGTGTCTTATTCAAGGAAGGACAAGGAGGCCTGTGTCATTGGATAACAGAATGGGGGTGGAGTAGGGGATTAAACTGTGTTCAGATTGGAAGGAGGTGACAGGTTATGAAGACTTTCCAATGCCAAACAAAAGATTTTATATTTGATTCTGGAAGTGAGAGGGAGCCACTGGAGTTTCTCAAGTAGAAGAATGCCATGATCAGACCTATTCCTTGAGGAAGATCACTTTGACAGTTGAGTAAAGAATAGACTGGAGTGAAGAGAGATTTGTGTCAGGGAGATCAACCAGCAGGCTATTGCAGTAGTTCAGGTGTGAAGTGAGAGGGCCTGAACTTGGATGGCATCAGTGTTATGGGAAAAAAGAGGACATATAGGAGAGATGTTACAAAGATAAAAATCAATAGGCCTCAGAAACAGATTAGATAGGAGGGGTGAGAGTAAGGAGTCAAAAATGCTGAGGTGGTGAGCCTGAGTGACTAGAGGGGATGGCAATGTCCTTAAGAGTAATTGGGAAATTAGGAAGGAGGCGGGGGCCGGGGAGAAATCCAGTTCAGTTTTGGACATGTTGAATTTATGCCTATAGGATATCCATTTAAGATGGCTAATAGGCAGTTGGAGATGCAAGATTGGAGGTTAACAGAGGTTAGCTCTCTCCTGGACTACATCAATAGCCATCTCACTAGTCTCCCTGCCTCAAGTCTCTCCCCACTCCAATCCATCCTCAACTCAGTTGTCCAGGTGATTTTTCTGAAACTTAGTCTTAGCCATTAACCTTCTTGTTCAGTGAACTCTGTTGGCTTTCTATCATCTCCAGGATCAACTATAAAGTCTTCTGTTTTGTTTTTGATTATTTGGTCCTTTCCTATATTCCAGTCTTCTTACACCTGACTCCCTTTCATGAATTTTATCCAGTTATATTGGCCTACTTTCAAGTTCTCAAACATAATACTTCATAACCTATCTGTGACTTCGCACTGGTTGTCCCCCATGCATGGAATGATCTACTCCTTTATTTCCATCTCTTCATTTCAGTAGGTTCCTTTAAGAAACAGCTCATATCCCATCATCTGTAGAAGGTCTTTCCAACTGCATCCTTCTCCTTTCATATTACCTTCATCTACTTTCTACATATCTTTAACATATATAGTTATTTATGAGTTTTCTCCTCAATTAGAATGTATGCTTTTTGAAGAGAGCAATTTCTTTTTTTGGGGGGGGGAGGTACCTTTTCTTTTTATCCCTTGAACTTAGCATAGTGACTAACATATAATAAACATTTAATAATTGTTTATTGGGTAACTGAAATCAAAGATTTACTCAAGTACCAGGGCCCCAAAATAAAACACAATTATAATTCTTAAGACCATTCCACAACTAGCATGTGTTCTTCCATTAAAACTGACCTTTCTCCTAATTAATTCCAATTAATGAAGCTTTATAATAAACATGATAAAAGATTCTTACCAAAGAGGGAGCACCTTTGGACTCAGTGCTATTATGGTCTTAAAACATTTGTAATGCATGTTGATGAATCCCTACAACCTCTCCTCTATATCCAGCTTATCTGAATAACTCCAACAGTGGTAATATAAATGGTTGGAATTGAAATAATTGATAGAAATTCTGTCCTATTTTTTCTTAACTTGCCCCACATGAAGTTGAGGCTCCTCCTTTGCCTAGATGTTTTAT
This sequence comes from Dromiciops gliroides, assembly GCF_019393635.1. Taxonomy (NCBI): domain Eukaryota; kingdom Metazoa; phylum Chordata; class Mammalia; order Microbiotheria; family Microbiotheriidae; genus Dromiciops; species Dromiciops gliroides. Next base: position 248,643,009 of record NC_057861.1, read on the forward strand.
TGCTCTTTTGCTCTTCTATACCCCTTATAGGCCCCTAGCTTTACTTCAGTGTTGTTTTAGTTTGTAGATACTTGTGGTATATTTACATTAGGCAACTAAAGGGACTTTGCTGTCAAATATCCTATGTCCTTCTCTCGTGTTATCCATAACATGGCATTTACTTCAGCAGAACGGAAATAACTTCCAATTAGCTATGCTAGCAGAGTGCCAAAATTATATGTTGTGAATATTAGCAATTTAATGCTTGTGTTTAATTTTGGAAATATATTATGTGGTTATTTTTATAGTATGCTACCTTAGGAAATATGCTTAGCATATCATTCATGATAATCTACATCACCTGAGCAGACATCAGGGGATAGTGATGGCCAGGTGAAGGTAGCTGAAAAGCATGCCGGGGGAGCAGAAAGCCAGCCAGAAGATATAAAAATTGTCCCAAGCACAGACAAAAAAAAGCATTGACAAAAGTTAAATAGATTGAATGTCAATTCCATCAAATGATGTATCTGTTGATTCATGGTCTATGGCAAGGAAAAGTATCAGTGTCAAAGTTCACCAAATAAAGACTGGAGCTTTAAAATCCTCATGTGAATCTCACCTAGTGGATTAACTTCCTTATACAACAGAGTATTCACTGTGAAAACTTCCTCACTGAAGGAAAAAAAAACCAACACTAATCTTTTTTGCTCCCAATGGATTCTGATCCTTTCAAATTTGTTAAATATGAAGAGAAAAAATGACATAGGTGAATCCTTGCATGTCGTGGCTATTCTAATCCCTCAGAAGTTAGGATTTTTGTAAGCTATAGCTTTTCTTAAGTTTAATTATAAGTTTAATAAGTGACATTATTACAATTCTTAAAATTAAATTTCAATGAACACAAGTCATGTGATACCCATCTTTTCTTAGATGTAAATGGTGTTTTTTTTCTCCTAAGAAATTTATCTATCTGCATCATAAATGTCACTTAAGTCTTAAAACATATTTGGACCACCATTCAGATTCAGGAAAGGAGGTACAACTGTAATGCAAATTTTAGCTGGATTTGATATCTACTGGGCCAAATTTTCTTGAAATGAGTCAAGTCCATTAAAAGTTATTTTGGAACAACTAAGTAAATTAAAGCCAAGTCACAAACTGTCAGATTCAAATGAAAATTGCCCTGTATTTAGTCAGTCGTGGTATAAATCTACATACACCTCCCTTTCCGGGCAGTTACAATTTCCGTTTGGGAAATTAGAAGGCCTAGCTCTCTTCATAGAATATGGATGCCCTTGCTTCAGAAGGAGCTTATTTTCATTTCCTTTCATCACTTTAATGAGAGAACAGTCTTTAGGACAGAGGATGTCTTGCTGCTTCAGCTGAATTTTAATTACATTTCTACAGGAGCCCCTTGTAAGACTGGTAAGAATATGACTCTTTTGACAATGCTGAAAAGTCTAAGCAGATAATGATCATATACTCAGGACTTCAGATATGTCATGAGAAAATTTTAAAAAGGAAGCTGCCAATGGACAGAAGAATATAAAAGAAACAGGCAACTTTGTGGAAATCAATTAATCAGTAATCCTTTATTAAGCACCTTCTATATGCCTGGCACTATATTAAATGCTGGAAATATATATTCCGAGCATCTGATGAACTTCATAATGACTTTGGGAGAGGGGACAAGCTGGTAGAGACATATGCTTTGGGATAACAACAGTGTTTTACATGTGACATTCCTTTAATATCTTACCATTTCAGATACCCTCCAAAGAACTTGTACTGGCACCATTATTCTTGATCTGACAGAGCTGGGAGGTGGTGTCACAGAACCGATCAATGGTGGTGGTGGAACTGGCACTAGTGATGGCTCTAACACCAATTCTTTTGGCCCTGGAACCAATGGTGGTTCTAATACCGGCATGCCCCGGGAACCTGTCTCAGAAAACCCTGAGGAAAACGGGAACACCCATACCGATTATCCTTTGACTTATAATACTGTAGATTACAATCCACCCAGACCGCCTTTTGGAGATAATATACATCTTGGTCCTGCTGGCATTGGGCTGCTTGTCATGGGATTCTTGGTGCTTGGGTGTAAGTATTCCATTTCTTTTTCTAGTATGTATAGAAGGGGAAGAAAGGGAGGAAGTGGGTATTTTCTGTTTCTCTACTAAACTTGGCCTCATAATTTCTTTACCATCTATTCAAATTTGAAATCTAGGCTACTGCTAATGTGGAAGAAACATGAGTACCCATGATAGTGAATGACTAAGAGTGTCTAGGTAACTAGTGCAGCACTTATTTGGAAAAGGGCTAGGGGCCTCTAGTTTATACCATCTTTTACTCTGTATAAGGCTGTGCCTACATAAAACAGAATTATTATTTTCATTTAAATTGCAGGCAATGTATTTGTTTCTGATGTTGTTGTCTCATTTTTTTATTGTATAGTTCTTCCTTTTGAAATAGGTTAGAATTCACTGATTCATACAAAACATATTAACTATTAAGATCCTGCTCTGTTCAGGGAACTAGAGGCACCTAGGTGGTACAGTGGATAGAGCACTGGCCCTGTAGTTAGGAAGGCCTGAGTTCAGATCTGGCTGCAGATGACTTACTATCTCTGTGACCCTAGGCAAGTCACTAAAAATTGCTGTCTGCCTCAGTTTCCTCAGCTGTAAAATGGAAATAATAATAGCACATACCTTCCAGGGTTGTTGTGAGAATAAGATAGGATAATATTTATAAAGCACTTGGCACAGTACCTGGAATAAAGTAAGCACTATATTGATGCTTATTCCCCATCCTCACTATACTAAATCCTGTGAGAGATACAAAAATAAATGATAGAATTCCAGCCTACAAGGAAATTAGAGACTAATAGGAGAGAAATGATGTAGGAAAATATCTAGGAATATATGGATAAAACAATGTATATTCATTCAAAGAAAAAAGCAACTACTTATTTGAGTATCAAGGAAGGTTTCATAAATAGGTGGCATTCGAACTGGACCTTGAATTTTTATTAAATGTTTGGGGAAGAGGCCTATATTTCATGGAAGAAGACTATATAATGAATAAAGGTGAGCTCTGGACTTCATTTATTTCTATGCCACATTATCATGAATTTAAGAGTTCAGTGAGTATAGAGATTAGTATAGCTTGGAATAGCTGGAGAAGAATCAATAGAAAACTTGATCTAGGCCTTGATAGATAATTAGGATTTCAACTAGTGGAAGAGAAGGGAATCGTCATTTAAGGAGAGAGAAGCAGCACATGCCAAATTATCATAGACTTCAAAGCCCTAGCTTTTGAATTTGATGAGGCCAACTAGAGGGAATCATCTTAAATTCTAAAGAAGGTGAATTGATGACAAGATTCTAGAAATGGCTGCTCTGTAGTATAGTATAATTGAATGCAGTCAATGACAGAAACTTAAATTGATTTCGGTGTCTGAAATATTTGTGTGTGTGTGTGTGTGTGTGTGTGTGTGTGTGTGTGTGTGTGTGAGGCAGTTGGGGTTAAGTGACTTGCCCAGGGTCACACAGCTAGTGTTAAGTGTCTGAGGCTGGATTTGAACTCAGGTCCTCCTGAATCCAGGGCTGGTGCTCTATCCACTGCACCACCTAGCTGCCCCCTTTTTTTTGTTTTGTTTTGGGTTTTTTTGTTTTTATTTTTGTTTTCTGCAGGGCAATGAGGGCTAAGTGATTTGCCCAGGGTCACACAGCTAGTGTCAAGTGTCTGAGGCTGGATTTGAACTCAGGTCTTCCTGAATCTAGGACTGGTGCTTTATCCACTGCACCACCTAGCTGCCCCATCTGAAATATTTTAAAGTTGTTTTTCTCATCTTCTATAGCAATTTCAGAACAAAATGTGTTGACCATGAGGTTTTCTCAGTTAACTATTTCCATGAAAACAGAGATCTATTGCTAATTTCAATTTATTTCTACTTCTCTTTGCCAGTGGTCCCATTTTTGTTGATGGCATGTGACTGTGGGGGAGCCAGTGGTGTGGGAGGAGGCTTTGAACCTGTTCCAGAGTGTTCAGAAGGTGCAATACATACCTGGGCAGTAGAGGGACCCCAACCTGATGTAAGTATTGATCTTTTATAAATGTCCTTTGCAATTCAGCTGAAACTTGAGTGCTAAACAATTCAGTTAAGAGGTCAGAAATGCAGCAGTCCACATTTATTAAAATCCATTGACCATGAACTTTCCTCTTAGCTTCTGACAAGTCATATGAATAGGAGTAAGAGAAGGAAAGCAAAATAAGTAGAAGAAATCACCTGTTGCTTCAAGAAACTAACAATGTAATTGGGAGAGATGGAACACACCCAGACTGGAAACTCCCTCACCAGAAGTTCCTGACATCAAAAGAAGTTGCAATTCCAATCTCTCTCTCTCTCTCTCTCTCTCTCACACACACACACACACACACACACACACACAAGCACACCTTAGAAATCTGAGGGAAATAGAAGGGATAATAAAAAATATGAAATATATAATGGAAAAAGCCAATTTTTTGTTGCCAAAGGGAAGGAATAATGTTTTCCTTTCCGTTAGGATATAAACAACATCTGTGTGCCTGTTATACCAGTGATAGATGGTACTGGAGTTATGACTGAATGTATTGACAATACTGGTAAGTAGGAAACAAATTTATTTCCTATTACATACTTAAAATGATAAGAAAAAAAATCTATATTTTGTACTGTCAAGGGAAAACCACACTTTCATTTTAAAATTTAGTAGCCTTTACTTTGAAGATTTCTCATTTGTATAGAATGTGTTTCTAGAGAAACTATTTCTAGTTTTATTCTTTTATGCTTCCATGGTCCTGTGATCTCAGCATTGGGGCCTCAGGAGTATGGTGGTAAATGACGAACAACTGGCTCTGGGGCAGGGGGAGCAGGTTGGGGTGGGGGGTAGAATGTATGCACAAAAAAAGGTGTAAGTTTAATCTGCATTCTTGACATTCTCTCCAACCCTTTCACTTTATACTTTTAGTATAGCCAATCAATACAATAATAAATCAGGACATTTATCAGTTAACCCATATTCTCACTCCTTGAACAAGCCAACTCCTTTTCTCATAAATGGCACCAATTACATTGCTTCTCCTGTGAAACTCTACCTTGGTATTGTGCTGTAGCCTGCTCATGCCTACCACACCCCATACATTGCCCTTTGGATGACCCATAATGATAAATGGTATTTGGGGTTTATAACTTAATATTTTGAAATAATAGCCATAGAGTACAGCTAGATGGCATAATGGATAGAGTGCTAGACATAGAAACAGGAAAACCTGAGTTCAAGTCCTGATTTGGACATTTATTAGCTGGCCAAGTCATTTAACTTCTCTCATCCTCACTTTTCTCATCTGTAAAATGAGGATAACTAGAACACCTATCTCACAAGGTTGTTATAAGATTCAATTGTTACAACATATGAAAAAAGGTTTGCAAACTTTAAATGGTGGTATGTAAATATTATCTTTTTAGGGTTTTATAGATGATCTGATTGGTGTTCATTTCTTTGAGCAGGGCAGGAGCATAAGATGTTAATGATGGTCAGGACATTTCCCCCTGAAGTTAGGGCGGTTTTTATTTTTTCAAAATTTTTATTAATTATTTAACTGTAACTCGGGTAAATTTAGCTAGTGCTCATTTGTAAGATTTGAATCTCCACCTTTTCATTATGAGATCGCTAAACAGATCATCAGGGTGACAGCCTGAGAAATAAGGTTCTTCTCTATATCCATAGAAGTGTCAATCTCAAAGTTGTTAAACATAACCAACTACTTAAGAATAAATATAGAACATCATAGAGACTATTCTACTTGAACTGGGATGTACAACAGACATTTCTCCCTTCCATGACAGGGTGCACAGGGAATTGCTTCTTTCTTTCTTTCTTTCTTTCTTTTTTTCTTTTTTTTTTTTTTGCAGGGCAATGGGGGTTAAGTGACTTGCCCAGGGTCACACAGCTAGTAAGTGTCTGAGGCCGGATTTGAACTCAGGTACTCCTGAATCCAGGGCCGGTGCTTTATCCACTATGCCACCTAGCTGCCCCAGGAATTGTTTCTTGGGAAGTCATTAAATAAAGGAGAAATTATTTAAATACAAGTTTGTCTTAAGGCTCTTGCCTTAAGACTAGAGACTAGACTAGACAAGATCTTGGGATATAGCCAAAGAATCACATGCATTATAATTTAAACCATTTGTTTATGTCCTTATTAGAGATATGGATTAGCTAGTTATCATGCACTGTGTACCTTTCACACATTTTCTGATAGTCATACCATTTTGTTTCTTTAAACTAAAGAATTGTTTTCTTTCATTCTTCTCCAATCATGTGACTTTTTTGTGTTCTCCATCAAATTCTCTAAACTTTATCAGAATTATGGAGAGCTTGAGGGCTGGAAACAATACTCTAAGATCTGAGCGTATCAAGTGTACTTTATGAAACAGCATCCTAGTTGTTGTTTTTTTCTTACAAGTAGCTGAAACTACCATTCGCTCATGTCCACCTCCCATTTCCTTCCCCTCCCTTCTCATTCACTGTCCTCATGACTTTACCCCATCGCACACAGGACCATGAACCATAGGTGCATCAAGTAAACAGTGGGTCTCCAGAATCTCAACAACTTTCTGGCAGACAAGAGCTATGTCAAGTGGGTTTTTAGATATATTTTATTTTTCCCAATTACATGTAAAAACAATCTTAATGTCCTTTTTTGAGTTCTAACTTATTTTACTTCACTCCTCCTCCTCAGTCATTGGGAAGGAAAGCAATTTGATATAGGTTTATACATGTACAATCATACAAAATGTATTTTCCCATCAGTCATGTTGTGAAAGAAAACAAAGACCAAAACCAAGAAAAATAAGTAAAGAAAAGAAGTCTGCTTCAATCTGCATTCAGATTCCATCAATTCTTCTTCTGGAGGTGGATAGCATTTTTCATCATGTGTCCTTTAGAATTGTCTTGGATCACTGTTTTGCTAAAAAATAGCTAAGTCAGTCATAGCTAATTATCATACAATATTGCTATTATTGCATACACTCCTCCTAGGTCCTAGTTCTGCTCACTTTACTTTGCATCAGTTAATGTAAGTCTTTCCAGCTTTTTCTGAAAAGCATCTTGCTCATCATTTCTTATGGCACAATAATATTCCATCATCATTATATACCAGAACTTGTTCAGCCATTCCCCAATTGATGGGCTTCCCCTCAATTTCCAGTTCTTTGCCACCACAAAAAAAACTGACATATTTTTGTACACATAGGTTCGTTTCCTTGTGTCCTTGTTTTTATCTCTTTGGGATCCAGACCTAGTAGCTGGGTCAAAGGGTATAAACAGTGTAATAGCTTTGGGGACATATTTCCAAATTGCTCTCCAGAATGGCTGGGTCAATTTATACCTCCACCAACAGTGCTTTAATGTTCCAATTTTCCCACATTCCCTCCAACATTTGTCATTTCCCTTTATGCCATATTAGCCAATGTGGCAGATGTGAACAAGATGAAATTTAACAGGGAGAGAGGTAAATCTTTACACTTGAGTTCAAATATCAGTTTCACAACCATCATCTGGGGAGAAATGTATCTTGTTTAGACAACATTTTGTCAGACAAATATTCTAGTGGAACTACAAAACAAGGTTTTAATAGGCTTCAAGCTGAATATGAGTTGACAGTACAATGAAGCAATCAAGAAAGCCAATGGGAATTTAGGCTTCATAAAGAGGGGAAGAATTCAGGTTTTATTCCCTTTGTTCTCTTTCCCAATTCGACTACATCTGGATTATGATGCTTAACTGTGAGTGCCATATTTGAGGAAAGACAATAATAAACTGGAGAATATTGAGAGAAATACTACCATGATGGCCAAGAATAGTTAGGGGAAGTGAGGATGCCCCAGGAGACAGAACTATGAATAAAATGTTGAAGTTCTTAAGAGGCAAACTTAGTGGTGGTATGAGGAAAATGCCCTCACAATTGGTATCATGTTATCATAGACTTTTTGTTTTATTGACATGTTTTGCTTTTTAAATTACAACCATTTAGATATTACTCTTATTCTGTGAGGTGTTACTTATTGCAAAGTAAAAACTAACATAGTGACCTCATCAGAAAGTACATGCAATACTCCACATTTCCTACCCCTCAATGTCTCTATTTTTAATTAACAGAAATCTATTCTTCCCACCCTCAAGTGAAAAAATATATAAAAGTAAAACAAATTCCTTATAACAAATATACATAATCAAGTCAAACAAATTTCCTCATTGGCTGTATTCAAAAATATATATGTCTCACTCTGTACTCAAAATCTATCATGTCTCGGTCAGGAGATACATACTATGTATTTCACTCTTTTTGCACAGGGCGATTCTTGCTTCTTCTAACTTCTTTGTTTTTAAATGCTCATGAATATGTTGTGCCTATCTAGATAAAAAAGTACTTCAGTAAACTTCTTTGGAATCCCAAACATTTAAATTAATTATGTTTTTAGGAGTTTATACAGATGAATATGGAGAAAGAGGGATGAGAGATATAGGAGAAGGAGGAATCAGAACATCAGAATTGGAAATATCAAATGGAATGAAACCACCTGTATGTTGGGGAAAGCCTGGATCATTAAGAAAGAATTCCATGAAAGAATACAGAGAAGGAGACCAGAATATGAAATTCATGGAAAGCTACTTCTGCCAGGTAATGAACATAATATCAGCTTCTGCTTTATTTATGACTATCAGCATAAGCATATAAATGATATTTCAATAATACATAATCTCCTACTCCATTCAGTTCTTTTTTTTTTTTTTAGTGAGGCAATTGGGGTTAAGTGACTTACCCAGGGTCACACAGCTAGTAAGTGTTAAGTGTCTGAGGCCAGATTTGAACTCAGGTATTCCTGACTCCAGGGCCAGTGCTCTATCCACTGCGCCACCTAGCTGCCCCTTTAAGTTCTAATATTATATGGCCTTATCAGACAGAAAACATGAATATGGTGGGAGGGTAGTATTAGGACAGCCAGATTCCCTAGAGTATGTTTTTGAACTTTCTGGAGTACAACCAGCTACCCGAAACCATAGAGGAATGCCAAAGCCTAGAGTGATGTCACTTGGTTTGGCCATCTCCAAACATTTAGGTAGCAATGATTTTGCAACATCCAATTCTGATGCCTTTTTGGAGGTGTATCAATCAATTAATCAATCAACAAACATTGACTGAGCACCTATTACATGTCAGGCACTGTGCTAAGAACTGGAAAGACAGAAGCAAAAAACAAAATAGTCCCTGCTTTCCATCAGGTAATACACATGGGCATATATAAGTATTTACAGAATAAATAAACACAAGGCAGTTTAAATTCTAGGTAATTATGGAGAGGGGACACTAGTATTAGGTGGATGAGGAAAAACTTCATGAAGAAAATGATCTTTAAACTATCTTGAATAAAGTGAGGAATTCTATAAGGCAGAGGTAAGGAGGGGGTATATTTATAGGCAAGGAGGACACCCAGTTAAAAGGCATGGAGGTGGGAGATGGACTGCCATGGGTGAGAAACAGAGCGAAGGACAACCTGTCTGGAAGTAGAATGAAGGAAGTGGAGTTATATAATAGGGCTGTAAAAATAGATTGGATCCAAGTTATGTAGGCCTTTAAAAGTCAAATAGAGGAGTTTATATTTGATCCTAGGGACAATTGGAAGCCGCCGCAGTTTAGTAAGTAGAGTAGCAATATGATCAGAACTGCATGTAAGAGAATTAAGTCATTTTGTCATCTGGAGGAGACCCTGGGATGGAGATAAACTTGAAACAGGAAGATGAATTAGGAGTCCATTGCAATATCTCAAGTAAAAGGTGATAGAGGCCTGAGTTGCTAAGCTGGCTCTTTTAAATAATGAGAAGAGGATAGAGGCAAAATTCCGTGAATGTAGAAATGATAAGATTTGGCTGCTGGTTGAATATGTGGGGTGAATTTTGGTAGAAGGATAGATTTGGGGGAAAGATAAGTTTCTGTTTTAGACATATTAAATTTGAAATGTCTGTGAGACAGGCACTTTTAAATATATGATAGTTGGTGATATACAAAATGGAGCTTGAGAGAGACTTGGACTAGATATGTAGACCTTGGAGTCACCTGTATCTAGATAATAATTAAACCCATGGAAGCTAATGAAGCCACCAAGTGAGAGAGTATAGAGGGGAAAAAAAAGAAGAGAGGCCAGAGCAGAGGCTCAGGGGACACCTAGAGTTACATCCCACAATATGAATGATAAGCTAGCAAAAGGGGATTTAAGGAGAATAGAAAACCAGGGGAACAATGTCATAACAACTCAGAGAATAGAGAGAATGCTTAAGAAGAGAAGGGGATCAACAGTTAAATCCTTTGGAGAAGTCAAAAATGACAAAGACTAGAGAAGAGGCCATCAGACCAGCCAACAAAGAGATGATTTGTAATTCTGGGGAGAGGATAGATTCAGTTCAGTCAGGAGGTCAAAAGTCAGATTGCAAAGGAAGAAGTGAGTGAGAAAGAAATAGAGAAATCTATAGACAGGTTTTTATAGAAGTATGGCTGAGAAAGAGAAAAGAGACATAAGATGATATTTTGAAAGGATGGCAGGGTCTGGAAAAGATTTTCTTAAGGATACATAAGACTTGGCAAGTTCAAAGTAATAGAGAAATAACCATTACATAGGGAGATAGTGAAGATTAGAGAGAAAAAGGATGATGGAGGGGACAATCTGTTGGAGAAGAAAAGAAGATGTGATAAAAGTGACACATAGAGGAATTGGCCTTAGGAGAAGATAGAAAAGGGACCACCTCGTTATCAGAGAGTGGAGTAAAGGAGAGAATTGGGGGATAATGTGAGGAAATATTAGGATAAAGAAAAAGGGAGAAGAGGTAGCTCACAACAAATACTTTTATTTTTCACAGGGAAGTATGAGGTCCTCCACTGAAAGGGTGGAGGAAAGGCTAAGTGTTGGAAGCTTGAGGAGTAGAGAGGCCTGTGTGAGGAGTAGGATAGAAAATCAGAGAGGAATCGCCCGATGCAGTGAATGACCAATTGAAAGAAGGAAGGAAATAAACATTTATTAAATGCTTTTATGTGCCAGGCACTGTGCTAAGAACTTTATAAACGTTATCTTCCTCAATCCTCACAACAACCCTGGAAAATAGGTGCTATTATTATCCCCATTTTATAATTGAGGAAACTGAGGCAGAGAGTGGTTAGGTGACTAACAGTCACACAGCTAGTAAGTATCTGAGGCCAAATTTGAACCCAGGTCTTCCTGACTCCAGGTCCAGCACTCCATCCACTTCACTACCTAACTGCCTCTGTTAAAATAATTTGTTGTTGTTATTGTTAGCTGCTACATATGGTATTTTGCTAGCGCCTATGCAAAGTATATTGACTTGGTCCCTCATTCTAGAAATGTACATTTCAATATCATAGACAACACACAAGAAAGAGTAAGTGATTTGCCTGTAGGTTCTTTCACATAGCAGAGGGTCATATGAAGAAAGGCATCAACCAGAGTCGAATTCTTCCAATCTTTTTGTAGTCAATATTTTGGATAAATCTTCCTGGCCTCTTGATATAATTCCATCTGAAGGTTATACACAGACAAACCAAGATGAGCTCCATTCTCCTCTTTCACAGTTACTTACTGTAACGAGAGGCATCATAGGTGGAGATGCACAAAGAGCAACATCAGCTTTAAGTACCTTCTTCCAAACATTCAAAGAAACTGTGGCAATTACCCAGATGAAGACTAGCTATCCCACCTGTATTATCATAGTGCATTCTATCCAAATTGAGCCAAACGCAAATTGACCATTAGAGTGAGTCCATAAGGTGGTCACTAATTTCTCCTAGACTATGTTGAGTACACCATCAATACTAAATGTCACTGAATTGGTGATTCCAAATGATTGCCAACCAAATTGTTGGGAGTGACTTCCTCATGTATGTTATATATTTTTAATGTTTGGTGAAATACAAAGGGCATAGGATTTGAAGTAAAGGGTCTTAGCCCCTCTCTGTCTCTACCTTTGTGAGCTTGGACCAGTCACTTAACCCTTTGGGTCTCAGTTTCCTCCTCTGTAAAATGAAAGGGTGGGACTAAATGACCTCCAAGTTTCTAAGTTCTTGTGAAATTTAAAATCTAGATTTACACTTGACAGTTACTAGCTGTGTGACCCTGGGCAAGTCACTTAACCCCCCATAGCCCTGCAAAAAAAAAAAAATCTAAATTGTGTGGTTGCCTTAAATTAGAAGCTTTAGCACCAGTCTTTGGGCATTAAGCATTTATTAAAGCATACCAGGTATTAAAAGAAAAAAAATGGGCAGCTAGGTGGAGTAGTGGGTAAAGCTCCGGTACCTGAGTTCAAATCCGGCCTCAGACACTTGACACTTACTAGCTGTGTGACCCTGGCCAAGTCACTTAACCCCCATTGCTCCGGGGGAAAAATAAACAACAACAAAAAACACATAGAGTTAAGAAAATACCTATCTAGCCTAGAGTTCCAGCCTGGTCTGGTTCTTCCACAAGTCCTCTGCCACAAGCCTGCTTCAATCCTTCAAAAACTGCCTATGGAGAGGTTTCTCATTCTGACCCCAGTAGCATACGTTAACTTCAGGGTGGGCCAGGTGTGGCCCCTCCCAAATGAGTCAGCTAAACTCCAATAATTTTTACCACATTCTGAATCTATGATCCTATGATATCCCTTCATCAGATATGTTTTTATAAATCCCAGAACTCTCATAGAACTCTACCTCTCATATATTTATCATGTTCTGTTTTGTATTTTAGTTTTTTCTGCAGATGCTAAATCTCCACTGCTAGACGGCATCCTTTTTAAGAACAGAGATTAGGTCCAATTTTGAATCAACATGAATACAGTGCTTTGCATATAACATATGCTTTTGAAATAAAGGAATGGGGGCAGCTAGGTGGCACAGTGGATAGAGCACCAGCCCTGGAGTCAGGAGGACCTGAGTTCAAATGCGGCCTCAGACATTTGACACTTACTAGGTGTGTGACCCTGGGCAAGTCACTTAACCCCAATTGCCTTGTCAAAAAGCAAAAAAAGAAATAAAAGAATGAAGGTGGTGAAAGAGAAAGGCCTAGAAGGAAGAAGAGAAAAGAGAAACTAGGCATCTTTTAGATTTTTAAAAAATATTCATATTTATAACTTCTTCCATTAAGAAATTAGTAAAGACAAAAAAGAAAAAAGGTACTATTTAACATATTAAAATGTATACGTAACTTTCTTTTTTGTTTTTATTTTTACAAATTTAGAAAGCATATGCCTATGCTGATGAAGATGAATGTAGACCATCAAATGATTGTTTACTTATCTATGATATTGAAGGGGTTGGCTCTTCTGCTGGCTCCATTGGCTGTTGTAGTTTCATTGGAGAAGATGAGGATGACAGCTACTTAGACACCTTGGGGCCGAAATTTAAGAAATTGGCAGATATCAGCCTGGGAAAAGAAGTTGATTCCTATCCAGATGTTGATCACACTTGGCCACCAGAGAACACCGAACCCAGTTGTCCTCCCCAGGGAAATGATATTGGACACCCACCAATGTCTCCGCATTTTAGTACCACCAAAGTTGTTTCGGAGAGCACCTATCCCTCTGGGCCTGGTGTTCATCATCCTATGCCTATAACTGATCCTCTGGGTTATGGAAATGTTACAGTGACTGAGTCATATACCACCACTGGGTCCCTGCAGCCCACGGTACATATTCATGATCCCCGGCATGGCTCCAATGTTGTGGTAACAGAGAGGGTGGTAGGACCCATCTCTGGTTCAGATCTCCACGGAATGTTAGATCTAACTGATTTCAGAGAAGGGTCCAATGTTGTAGTGACAGAGAGGGTAATTGCACCAAATTCAAGACTACCTACCTCCCTGAGTATCCCTGACCCCAGAGATACATCAAATGTGGTAGTGACTGAAAGAGTAATTAGACCAACTTCTGGCCTAATGGGCAATCTAAGTATTCATCCTGACTTATCCAATGCCCATAATGTGGTTGTTACAGAGAGAGTTGTCTCTGGCAGTGGAGTAACTGGGATTAGTGGTGGTGGTGTTAGTGGTATGGTTGGCAGCAATGTGAGCAGAAGTGCCATTAGCATGAGTGGGGCAGGTGTTAGCATGAATGGAGGTGGAATAGGCTTGAGTGGATCTGGCATAAGTGGGGGTGGCATTGAAATGAGCAGCCTGGGAGGTGGGGGAGGTGGCTTGAGCATAGGTCTGAACAGCAGTGGCCTGAGTGGCAGTTCTACACTTGGCCATGTGAGGAATTCTGATCATTTTAACCAGACCATTGGATCAGCCTCCCCTAGTACAACTCGAAGCCGGATCACAAAGTACAGTACCCTACAATATTCTAAGTAGTGAATGTATCTGAACCTTTTCCTGTGGCAATCATGACCAAAATTTAGCTATTTCGCCCCACACCAAAATAGCATATCAGGATTATTTAGGACACACATCTAAATGCTAAAGTTATACTGAAGTATAATGGGGTGACCCTAAAGTATCACAACATGAGAGAAAGATCCTGTGGCACTGTTATCAGGAAAACCTCTCCTGGGTACAATTCAGTCATTTCTTCTATTAGTGCTAATGAAAAGCTGAAAGTGGAATAAAGACATGAGGTAAATGTTGCATTTATTTATGTGTGGCTTGGGGTATGTTCCAAGTTGGGAGTAAAATAGGCCCATAGACATAGAATGTCATCTTCTTTGTGCTTGGGGTTTTCATTGGTTAGCTTGCTCTGGATTGAACTGTCTGCCACATTGCTCTGGTAAAAGGGCACATGTACCATGTTGATGCATTTGGGAAGAATTTGAATTGTGTACAAAGTACCATTTTGCTTTCATAGATAATATATATGAAAAAATATACCATGGACTGGAGTAAAAGTTAACCACTGCATGATTCTCTTGGACTTTATCAGATACTATTTTAAGAATTCCCTAAATCTCCCCATGTCAATGGTAAAAAGAACTTTAATTAAAAAATAGCCCCCCAAAAGGAAAAACTGCATAAGAAAGTGACTATAAGAAGACAATGTTTCAGGGCAAACCTGCCCATCTTGCTGGAATATAGGACAAAGAGAAGTCTACAAGGCACCCTAGGACTTGGTGTAATTCCCTCCAAGGTCCTCAGAGCCATCAGCACTCTAAGAACAACAACAAAAAAGCGTTATATTTCCTGGCTGGTGATGAACAGCAAGAATGGACCTGATTTCCTCTGTAAACTCTGACTATAATAGTGGTGAAGGCTACAGAGTAATGGAGCCAAAAGATTCAAGATATACACCTTTCTTTAATTCATTCTCCTATCCACCACTATTTGTGATTACAATAGAAACAATGAACAAAGAAACAAACAAATCTACTAGGAAAACTGCTTGTGCAGATCGAAAGAAGTCACAATTGCTATTGCCACTCAGAGCTAATTCACCTTTGTAATCAGTGACTTTGCACTAGATTATCTCTTAAATATCATTTTCAGCAAGCGTTATTCATGCATATCCAGTCCTTTATACCTGTCTCGCACCACAATTTAGTTAACAGGGCTGAGAAAAATAGAATGCTCACAAACACATCTTTTGGGAGGCAAGGGGAGTACTGTGGGAATTCCCAAGGGGACCTAGTTTGATACAAGGAAAATGTTAAATGGGGCACAATTAGAATGGAACTTTTCTGTACAGCATTTGCTTATAATGTCGGTGGCTTTAACTGAGCTTCAGGTCTCTCTCTGCCTTCTGCTCTCTGCCTTTTTGAAGGGTTTGACAAGGAACTTAAACTGTTGTCCTTTTTGTGTTAGCAAGAATATAATAGCACTGAACAAATCCCCCTCCCTAACCCCCAATGCGGAATATTTTATTCTCAATCACATTACTCAGACATCATTGGTTTGACTTCTGGTCACTTCTTGGTCTATCTTACATGCTCCATTTTTTTTAGTTATTTTCCAAATGTTGACATGTGCTAGTTTTATCCAGATACAAAGCAAAGGTCAGCAACGTCTTGTTTTTTGTTAAATTGTTTATGTATGGTTGCTATATACTTTGTTATGTAGTCATAATTTCTAAAGTCTAACTAATAAAAAATCAAAATTAATATTCTGTGCTTTGAGAAATATAATTTTGAGAAATGTATCATATTTCTATATGATAAAGATATGTTTTCTCTAAATGCTCATATGTCTTGGAATTGTTCCCAGTGAAGTAAAATTGAGTGTGCTAAAAAAAAATTAAGTTATTATGCACTAGACTTGTGAATAAAATTCTTCATTTAGCTTTGTTTTCCTAGCACACAAAATAAACAAGATGCCGTGCTTATTCGTTCCTTAAAAATACCAGGAATGGAGATCCAGTTTCCAATACTGGTCAGAAGTGATTTTTTAAAAATTTAATCTCAATTATTATTATTTGCTATTTTTCCTACTATGGATATCTCACCTAAAAAAATACATTTAGAATTAAAATAAACCAACTGAAATAATTTTATTTGAACTCTGTCCACTATGGAAAGTACATCCTAGAAACTCAAGGGGCACAGTCAGTGAATCAATAAATTTTATTAAGCACTTGCCTCCAGAGAAATAGACACTATGCTAAGTGCTACAGACAGAAAGACTGAAAACCTCTCAAGGAGTTCACAGTCTAATGGGGGAGAAAACATGCAAGCAGCTATGTGATAAGCTAGAGATAATCAAGAGAGGGGAGGCATTCGAATCAAGGGGCATCAGAAAAGGCTTCCTGTCAAAGGTGAGATTTTGCCTGGGACTTGAAGGAAGCCAGAAGGTGATGAGGAGGAAGAGGATTTTAGGAATGGGAGGGACAACTGAAAATGCCTAAAGAAGGGAGTCTTTGTTCAAAGAGCAGCAAAGAGGTTAATGCCACTAGATAACAGAGTACATGGAAGCGTGGAAGGTATAAGGAGACCAGGAAGTTAGGGGAAGGGGCCACATTATGAAGGGTTCTAAAAGCCAGAGTATTTTTTTTTTACATAAATAGGGAGCTGCTGGAATTTATTGAGTAGGGGGAGGGCGGGGAGAGGAGGGAGAGTGACATGAATGTCACCTGCACTTTAGGAAGATCAGTTTGACAGCTTAATAGAGAGTAGACTGGAGTAGAAAGAGATTTGTGGCAGGCACACCAACCAAAGACATCAAATACAATAAAAATCACCCCAGAGAACTTTCTTTGCATTTCCTTTCTATTCTTCCCCTCACATTTGATTCAGTAATAGCTAATGGGTAGACTCCTTAGTCAGTCAGGTATCAAGCACTGATTTAGTGCTCAATGTATGAGAAGAGTTCTCCTTTAGGAGCAGGGTGAAATAGAAAGAAATCCACCTGAATCCAATCCATCATCATGCATCCAGATAATTTAGCACAAGTCATAAGTCATCTCCATAGAGCGTTCTTATAAATAGAGAGTGTGGCTGGTCTTTGAAGAATTGGTGGGGGGGAGAAGAAAATCTATCTATACAGATCATCTACCCTATGGGATGTTTTCCCCTTAGTAAAAAAGGGTTATGGTCACAGGAAATATAAGGGGCCCTTTCCTTGGTTTTAAAACTGAAAAGGCCTTAGGGATCATGTGGTCTAATCCCCTGGTTCGACATATAAGGAAAGTGAGATTCAGATTAAGTGACTGGTAGAAGGTGACAAAGTAAGTAGCAGAGAACAGCATTGCTTATCTTTAATCCTGTTAGAAGTATAGTCCCCAAAAGTTAACTAAGTAGGCTCTCAAATTAGATTCCCTTTTCTAGCCTACATATATTTGTTCTTACTTTTTTAAGTCTTGAAAAGTTTTGAGTTATATTTATGACCATTAGCAGCTTTGCTAACAATAATTTTTTTAATAGTTCTGGGTTCCAATTTTTATCTTTCTTTCCCTCCCTACCCTTCCCGCTCCCTGAGTCAGCAAACAATCAGATATAGGTTATACATGTAGGATTATGCAAAACATTACCATATTTGTCATTTTGTACAAGGAAACTTGATTAAAAGAGAAAAAAATGAAAGAAAGTAAAAAAATAGCATGCTTCTAGATAGATAGATAGATAGATAGATAGATAGATAGATAGATAGATAGATAGATAGATTTATGTGTTATGGGCACAGAGCACCCCAGAAGTTCTCTGGGGTACATCAAAGAACCTTCTCCTTGAGAAACTAAACCAAAGGATAGACACACCTAAAGAGGTAAGTGGAACCAGATCGCAATGGAGCTAGCTTTGGGACCAGGACCCTTCATTCTAGTCTCCCTCACCCCTGGGGAGATAAGATTAGGTGTGGCTGCTGCCTTTGTGGCCTGAGGAGGAGAGAGATGGTTTGAGAAATCCACAGCCACCCCTCACCCAACTCCTTCAGCCACTACCAGTGGGGGATGGTCCTTCCTCAATAGGGCAACTTTCCATAATCAGACAATCACTTCATTGGACCACCATCAAACCTCTATAAAAGTATCTGCCTGTCTCCTGCTCAAGGTATCTCAGAGTCATGCTCTTTGCCATGCCTTTCTCCCCATGAGAAGAAATCAAAGGATTTCTCTCTTGGTTTCCCTTCCCCAGCCCTTAAATAAAATTGGATTTGTGTGCAAGGGGGTGTAATTCTTTAAAGAAGAATTCCTAAGAGCCCCAATCTGAACCCCAAACCCAAACCCCTACCCTATTTCCCCATAACACATGTATGTATGTGTGTCTAATGATAGTCATCTCTAGGACTGGAGGGAAGGGGAGAAGTATTAAAAATCCATAACAGAATAAGGTAAAATTCAGATGGAAGCATAGAAAATAGAGTAGCTTTGAAAGTGTACTTACTGTATAGAATTTTAGAGTATAGTACTTATTATATTTTTTTCAAAAAAGCAATGTGAAATAGCAGTTCTTAATTTTATAGTGAATCTCTTCATCTTGTGCTGTTTACATGGAAATGTTCTCTTTTATCTTTTTGTATTTAGGTTCAAAATAAATAAAAAGAAAAATCAAAGCTACAAAAAAAATAGCATGCTTCAGTCTGTTCCATCAATATCAGTTCTTTCTTTGGAGGTGGATAGTATGTTTCATCAATAGTCCTTTGAGATTGTCTTGAATCATTGTAAATAGTTGTAAACATTCAAGTCAATCACTTTAAACTATATGTGTATGTGTGTATACACACACAAACACACACGCATATTTTCTATTAGTCTTTTGAGGAAAGTATTATTCTTCTACCTCTCAGTTTTATGCTAAGTCATCTGTTTATCAGTTCTTAGGCACAGGACAAAATCAATTTATGATGAAAAGAAAGAGTATTTCAGACTAGTATCAGAAGTTCACGTTAAATTGCAGACATTCCTTTCCATTTAAGCTACAAAAGGAGAGAGGCTGGGGTGAGGAGGGCAAAGCATAATAAAAAACTTTCGAAGTAAAAATTAGTGTAAGTTCCTTGATATTGAGCAAAATAAGATTTTTAACATTAACTATGACGTTGAATTCTAATTCTCTGCATATCAATTAGTCACTCTAAAAGATAGAGATATAGGATGTAACTAGTTATTGTTTTACTGGTTTTGTATTGTTCTCTCTACAGGATGCCATTTCCTAAACATGATCTAAATTTTGTCTTTGTCAGGCTGTCCATTTTGGGGTTTTTTTAATGAATTTGTTTAGGATGACTTTTAGAATGCAGTGAAAAAAAATTAAACTTACATCTGCTCTAACACTTGAATTCTCACTCTTGATTCAGTAAGAAAATGAACCTTTTAAATGGCATATGCAATTGATCTCTTACAATTCATTTATGACACTGTAAAAGATTTATTATTTCCATAGTTAGCCAGGGCATTTTCCTGATATACTTACAGATTTATTTCTCAACGACCTCAATGGGAATTCAAGGACTTGTAGAAATTACAGAGTGAGATGTTCATTAGCTGTTTGGCAAAGGCCTTTGAAATCCTTTTTAAAGCAAAATATTTAGCTAATTTTTTGTGAGAGTCGGCATGGTATGTTTGATAAAGAACCCCAATTAGAGACTGGAAGAACAGCTCTAGTCCTGGCTCCATGACCCTGGTCACATGGCTTAGGCCTACTCTAGCAACTCTCTAAGGATTTTAAATTGCAGAGCAAGTACAAATCTGGCTTGATAGAGTTTCTCCCCTTGGGAGTTCCCTACAATGAAATCTCATAGGTCCTTTCCAAAATAAACTAATAATGGAAGCACTTAGATACTTGGCAGGATCTGTTATTAGCTTCCATATTCCCTCCAGTGATGCAGAGTACAATCTATCCATGCTTTCCCAGCCTATAATCATAATTCTTGTCTATGGACTCCTGATAATCCTCTAAGGAAAACCCTTCAACATGCTGGTGGCCTTGCACTAGAGCTCAAATCTCTTGACACTTTATGGATAATAATGGAAAATATAGGCTCTTTTTCTGTTATCTCTTGTTCTCCCTACATGATTAGTCCATCTTCTTTTCAGGTCATATTAAGCTAAGTATTACCTTTCTTTTCTTTTGTCCTAATATTCTCTACTAGTGCCTCAGCACATAACAGATGCTCAGTATTTGTTGAGTTTAATTGATTTGATACCAATTTAAGTACTTTTACTAAGTCTCATTGTACTAGAATATGCCAGTACATCTAGGGAGGGATATTCCAAGTCTCAGATTGTTTGAGCTATTACAGTTTGCTTTTAGGCATTTCTCAAATGAGTTAGAGACAATAAATGATCAGGCTGTTCAACTGTTTACTCTTTCCTTCCCACTGAAATGATTATTCACCAATTTCAATCATATAATTATTGATTTTAAACTTCGTTTTCTTTTGCTAACTACTCAGTGTTTCACTGTTCTTTAATTACTTAGGGGATTTTTAAACTTAATAACATTTTTCAAGCTTCAACATAAAGTTCAACTTGGTTATCCTCATCATCGATGCCTCAGTGTTCTCTAGACTTTTTAAGTCAAGTTTGCTTGCAATTTTAAAAGTTAGTTTGCGGGGCAGCTAGGTGGCCCAGTGGATAGAGCGCCGGCCCTGGAGTCAGGAGTACCTGAGTTCAAATCCGGCCTCAGACACTTAACACTTACTAGCTGTGTGACCTTGGGCAAGTCACTTAACCCCTATTGCCTCACCAAAAAAAAAAAAAAAGTTAGTTTGCAATTTCCAAAGAGTTTATAGCAATAAAAATAATCAGTACAGACCTCTTGGGTTTTTGTTATGATTTATAGAATCCTAGGCTTTCAGGACTGGAAAGAACCCTTACTGATCATTAACCCCATTTCCCGTGACCTATCTCCAATATACCTCTTCCACCTATGGTAGTAGACTTCATCCTCACTCCTTAACCTGCTGGTTATCCACATCATCTATGCCTCAGTGTTCTCTAGACTTAGAAACTTCTACTCATTGATCCTAGTTCTGCCCTTGAGAGTAAAGTAGAGTCTGTTTTTTCTCAAGATTATCTTTCAAATACTCTTATCCCTCCTAAATCTCTCTTCCAGAGAAAATAGCTCCACTTCCACCAACCAGCTCTCATATGGCATAATCTCAAAGCCCCTCACCAACTTAGATTCTTCTTTCTTTTGGATATTCTCCATTTTTGTAATTCTTACCCAGAACTGAACAAAATACTCCAAATGTGATCTGATCAGGTCACATCCCTGATTGTGGACACTATGCCCTTCTGACCCACGGGGTAATGTAGAATCATATGATAGCTAAAGGTGGGTTACAACTGTTTTTCTAATTATGATTAGAAAAAGAAGTAATACCTACAAGAAGTAATATATAAAAGATCATCCAGGAAATGTATGAATAAAAAAAGTATAGAGGATAGTCAAAGAGTGAAAATGAGGGATGATGGAGACACACCCCAGGTGTTACATTGGTAGCAACTGGTAGTCATAAAATGAAAATCTCAAGGATAACTCCCAGACTTTTATATAGATCTTTACAAAGGAAATTATCTATATATGTATCTTACTATATTCTACCCAGTGTTTTAGCCAATTCTGGTCTCTCTCTTTTTTGTTTTTTTTGACTCTACTATTCAATGTCTTGGTAGTTACTTTTCATAGTTTTATGTTATTTTTCAATCTGATAAGTGTGCCATTGGTATGTATTGATAAGTATGCCATTAAGACAGCTGATAAGCTGTGACACCAGGCAAATCACTTAACCCCTTTTTGCCTCAGCTTCTTCATCTGTAAAATGCGGAAAAGAATAAAACCTACCTCACAGGGTTGTTGTGAAGATTAATTGAGATAATATTTCTATGAGAGGAGTGTTATCAACCTAATATTATCAACACACCTTCTCTTTTTGAGGTGGGGTACCCAAAACTGCTGAGGATGCAGACTAACAATAAGGGATTTGATAGATGTTTCAAAGGAATTTCCTAACCTCAAATCAGACAATTGGAAGGGGCTAAGGATCTTAAATGAAGGAAAGAGTTAATTCTAGTCCAGAGCCTTTGCTGCCTTCATTAGGTGTGCTTGTCATAGCCTCAGGCTACATGACCTCAGGCAAGGCTGGATGGAGTGCTGGACCTGGAGTCAGGAAGACCTGAGTTAAAATTTGGCCTCAGATACTTAGCCCTTCCTGGCAAGCTAAGATATTCCCAGCACACAGAGGCAGATAGCAACATATAGCTTTGAAGGGATGGCACAACCAAAGACCAGCAGATGGTAGCAAAGAGTAACTAACACCAGAGATCAATGGAAATGGGATGATGAAGTGCTTGGTGGAGTGAGTCTGACACCCAACAGAGAGTGTCTCCACCCAGTAAAGATGATGTGATATCCAATGGAGATACACAGCCTAGCAGAGGGAAGCAGAAAACCACACAATGACATCATCCAAGAACAGTGAAGGTTCTGTGGCATCAGATATACAAGGTACCATTTGTTTCCTGGTTTTGGAAAATTTGAATAGCATTTGTCCTTCTTCAGACTTGAAATACCTCTTTCTTTCCCCAAGATCTTTCAAAGATCACTATTGTCAGGATCCCCATGCCAAGACCACCTCTCTTTTTAGTCTTCTCTTTTTACTATTAAAAGACACCCTATTTTCTACACCAGTACCAGCAGAGCTTTAATACCCCACCCCCCACCCCCGCCCTGCCCCGGGCCAACTGCTCAGTCCTCTCACTAGACTGTGAGCTTAGTTCCATACAGAACTGTTACTGCAGCTGATTCAGAGGCTCTGGGGGTCTCTTTCCCTGGCGAGGCCTTCCTGGGACTGGATCTGTGTCAGCATGACCTCAGGGTTGGGCTCTACTCCCACACCGGCATAGCAGCCCCCTCCAGCCAACCTGCTAAGATGTCTTTGGCTGGAAAATGGTCTCAGCCCATTCTTTTATGGGTTCTGCTGCTCCAGGAATTGTCCTATGGCATTATTTGGAGGGTTTTTGGAGTGATTATGTAGTTAGTTCTGAGAGCTTACAGCCTTTCCTCTGCTATCTTGACTCTGCCCAGAAAATCTCAATGTATCAGGAGTTCTAAAACTTGTGTCCATTAATTTCTTTTTTATATTGATAACTATATGTCCTTTGTATTTCCTTTCTATTTTTCTTTATTTTTGTGCATTTAAATACATTATTCTAAGAAGGAGTTCATAAGATTTACCAGACCATATATGGGTTGTAGCATTTTTCTAATTATGACCCACAGACAAGAAGTAATATTTTTAAAAAATATTAAGAATCCCTATGCTACAATCTTCATTCATCCTACCTTTTTTCTACCAGCACAGAATGAAGTAGTCCTCCCCCCAAAGGTTAACTCTTCCATAGATGTCTTGATATTATTCCCTCCCATCTCTTTCAGGGGATTGCCCCATTAACCATTCATTTTCTCCCTTATCTTCAATTTCTCACTATCTACTAGCACTATTCACTGGTTACAATAGTTCTCAGGTCTTTCCAGCCTTTAAAAAATGATAAAACTTTTCTTTATCCTATTGTACCCTCAAGCTAACATCCTATATTTCTCTTCCCTTTTACTGATAAATTTCTGCAAGAGCTATTTACTCTTACTGACCTCATTTCTCACCCCCTACTCACTCCTCTACACCTTTCTCTATGTCTTCTGACAACTATAACCTAGATCTCTATATAGTTATCATAAATATCTCAAATGCTATATCCTACAGGGTTTTTTTTTCTGGATCTTCAGCCTCTGCCTTTATAAATAGGCAAAGCTGGGGGGGCAGCTAGGTAGTGAAGTGGATAAAGCATCGGCCCTGGATTCAGAAGGACCTGAGTTCAAATCCAGCCTCAGACACTTGACACTTAACTAGCTGTGTGACCCTGGGCAAGTCACTTAACCCTCATTGCCCTACAAAAAATAAACAAACAAACAAATAAATAAGCAAAGCTTTCTGAAGTTTGAGAGTTCCTGATTCTGTTAACCATTTCTTCCTCCAATATAATCTCTCTTTTCTTGACCTCTGTAACAGTGCTCTCTACAGGATTTTCTACCAGTCTAATCATTCCTCGAGCTTCTTTGCTGATTCATCATTTATTTCACAGCCCTTCTGTGTGGATATCCCCCATAGCGTTTATTCTGGGGCCTGTCTATTTACCGTCTCTTCTAGGGCAATCTCAATCATTCCCTTGGGTGCAAATACCACCTTTACTCAGTTCACTCATAAATCAACATGCTCAGTCCTAGTCATTCCCCTGGGCTTCAGCATCTGTTGTCCAGTGGACACATCCACCTAGATTTTCTATCAAGATATAAAACTCAAGATAGAAAAAAATTGAATTCCCCAATAAATAAACCCACCAAACTTCTTTATTTCTATGGAAAGCACCACAATCCTCTTCATTTCCACAAGCTTGGAAACATCTACCCCTTCCCCAACATCCATTTGCATTATTAATTCTGTTAATGCTACTTCTGTAATCCCTCTCACATTCATATACTTTCAACTCAGTCACCACTCAAGTCAGGCCATTATCACATCTCACCTGGACTATCTTAATACTCTCCTAATTAGTCTCCTTAAATCAAGTTTCTCCATAACCCATCCAAAATTATGCCAAAATAACCTTCTTAACATACAAATATAAATATACCACTACCTGTCTTTCACTGGGCCCCTATAGTATCTAAGAAAAGAATGCAAACTCTTTAGGATGCAGTTTAAAGCCTTTCACAATCCAGTACCAATCTATGGCCAATGCAGAAACTTATTTTCATTAACTATTTATATTTTTACAAGGGTTTTGGTTTTCTTTATTTTTCTATGGAGGGAGTGGAAGGGAAGGAGAGAAAATGATGATTCCTAATTGCGTGGGAGCAGGGAGTGTGTGTGTGTGTGGGGTGTGGACAACCAAAACAATCTGCTGCCAATCTATCTTTCTAGTTTAATTTCTCCCTCACACATTCCAGCCAAAGAAGACTGTTAGCTGTTCATCCTTTCTTATTTCCACACATTCACATAGATGCCACTTCCCTTTCCCGCTTTCAGCCTGCAATGCACTCCCTCTTCATTTTTGCCTCTAAGAATTCTTGCCATCCTTTAAGGCTCAGATTTCTATAGCCTTCCCTTTCTTCCAGCTCAAAGTATAGAGCACATATGCCACTATCCTAACCCATAAATATTTCCAAATATAATTAGGGTGACATGACATATACACAGGAAAGTTAAATAATACAACGAAGAATGAACAATCTCTAATTTACCAACAGATTCAATTGCCAAGGTACATTGAGGTCTTTCAACTAGAAAATTTAGTCTAATAGAAACATCACTATTCTTAGTTATCAGGCTCCTGGGCTAGCTCATAGAAGCCTATCAAAGAATGTATATACTGTAAGCACAAGCCTAATAGCACTATAGAATCTAGCCACCATGTGCTGTGGTGCTTCCATGGGAAAAGGCCTTTAGCATTCTAACTGAGTGGGACCTCATCCTCAAAGCCAGCCCAGCCAATAGGAATGAGAATTTCCCCTCCTCTGAATCTCACCTTTTTCTAAGCAATGACAGTGGGACTTCCTCCAAACTACAGGTGGTGGCTGCTATGGCCCAGAACAGGAGGTGCAGAATGATAGGGATAAGGAGCCAAAGGATTAGGATTTGTGGGTGGCCACGAACATCTGTTACGAGAGCCCAGTGGAGAAGCTTCACCTGTTACCCCATTTCCTATTTTCCTAAGGTCCCAGATGTTAGCCCACTTGTTTCTGCTGCCACTATCTGCTTCCTCCTAGATTTGTAGAATCATAGATTTAGAACTCAAAGGGATTTTAGAGATTATCTAAGCCAATCCTCTCATTTTACAAATAAGGAGGTTGAGACCCAGGCATGTTGAATGACTTATTCATGGTCAACCTGATGGTAAATGGTAAAACCTACCAACTAAGTTTTCTGTCCTTTTTGTGGTAAACTTCTGGAGGAAAAGTGAATCCTCACAGTTTCACCCCTATTCTTTGGTCCCTGAAGTAAAC
This sequence comes from Dromiciops gliroides, assembly GCF_019393635.1. NCBI lineage: Eukaryota > Metazoa > Chordata > Mammalia > Microbiotheria > Microbiotheriidae > Dromiciops > Dromiciops gliroides. The sequence goes on from NC_057861.1 coordinate 248,669,493, forward strand.
ACTCAGCCCACTTGAAGTTTTCTTAAAAAAAAAAAAAGTTCTCCACTTCACCAAAAGTTCCATGAAGGAACCAATCTTATCTTAAATTTGTGACTTTCCCCAACACATAGTTGAGTACTCTACACAGAGGAGAGGCTTAATACCTTTTAAACTGAACTGGATTTTACTTCCAGTAATGGTGGGGACTATATTAAGGTAAAAATAACAAAGGAGAAAAATGTTTTAATATTTCGAGAGGGCTCAAAATCTCACAATCAGAATTTTCCCAAGATTTATTAGAATATAAATTTAACTATTCCTTAATCTTTTTTTTTTTGGTGAGGCAATTGGGGTTAAGTGACTTGCCCAGGGTCACACAGCTAGTAAGTGTTAAGTGTCTGAGGCTGGATTTGAACTCAGGTGCTCCTGACCCCAGGGCTGGTACTCTATCCACTGTGCTACCTAGCTGCCCCCTTAATCTTTATTAACATATCCTCCCTCCATAATCATATTTTTAACTTCATAGCACCTGATATCTTTGTGATTTTTTTGCATTTGCAAGGCCAGCAAATGCCATAGAAGTTCAGAGAAGGGAAAAGTTTTGATGGTAAACATTTTTTGAGCAGATGGGACTCTGGCTGTGCCTTGATGACGAAGTAGAATTTGGATAGAATTAGAGAAGATGAGAAAATATTTCAATGGAGGAAACAGCATGGTCAAAGTCACAAGGGTAAAAATAAATATAGAATGTTCACAGAACCATTCTATCCATAATAGAAGCTCAAATGGGGGGATAGAGAAGCATAAAACTGGAGTGGTAAATTGAATATGTTATAAAAGTCCTTGAAAGATATTCTGAGGAATCTAGACTCTACTGTTAGATTGTTGTTGTTTTTTGTCCTTTGTTCTCTAAGAGGACCATGACAGTAGGGTGATGTCATGACTTGAACTGTATTGGATTTAAGTGAAGGAGGGCTGTACAAGATCACCAACCTCACTCTCTCCTCCTGAACCATCTGGGTCCAGTGGCACGCTATATGCCAGGATGAATGGAGATGGTCCCAAACGTTTAAGGTAATTGGGGTTAAGTAACTTACTCAGGGTCATACAGCTAAAAAGTGTCTTAGGTGAGATTTGAACTCAGGTTCTCCTGACTCCAAGACCAGTGCTCTATGCACTGTGCCACCTAGCTACCCCTACAGTTAGATAATGAGGAGCTACAGAAGTCTTCTAAGGAGGGTTATAGTTACTGATAAAAAGCATGCTTTTTAAATATTTCAGCAGCGCTGTACATAATGAATTGGAGTTGGGTGAGAGCATAGGCATGTAGACCAGTTAGAAAGTAGTTGTAGATAGGGGCAGCTAGGTGGTGCAGTGCATGGAGCACCAATCCTGGAGTCAGGAGGACCTGAGTTCAAATCTAGTCTCAGACACTTGTCACTTCCTAGCTGCGTGACCCTGGGCAAGTCACTTAACCCTCACTGCCCTGCAAAAAAAAAAGTAGTTGTAGTAATTGAGATGTGAAGTGATAGGGCCCTGACCTAAGTTGGTAACAGTAGAAATAGAAGAAAAGAGAAGGGTATGAGACTTAATCAAAAAGCAGAAACAAGACATGGTAATCGTATGGATGTGAGGGATACTGTTATTGTTGCTTGTCCTTTGTTCTTGAAGAGGACCATGATATCAGGAGGTGATGTCATGACTTGCAATGAATTGGATTTAAGTGAGAAAGGGCTGTGTAAAGTCACTAGCCTCACTCTCTCCTCCAGAGCCATCTAAGTCCAGTGGCAAGATATACATCAGGATGATTGGAGATGGGCCTAGAAATTTTTAAGGCAATTGGGGTTAAGTGACTTGCGTAGGGACAAGCAATTAGTAAGTGTCTGAGTCCAGATTTGAACTCAGATCTTCCTAACTCCAGAGCTAGTATTTTATCTACTATGCCACCTAGCTTCCCCTGTGAGGGATGAAGACAAGGAAACCACAATGTTGCTATCCTGGGAGACTGAAGAAAAGTAATATCATTTAATCAACAAGCATTTTTTTTAAAACCTATACATGCCAGGCCCTAGACACAAGGGATGCAGATGCAAAAGTGAAAAATTCCTGTCCTGAAGGAGCTTGTATTCTATTTGAGGAGGTAGTTGGTTGTTGCTGCTGCTGCTGCTGTTGTTGTTGTTGTTGGAAGTAAAGTAGGGAGATAATGGTCATTTCTGGACATACTGAATTTTAAGTGATAAGACATCAATGTGGAAATGTCTAGTAGATAAATATAAGACTATGGCTTAGACAACAGTTCAAGAACAGAGATAGAGACTTGAAAGTTATTCACATAGGGAATCCAAGGGAATACACAAGCTCTCTTAAGAACAGAGAATTAAGGAAAAATGGACAGTGACCAGAGAGGAATACTGCTCTAGTTAGAAAGACAGTGGAATGGTTAAAGAAGTTAGAAACTTCTCTGACCACCAACTTCCTCATCTGCAAAATGAGTTCTCTCTGATGATGCCTAAAATCCCTGCCAGTCTAATATGACAAAAAAGGAAAATGACAAATGTTGGAGATGTGGGGAAACTGGAACACTAATACATTGTTGCTTGAGTTGTGAACTGATCCAATCATTCTAGTGAGCAATTTGGAACCCCAAAGGGGCTATAAAACTGTATATACCTTTTGATCTAGCAATAGCACTACTAGATCTATATCCCAAAGAGATCACAAAAAGGGGGAGAGGACTTACATGTACAAAGATATGTATAGCAGCTCTTTTTGTGGTGGCAAAGAATTGGAAATTGAGGGGATACTCATCAATTGGGGAATGGCTGAAACAAGTTGTGGTATATGAATGCAAAGGAATACTATTATGCTATGTGAAATGATTAGCAAGTAGATTTCATAAAAACCTCAAAAGACTTATATGAACTGATGCTGAGTGAAGTGAACAGAACCAGAAGAACTTTGTTCACAGAATCAACAACACTGTGTGATGATCAACTGTGATAGACTGAGCTCTTCTCAGCAATACAATGATCTAGGATAATTGCAAAAGATTTATGATGGAAAATACTCTCTGCATCCAGAAAAAGAACTACTTAGTCTGAATGCAGATCAAAGTATGCTATTTTCACTTTATTTGCTGTTGTTATTTTTTTCTTTCTTGTGATTTTTCCCTTTTGTTCTGATTCTTCTTTTACAACATGACTAATATGGAAATATGTATAACATGATTGTAACCTATATCTGACTGCTTGCCATCCTGGGAAAGGAGGAGGAGAGGGAAGGGAAGGATGGAGAAAATTTTGGGACTCAAAATCTAACAAAAATGAATGTTGAAAATAATCTTTATATGAAATTGGAAAATAAAATAAAATACTACTGAGAATATAAAAAGAAAGCAAGAGTGAGAAAAAACACCCTGCCAGTCTCAAAATCGAATGAGTCCACATGAAATAGAATAGTTTAATATCGTAGAAGCCAAGGGGGGAAAGTTTCAATAAGGAGAAGGTGGTCAAAAGCTTTGGAGATATCAAAGAGACACTGACCAAAAAAAGATTACCTTTTAATTCTGACTTCTTTAGGGGTTGATTGCTATTTTTTTAAACTGTGATATGCAATTAACCTACCCTTTCATAAAATGTGCTTGCAAGAATTGGAAATTGAGGGAATGCCCATCAATTGGGGAATGGCTAAACAAGTTGTGATATGTTAATGTAATGGAATACTATTGTGCTGTAAGAAACAATGAGCAGGCAGATTTCAGAGAAACCTGGAAGGACTTACATGAACTGATGCTGAGTGAGATGAGCAAAACCAGGAGAACATTGTACACAGTAACAGCAATATTGTGTGATGATCAACTGTGATAGACTTGGCTCTTCTCAGCAGTAAAATGATCCAAGACAATTTCAAAGAACACATGATAGAAAATCTTCTCCACATCCAGAAAAAAGAACTGTGGATTCTGAATGCAGATTGAACTATACTGTTTCTACTTTATGGCTGGTTTTTTTCTTTTTTGAAATTCTTCCCTTGTGTTCTGATTCTTCTTTCACAATATGACTAATGGGGGGCAGCTAGGTGGCACAGGGGCAGCTAGGTGGTGCAGTGGATAAAGCACTGGTCCTAGATTCAGGAGGACCTGAGTTCAAATCCAACCTCAGACACTTGATACTTACTAGCTGTGTAACCCTGGGTAAGTCACTTAACCCTCATTGCCCCACAAAAACACAATATGACTAATGCAGAAATATGTTTAATGTGATTGTAATGTATAACCTATATCAGATTGCTTGCTGTCTTGGGGGGGGCAAGGGAAGAGAGGGAGGGAGAAAAATTTGGAACTAAAAATCTTATGAAAACAAATGTTGAAAACTATCTTTACATGTAACTTGAAAACAATAAAATATTTTTACGATTAAATTAAAAAAGCAATAAACTGTGCTTGCCAAGAAACTGACAGTAGTTCCAAATAGCAAATATTCCATCAAAGAGTGATTTTTTTTAATGGGGAAGTTACTAGGTTCTGCTCACATGCTACAGATAGATGATTCAGATTAACCTGAAAAGGCAATATAAGACTGTAATCCTGTGATCTTATTCTGTCACATCCCTTCTAGCTGTAAATCTATGATTCTGTGACCTTATGTGGAATGTGATATGATTTGGGGATTCCAGGAAATCTTCCACTATTTTCCCCACTGTTCTGCCACACAGCTCTTAAAATCCCACCATTAGAGATTCATTCTTTTGAGGTCAAACATTGCTTCCAGAAAGTCCCCCTTTAAAATGTGGGCATTAAAATTAACTTCTGGGGGCAGCTAGGTGGTGCAATGGATAGAGCACTGGCCCTGGATTCAGGAGGTCCTGAGTTCAAATCCGACCTCAGACACTTGACACTTTTTTGGGTTCCTGACTTCACTGTGGTGGCGGCAGGGGACGAGACAGAGGAGTTGAGGAAAGATGCACATGGCCTGGTTTTCTGGCCCACCTCAATCTCCTCCACCCTTTCTACGTCACAGGACACAAGGATTCCCAGGTTGTAGGAATTCTGTTCTCAATCTTTCTCTTCTTTTACTATCTTCCAATAAACCCTTAAAAACCTAAACTCGTTTTATCAGTGATTTTAGTCAGTTTCCCCCAAAACTGGGGGAACAGATTAGGACCCACATTTAGAATTTTAAATTATACAGCTGTGTGACCTTAGGCAAGTCACTTAACCCCAATTGCCTCACCAAAAAACAAAACAAAATATTAACTCCTAAAACATGGTTCATTATTTTTAGGATTTAATCAGATTGTTTTGGATTTTATCAGACCACTGTCTTCTGGGGTCTGGAGAGCATGAGAGCATTGGAAAACTGGGGGAGAGTAAGAGGTATAGCTTTAATAGTGAGAGTTGGGGTTGGGGGGAACAGATCACAGCCAAGAGAGGAGGGCAATAGAAAAGGAAGTAGGAGGTACCAGACACAAACCACACTGACTTCACAATTTAACCTAACCCTGCCAGGGACACCAGGAACAATAAACAAAAATATATCAGATTGTGGAATCTGATGCCTGTCTTGATTGCCATGAACTTGAGCTCTGGATGAAGAGTCAGGTGATATTTCTCCATGACAGCCTCTGAGATTAAATCAAATTGCAAGTAGAATACCATGTGTGGCACAGATCGCAAAAGTACCATAGTGAATTCTCAACCTGATTCAATAGGTTATTTGCTAGTGTGTAAGTTTGATTTGGGCTATAAATTAAAATTATCCTTGTGTTATTAACACTAACTACCCTTAGAAAATTTTACCTTAATCCTTAATGCCTGCTACCACCCATTGGCTAGCCTGGTTTTCTATCTGCTGCCATAAATCAATTAGCTTCAATGAAGAGACAAGATGTTTATCTTTGGAGCCATTATCTCAAATTGTGCAGACAGACAAGTATTCAGAGCCACTACTCTAGGTCAAAAACAACATAAGCTTTATTGTTTACATGCCAGACCTTTTCTTCAGGCCTGTGGAAATGAAAGCCTTTGCATCTGCATCATCTCATGAAACAATTTGACAACCTAAGTTTAGGGCCATGAGTATTTTTTGTTCCTTTTTCCTTCTAACATCTAAATAGTCTTTCAAAAATAGTACTAGTCCTAGGGGCAGCTAGGTGGCGCAGTGGATAGAGCACTGGCCCTGGAGTCAGGAGTACCTGAGTTCAGATCCGGCCTCAGACACTTAACACTTACTAGCTGTGTGACCCTGGGCAAGTCACTTAACCCCAATTGCCTCACTAAAAAAAAAAAAAATAGTACTAGTCCTTAGAAAGCAAAAATCTATTACCAGACAAAGAAATCATAAAAAGAGAAAAGGACCCACGTGTACAAAAATATTTATAGCTGGTTTTTTGTGGTGGCAAAGAATTGGAAATTGAGGGGATGCCCATCAATTTGGGAATGGCTGAACAAGTTGTGGTACATGAATGGGACAGAATAAGATCACAGGATCACAGTCTTATGTTGCCTTTTCATGTTAATCTGAATCATCTATCTTTAGCATGTGAGAAGAACTTAGTAACTTCCCCATTAAAAAAAATCACTCTTTGATGGAATATTTGTTATTTGGAACTGTTATATGGACTGTTATTGTGCTGTAAGAAACAATAAGCAAGCAGATTTCAGGAAAACCTGGAAAGTCTTACATGAATTGATGCTAAGTGAAACATGCAGAACAAAGAGAACATTGTACACAGTATCAACAACATTGTGTGATGATCAACTATAATAGACTTAGTTCTTCTCAGCAATACAATGATCCAAGACAATTCCAAAGGACTCTGATGGAAAAATGCTCTCTACATCCAGAAAAAAGAACTAAGGAGTCTAAATGCAGATTGAAGTGTACTAGTTTCACATTTGTTGTTGCTTTGTTGTTGTTGTTGTTGTTGTTTCTTCTTTCTCATGGAATTTTTCCTTTTGTACTGACTCTTCCCTTACAACATGGCTAATGTTGAAATATGTTTAACATGATTGTAATGTATAACCTATATCAGATTGCTAGCTGGCCTTGGGAGGGGGGAGGCAATGGAGGGTGGGAGAACAATTTGGAACTCAAAATCTTACTAAAGTGAATTTTGAAAACTATCTTCACATGTAATCTGTAGATAGTTAAAGGTCTGGTAAAATGGGGGAGGAAGGATCTATTGCCAGATGCATCATCAATAGCATAGAAGAGTTCATCAAGAAGCATTGATTAAACATACTACTACTGTGTGCCAGGAACCATGCTTTGTTGTGGTTATGTTTCAGTCATTCCAGTCGTGTCCAACTCTTCATGACCCCATCTGGGGGTTTCCTGGCAAAGATACAGGAGTGGCTTGCCATTTCCTTCTCAGATCATTTTATAGATAAGGAAACTGAGACAACAAGGTAAAGTGACTTTCCTAGGGTCACATAATTAAGTAAAATGACTAAAGTAAAATTTGAACTCAGGTCTTCTTGACTCTCTTCCCTATACTCTATCTTCTGCACCAGGTAGCTACCCCAGCCTCTATGCTAGGCCCCAGGAATACAGAGACAAAAATAAAATGGTTCCTGCCCTTAAGAGGCTTATATTCTTTTATATTTTTAAGGTTTCTGCCAAAAAAAGTGACATTTGACATGCTAACTAAAAAGATATCTAAAAGGAATTGCAAAAATATTTGAAAAGTTGTCATGTAGAGAAAAAGAAGTTTATACTTGTTCTGCTTGTCGCAAGAGGAAAGAACTAGGAGAAGCTGTGAAAGATCAAGTTGGTAGAAGTTGCTAAAATATTAAGCTTTTCCTTGCTGTAAGGGGAAAACATTAACAAAAATCTGGAGAGGTCCAAAAGTGAAATGGATTGCTTCAGAAAATAATACCAACCCTCACAATGGAGGCTCTCAAAGATAAATGTGATAACAGCTAGCATAGTACTTGCTGGGATATTTTAGAAGGAATTTGTTGTCATGTACAGATTTGGGCCTTCCTTCCCAAGCTTAGATTCTGTGGAAATACACTTCAGTAATGGGATAATCCATGGACCCAAGTGGAAAAAGAATGAGTGGGGGGCAGCTAGATGGCGCAGTGGATAGAGCACCGGCCCTGGATTCAGGAGTACCTGAGTTTGAATCTGGCCTCAGACCTTTAACACTAGCTGTGTGACCCTGGGCAAGTCACTTAACCCCAATTGCCTCACCAAAAAAAAAAAAAAAAAAAAGAATGAGTGGACAATTCAGCATTCAATTATATAGTACTGTCACTTTGGGATAAAAGCAAAATGGTAGTCACTTAGCATTACCATGGAACATATATGCATGTGTCCCCTCAATATTTATGATAAAGGTCCTTGAGTATCTTTAAAAGACAGCAGTCTATATCAGAGAGTAAATGGGTCTGGGTTGATTGCTATGGAAAAAGTTGAATTGCCTTTTATTTTTCATTATACCCTGCTAATCTATTGATAGGAAGAAAAGTAGGGGAACCAGAACTTTTACTTAAATGGAAGAAAACAAAAATAGGTACAGATCTAATTGATGATTGGGTTGGGGGTGGGGAAGGGAGAGAGAATACTCTTTAAAAGTCTTCATACCAGAGTATTTTTAAATTACAGAGTAATCGTGGCACTAACTGATGCTGCTTCTTGCTTTCTTCTCTCTCATATAGTGAAATTCATGAAAGGTAATGTACATAGGATGTGACTGATTCCATTATAGTAAATTGTCAATAGGTATTTTGTTTATTCTGACTGTGCTGAAATTTTGGATACTGGTCACCAAAAGCTATGTAAATGCAGGATTATTCTTACAAATAATATTACTAACATTTCTTGAATCTAATGCTACTTAAATTGAAATGGAATTCACACATTCAAGAGACACTTTTTTTTTTAACTATTTGGGATACCATTCCTGAAACAAGTTAGGAAATGATTCCTGAGCTTGAGTGTTCTCACTAGTTAAGCACATCACATTACTGCAAACAATGGCAATGCTTTTGGGACAACTTCAGTTGATTATATTAAACATCTAGGAAAAGTTACAGATTCAATTCGATTCAACAAGATTTTATTACCCACTATGTGTCAGATGCTGTGATAGGACAGGGAATAAAAAGACAAAAATAAGGCCATACCTACCTTTTGGGAGCTAACATTGTACTGGGGCCCACTGTAATTTATCATACATCATAAAATCTTAGATTTGAAGACAACAGAGGTTATCTAGTCCAACCTGAAATATGAAATAAATGCTCTCTGCAACAATAACAGCAAGTAGCATTCATTAATGGGGAGCTCACTACCTACTTAGACAACTGAGTCCATTTCTGAATAACTCTGTTTAGTCGGTTTCCCTTCCTCATAGTGAACTGCAATCTGTACCACCTTATGACCCATCTACTTTATGCTGACTTCTATAGATAACATGATGGCTCCCAATTCTGAGCTATTCCAGGTTATTCAGTCCAATTAAAAAAAAATTTCAAGGGGCAGCTAGATGGCGCAGTGGATAGAGCACCGGCCCTGGAGTCAGGAGTACCTGAGTTCAAATCCGGCCTCAGACACTTAACACTTACTAGCTGTGTGACCCTAGGCAAGTCACTTAACCCCAATTGCCTCACTAAAAAAAAAAAAAAAAAATTTCAAATACAGTCAGTCAATTTTTTTTCTACATAATGCTGAGCTTTCAGATCTAACATCTGTAGGGATCTGAATAGTGACTGAATTTTTCACTTTTAATTCAAGCATTTATTAGTGTATGTACAACACCTAAATGATGCCTCTACCTAGGAATTAGTTTCTTTTTTCATATTTTAAAATAATGCCTTTTCCTCATAAGTAGGTACATGTCCATTATCTTACTCTTTTATTCTAGGACACATTGTCAGTCCTCTAATTATTTTAATCCTCCTCCCTGCACTCTTACAAATGTATGCATCTCTTTCTAGTAAGAAATTCCCAGAAGACAGCACAGCATTGTAAGTACAATCCATTTCTACAAATAAAGAGAATGCCTTGTTCATGAGCAAAGGAATTTACAGAAAGGGTGTACAGAGGGCTCAGAATAGTCCCAACCAATGAATATATTAGCTTCATTTCCAATTCATTTTCCTTGTAGTATATTGTCAGCCGAGTACCCCCCTGACCTAATGAAAACAAATGAGTATAGAATTTCTTAGGATGTACATCTTGTACCTTGAAGTTGGTACTTCTGGTAGGTATGTGTATTTGTAGACAGTATATATAATTTTGCTTTTTTAATGCTGGCAGTAAGAAGAAACCTACTAATTTTATTCAAGATGATGATAGGTGCTAGCATTTTAATTATTTTTCATGTTGTGAGTAATTTATTATTCATTGGGTATCTTCCCTGTAAATCTTGTCCTCACTCTGTAAAATTTTCTCTTTGGTGTCCAACAAAGGGTTTCATTGCAATAAGAAGCAAGGTGTGTCTATGCTTTTACCTGGAGCAATAACGATGGACGTCTTTCAGACCAGCCCAGGGGTTTAGGGTGGGGAAACAGAGTCATTATAGAGCATCTTTAGTCTTTCACCCAGAGGAAGTCAGAATGAGCTCCAATGCCCTCCTGGAAAGGCATCATTAAGCACACCTTCCTCTTCAGTGGGTATCCAGGTGCCCAGGACTAAAATTGAAAAGCATTTGGATTTGTATGTAAGAAAAATCAGAAGCAATGGACTGGCTCCTTTTCAGAACTATTGGCATTCTAGTCATTTTAATGGTAAGTAGAAAATTAAGAGGGGGAAAAATACATTAGACATCTTCATCTTTATTTACTGAATTGGTTCAATATTAATTCTCTTTCTGAGTGGTGACTTTCACTCCTAGAGGCTCCAAGAAACTTCTAAACATCTTCTCTTCATGGAGGCTCTATGAGGCTGTAAAGTCGCAGAAAAACAAAATTTTTTCTGGATTCTAATTAAAAGTTATAGCCAACATGATCCATATGATAATTCAGATGATTATGGAAATGTTCTACTCTTTAAAAATGAAGCTGAGGGCTTTAAAATTAAATATTTGCAAAAAAAAAGTGTGCTTAGCAAATATTGCATGACCAAAGAAAGAAAATAGGACCTATCAATTTGGGAAATTACTTTGGTCCTCTCTTAGTCCTTAAATGTTTTACAAAGCGAATTTGGAGTCTCTAATACCATATGAATAGTTGTCTTCATATTGATTCAGTTTTCTTTTCATATGTTTTCATATGTTTCATGTTTCTTCTTTTCACATTTTTAAAAAACATCCATTACAAATATCTCAATTTCAAAAATAAATGTCCGTTGTTTTTATAAACGGGGTATTTATTTTACAATTTTGTAAAAGGCAAATTATTAGTGTTATATATTATAGTTATAATCACCTTTTAGTCATTGTATGCTGTATGGGGAAAACCTGTCACAATTATACTTTTCTTGTATACTCTTCTATATAACTTATGTGTGTAGTTAAACTGTTAAAAGTGATATAATCATTACAATTTTATACCCATTTTATTGTTCCTAAATTTCTGTGCTTATCTTTTTTTAGTGAGGTTTAAGTTAATGACAAAGGATTGATACCTTTAAAGAATTTTTTTAAAAATAATTCAACTAAAGTTCTAGGAGAAATGTTAAGTTATTCTAATATTAGCTTGTTCACATCTCAAAAGGATTTTTTTGAAGAGTATAGGTTATTTTAAAAAGATATTAAGAAACGGAGAATCCTAGTTTCCCACTCGTTAAAGAAAGGCTGGCTTATTTACACCATGTGTTTGGGAAGCACTGTAAAAACCTTATGATCTGGCAAAGAAAAAAGGTATGATTAAAATTAATGGGCATGGAAGCAGGCATTATGCCAAGTGAAGAACATCTCTAACTTCTCAATATTTAGGGGCCTACTTATGTTTATTTACATAGTAAATGATCAACATCTCATCTTTGAGGTCAGGAAAAAATACTAAATAAATAAAATAAATATCAAAAATGCTAAATGTGAAATCTCTCTTCTAGTCATAAAAATGTGCATGAAGTCACTTTCTCAGAACCCTAATTTCTGAGAGGTTTGGACTCAATAATTTCTGCAGCAACTTCCAGTTCAAAACCTTCTTATTGTTTTTCTTTTTTTTTTATTTTAATGCTATGGTAGTTCAGTTACATCATTTGTAATAGGCTATCTTGGGCTATCTTGGGAGTCTAACTATAATTTATAATAAAAGTTCTACAAAAAAATGTATTCCAAGTTCCTAAAGTGAAGTGACATGTCTTGGGAGGAGGTCTGTTTGTCCTCACTAGAGGTCTTCATTCAAAGGCAAGGCAACCTTTTTACCAAGGTTCTAATCAAAAGGAGATTCTTGTTCAAGTATAAATTAGACTAGATGACCTCTGAGGTTTCTTTTTTTCTCTGGGATTCTGTGACTCTTTGTCTAGATTCAATTTCTTTTCAGTATAGAAAATGAGTAAAGCTGTTATGTTTAGGATTCATCCATCTTCTCAAAATAGTGTTTTTTTAATTGAAGGTTAAGAATAATATTTTGCCACAGGCAAATTATTATCATTTCTAAAATTGAGAAAAATATATTTTTAAAGATGTTTGCTCTTGGGTTTCAAACATTGCCCAATGCCTCTTCAGCCCCTAGACCAGAGGTGGCCAAAACACAATCTACCTGCATGGGGCCCACAACCATTCCTAGAGTTGCAAAACCAGATTAAAATGTAATTGGGAAGCATTTAACAAAATCAATAAACATACAATAAAAATTTAGATAATGTTAATATGTGGTTTTCTAATATGTGCCTTCAAGGATTCTTATGTATGGTTTAGTGGCACCTATTTCTATTTGAGTTTACTGCCATTTCCCTAGACTAACACAAAAACCCTCTTAAAAGATTTTAGGTTTGTTTGCTTTCAAAATAGCAATGATTTAGCTATGCCAAACCTTCCAACCATAAATGTAAAGTATCTTTTTAAAAGTTACTCATGAGACTTTAAAATCGTATGGGGTGGGGAAGAGAAAGGAAGACTTGGCAAAATGAAATTATAATGAAATAAGAACTTATCTAGCCCTACCTTGAACACTTCCAGTATGAAAATAGTGGGTTCAGTTTGTAAGATCATAGACTTGTAACTGGAAAGGACCTTAGAGGTCATCAACTCCAACCCCTCATTTTATAGTTAAAGCAATTCAGGAACAGAGAAGTTGTGATTTGCCCAAGGTCACACAAGTAGGAAGAGGCAAAGCTATGATTTGAACCCAGATGTCTTTTATTTCAAATCAAACATTCTTGAATCTGAAGTAGTCATTCCCTGGGAACTAAACTTGGAAGTAGGCATAGAGTAAGCAACCCAGAGGTGTGCTCCAATTCCACTGCCATTTACCCCCAAAGTAGTAAGAAGAGTATGAGCTCCCATAAATCCACAGGCAAATCCTCTACAGGGCTTATGGAGAGGAAGAATGGTTCCTTCTGTAATCAGGCACAGTAAAAAATGCTTGCACTATGTCAAAATACAAGCCTAGTCATACAACCTGAAAAAATTTTAAGGATGATGAGAGTCAGGAATTGATTACCCTTCTATCACAAAGCCCTTATCCCTACCTTGCTACAGTAAGAGTTTCCTGCAGGCTCCAAAAGCAGCACAGAAAAAGAGGTATTGCCAATCGTCATTCAGTTCAACATTAGAATTCAACATAGAGGCAGTCAATTTTCTCCTTCAGACTTGCTATTTATTACATGTTATTGTCCATCCTCTAGAGAGAGAAAATGATCTATTTTCTGGCTTGCCTTTCAGTAAAAAGGGTTAATTACTGGTTTACTACTTTTGACATTTGGGGGAAAGGATATTTCCCTCCCATCAGTGCAAAAAAGTTTTCAGTTATCTGTAAGGAACTCTAGTAAATGGGGTTTGGAAGCCAACTGAGAAGTGACTTTTCCCTCAGGGTGGTCTTTGCACAAACACATTTTGGGGTAATAGACCTCTTAATTAAATGGCTAATCTTCTTGTTAGACTGTTTAGTACAATTACAGCTCCCATTTCTATAACACTTCAGGGTTTACAAATACAGCCTCATAAGGTAGGGCAAGTACTGCAATCACACCCATTTTTGAAATGAAGAAGGTAAGTGATTTGCCCGAGGTCACAAAACTTGTAAGCCTAAATTCTGAGACTCAAGCACAAATTGGCCAATTCCCACATCCAGGGATCTTTCCATGGCATTACACTGTCTCTACTTCTACTTCATTATCACAATGGCTAAATTTTCATGAACCTCTTTTTGCAGTTTCATTTTCTACTTCTTGGAAAGTTTGGTTTTGCCCAACTTTAGTTTTCCCACTGGTTTGGATGTTACTTTACTTTTGACAGTTTTATGGCAGTCATCTGAACCAGTACGATTCCAGAACTTTTCCATTTTAGCAGACATTTAAGTGTCTAATATGTTCCACGCTCTTTGTTGGGTTCTGGGGGAGATACAAAGATAAAAGTTGTTGAATTTATTCCATTCAACAAAAATCAACAATGGTCAAAACCATATAGAATAGGCCTCTAGCATGTTTCAAGACCAAGGTAGCATGAAAGAAATTATTTGGGAGAGGTAATACTAGGGGTGTGTTGAAAATAAGAATATTACAACCTTTGTAGTTAAAGTCCTATGCCTGAACTCTACCCCTGTTCATTAAGATCTAAATCAAAGACCATTTGTGCATTATTAGGGTTCCTACTAACCTGGGAGTGGCCGTACCTTTCAGCCTGATGGGTACTCTGTATAATATAGATGCCAACCACAAAGAATTACTTTGAACAGAGTTTTGGCTATGACTTAAACCAATAAAAAAGCAGGCCACTGGAAGACAAAATGGTGTTCTTTTTCTATTATCTGATGATATGGGGTGTGTCATGTCTTGCTGTTTAAAAGATCCCAAGAAACACTTTAAAACTTTTAAGTCTTCATTATCTCAACTGAATGTATCCTTCAAAACATGATCAGATGGCTAGTGATTAGGCACAAAAACATTAAATCTAGGTTTTGAGATTCATTTTCTTGACAATTTTTTTTAGTTTTTTTAAAAAATTAAAAATTTGGGGAATGCTAGGATTTATATCTAGTATACTAGGAAGTATCATAGCAGGCAGAGGAGACTGTAAACAGGATCTGGGTAAGGCCTAGACTGTTCAGGGATATGGAAAACACAAAACAGATATTTTGCAGCCATCAGATAAGCATTTGAGTCAATACGACACTGTTTGCCAACATCTTATCTCCAATGATCCCAAGAACTTCAGTCAGACATTCTATTTCTTGAAAAGTCTAGTAAGGAGAAGTTTGGAATGCAGCTATTTGCCTGTTTTAAGTAGAAAACAGGCCAACTAGGATTTTAAAAGGACTACACTAATGTTTACCTATTCACCCTAAGCAAGTAACAATATGGGTCAGATAAGTAGAAAGGAAGGTCCATTTCATTTAGTTCACTGCCAGGGTATCTTTTAATGAGCAGAATGATGAATGTCAATAGGTTGGTTTGTTTTCAGCTTCAATTTAAAAGAATTCCCAGCTTAAAATGTTTATAAGAAACCTTTTTCTGTTGTTCACTTTAATATTTTTTACAGAGAGACTTACCCTATTCATGTAGTAATGGTGAAAATTTTGCTTTAATTCTCTTATTTAAAACTCAGGTTTCCTGTATCTACCAACATTCCTGAAACGTCAATTGGAATCATGGTAGATACAGAAAGCACCAATATCAATTAACAAACACAAGGAGCAGGTACTATCTTTGGTATCCCCAGTGTTTATCAAAGTGCTTGCCATATGGTAGGTGCTTAAGAAATGTTTATTGAATGATTTATTGATTTATTAAACACCTGCTGTATCAGGTCCTGTACCAGGCATGGGGTATATACAAATACATAAATGAAACATTTCAGGGCCTCAAATAGCTTACATTTAACTAGAATGATACAATACAAATACAATCAAGTAAATACAAGATATAAGAAAATAAATACAAAGTCATTTTGAGAGAGGCACTAACAACTGGAGTAATCAATGAAGTCTTCTTGAAGGAGAAGGCTCTAGCTAACCCTCAAAGAGAGCTGGGAATTCTAAGATGAAGAAGTGAGGAGGGGAGAGTATCTAGGTGGCAGAAGAAATGTCATATAATAGGGATCACTAACAAGTGGGCAATATTTCCTGGAACATGGAGGTCAAATGCCAATTGTACAAGGAAAAAAAGGTAAACTAAGCTTCTTGGTAAAGCTGATTTTAACCTCAATATTAACCAACATATTCCACATAGGATCATTTGGATGGTGTCAGGGTTCCTTATCAAAGAAACTTTTTAAATTATAACTCACCAGAGGTTACATTGATGATGAAACTTTAGCTGTACTTTCATCCTTTTATTTATTTTAATTGATCAAGTAGTTTTGAACTCAAAAAGAACATTTTTAAACAAAGACGGGAAAGTGTACACTTTTGCCATCTGCATGTCTCAAATCAGTTTGTAGCATTAGGGAGCAGCTAGGTGGCGCAGTGGATAGAGCACCAGCCCTGGAGTCAGGAGCACCTGAGTTCAAATCTGGCCTCAGATGCTTAACACTTACTAGCTGTGTGACCCTGGGCAAGTCGCTTAACCCCAATTGCCTCACTTAAAAACAAAACAAAACAAAACAAAAAACAAACTGTAGCATTAGCGATCTTGAGCTGGAAAGGACCTCAGAAGTCATCTAGTCCAACTTCATTTTTTTATAAATGAAGAAACTAAGACCCATAGAGGTTAAATGAATTGGACAAGGTCACAAAGGTACTGAGAGGCCAAGCCAAATTTGAACTCAGTTTCCTCTGTACTATGCTAATCGCATACCTTTTTCCAACATGGCATTTAGGAGTGTTTAGTAACAACACCATGGTATGTAGCTTTCTCTGAGCTCCTCAACCATCCATTAGCCAGAAAGAAGCAATTCTTTATTGATCCCAAAGGGCAGATCTGGGATCAATGAGTGAAAACCATCAAGAGACATATTCTAGCTCTTTATGAGAAGAAACATTTTGGAAATTTGAGCCATCCATAAGTGGAGTGGGGTAACTTAGAAAGCAGTGAGTTCCTCATTATTAGAAAGTCATCAATTAGAGGCGAGGTGTGCATTTAAAGAGAAGATGCACAATTCAGGTGTAGGTTTACCTAGACAAATTCATGATTCTTTTTCAACCCAAAGATGATATCAGTCCATGATTTATATAGAGTACATATTGATCTGTACACTGAGTAGGTCGGAACAAAATTCTGGACCCTTATAACATTTCATTGTTTTTAAAACTTAGGAAGTTCACTGTAACTTAACCATTGAAACATGTATTTTCACTTGAGTTTTAGAGCCCAAAGACTCTGGAGAATGGATATGCAGCTTCTCTCTGGTGTTTAAATACTGTAGGTGGAGCTACTTTTAGACTAGAGTAATAAAGCTGAAGAGGTAAATAGCAGTAGTGTTTCCTCTTGGCTTACAGAGGGGAACTATTTAGACTTCAGTCTCTGACTAGCCATACTGATCACAGGGTTTGTGAAGGAGTGACTGGAAGGGTATCTTTGGGATATTGCTTGGGCTTTAGATTTGCTGTCCTCCCCTTTTAATGTAGTAAATTATTAGGCTCTCCAACTTGGATTCCATCACGTACTCTATGTGCCTTCAATTACACAGTAAACAGGTATAATTAGATTTGAACTTGGCACTTCTACAACATCACCATATGGATACCAATTACTTTACTCAACCTTTTTATAATTAGTATTCAGAAGGAAACTCATTGTTAATAAACCTATGAGTAGTGAGAGCACAAGTGACTTCAAAAACTAACTTCAAAAAGGGAAGTTGGACGAAGAAAGAAATAACCTGTGCTTAGCATTTGATGCTTCAAATAATCCAAATGAGAAAAGGGAATATCATATATACACATGCTGCCTAAGGCATATGATGATTTTCAATCACAAGATCATACATTTACAGCTGGAAAAAAACATTAAAGGTCAGCTAGTTCATGCCCTTCATTTTATTAATAAGGAAACTGAGACTTACAAACATCAAACAATTTGGGGGGTTTGGGGGGGGGGAGGAAAAGGCAATGAGGGTTAAGTGACTTGCCCAAAGTCACACAGCTAGTAAGTGTCAAGTGTCTGAGGCCATATTTGAACTCAGGTCCTCCTGAATCCAGGATTGGTGCTTTATCCACTTCATCACCTAGCTGCCCCCACAATTTCCTAATCGATAGCAGAATTAGTACCTAAACCAAAATCCTCAAACTACAAAATCCATGACTCATTTTCTGTACCATAGATACAACTTCCTACAACTTTAGTGAGAAGTGTATTTATAGAAAAAGAACAAAGAAGTTGATACAAGGATCATAGTTTTAAATTGCTCTCCAAGGAACTTCAATGGGATATTTTTAAATAGGTACTTTAATAAAGCCTTATCAATTAACTAATTGAGGTAGTGCAGAAAGCACTAAAAGCCAAGAGACTCTTGGGTTCAACTTAATTCAATAAATAATTGTTAAGTACCTAACATGTGCACTTCCCTTTTGCCAAGTCTCAGTTTCTTCATCTTTAAAAAGAGAATGATAATATTTGTATTGTTTTGTTAGACTGGGAGAAAAGTGATCTGTGATTCTCACAGTGCCATAAAGCAGTGAGTCAGTCACTGCAATGATACTAAATGTAAGAGGGCACTGTGGAATTATTGAGAAGACAAATGGAACATCCAGGAGTTAGAAATCATGCATTTCTCACACATACACATGTATATATATATATATATATATATATATATATATATATAATACCCAAGATTTATATAGCACTTAAAGGTGTACAAAGCTCTCTACAAAAATTAACTCATTTTCATCCTCATAACAACCCTATGAGGTAGGTGTTATTATTATCGTCATTTTCAAACAAAGAAACTGAGCCTGAGAGAGGTTAAGTAACTATACTGAACTATGTCACCAATTAGTAAGTGTCTGAGGCAGGATTTCACTTTCGGACTTCCTGATGCCAGGTTCAACACTCTATCCATTTTGTGAAGGGAGAGACCACTCTCAAATCAAGATGATCCTACACTGTTATGACAGTCACCTTTTTAATCCAATCACGTGACTAACTGCATGAATGAAAAATAACTTATTAAACACTAACCACATGCTAAGCATTGTGCTAATCCCTGGAGTTACAAATTGAAAAGGTAAACAGTCCCTGCTCTCAAGGAGCTTACACACTGAATGAGACAATGCATACAAGCATCAAAGGAAGTTCAGCTTCAGAAAAGATGGAAAGACCCAGGAAGTCCTAAGGGAACAGCTGCTGTGGGGCAGAGCCAAGGTCGAGAGGTCCTTAGTGTATATAAGTAGATCAGATAATTGTTGTAGAAGACTTTAGGGTATAGAAGAAAGGCAGATGATGATGCCTACATCTTCTCAGGAGGAATAAAACTGTTGACTCCCATCTCATTCAAGACCTTTGAGTAGTTACACAGCTAAAGTGAAGGATGGAGGGAGCAAGGGGAGAAAACATGGTGGCTCAGAGACCCCCAGTGGTGGTGGGTCTTTCTTTCACTCAGGCACCCTGGGCACAGTCATATGGGCCACTGCTGAAATGCATTATTCATTTCATACTGTTATAACATATTTCAAATAATTACATGTATGATGGTAATATGGGCATTATTTCCTCTTCATAAAGAAATAAGTTGGAACCCCTTTCTGAGGCATATATATAATATACAGCACATACACACATATGCATACACACAAATACATGAAGGATCTGTGATTTCTTCAATATAAGAATTCCCTCCCTAAATGCAGATTACCACTTGTCTATGACTCATAGGTTCATAAAATTGTCCCATCCCTCATTTTGCAGACAATCAAATGGAAGCTTAGAGAGGTCACATAGGTAATAGAAATCAGAGGTGGGATTTGAATCCAGGTACTCTGAATTCAAGGACACTGTTCTTTCCCTTGTACCATAAGGATTTGTTATGTATTACTTGAGGTCCATAGAAATTAAGTGACTTATCCAGGTAACAATTAGTCAACAAGCATTCATTAAACATCTACCATGTACCAGGAACTGTCCTAAGCAGTGGGAATACAAAGAAAGGTAAAAGACAGACCCTGCCCTGGAAGAGCTCACAATCTCATACTTCTCAAGACAAAATTTAAATGGAGGTCTTCCTGACTTCAAGTGAGTCCTCCTCTCATTATGCCATACTGCCCATCTCTATAATACCCAGCACATAAGTGCTTAATAAATGCTTTTTATTTATTTCAGATTGGTTTTATACACACCTATACATACACACACACAGAGGCTCCTAAATTTATTAATTGAAACCTTGTTGCTTTCAAATGATTTGCAATGTACTTGCATAATCATGCAGAACTCTCTCTCTCTCTCTCTCTTTCTCTCTCTCTCACACACACACACACACACACACACTCAAGACACAACTTCTTCTGGAATGACAGATGTCAGAAAAAGAAGAATCAAGGATGCATGAAACTAGATTGAGGACCTTTCTGCATGTTTTTAATTGGGTAGGAATCTATTGATTGACATTTTTTTCCTTAAAATGGATTCCTTAGAATACAGAAAGTGCAATTTTGCCCTCCAGTCCTCGAAGACATCTGAAGAACAATCTCTAATGACAATGGCAAGAAGTAATATTTTTTTGGGGGGGGCAATGAGAGTTAAGTTACTTGCCCAGGGTCACACAGCTAGTAAGTGTCAAGAGTTTTTGAATCTGCATTTGAACTCAGATCCTCCTGAATCCAGGGCCAGTACTTTATCCACTGCATCACCTAGTTGCCCCTGAAGTAAAATAATTTTTGCCAGATTTTCTTTTATATGACTGGCTTACACTAGAAGACACACTTACAAAGACATATATACACATACACATGCACAGTTGAGTTAATTTTATCATGAGATTCACCTCACCATAATGTTCTATTTGTCAAATGCTAAAGAACTCAGTGGTTACTGAGTAGATAGGGGAGTAAAACTGAGCCCTGAATACACATTGAATATGTGTATGTAGTTGGGAAAGAAAGATATTATCTTTCTATTCCATTATGTAGAATAGAAAACAATAATGTGATATATGGGAAACACAGACCATGAAGCTAAGAAGCAGTAATTTTTTTTCTTAAATTAATTGAAATGTATGTTAGAGGGGAGAATTCTCAGGAGGTGATAAATGATTCAGTTTTGTTATGATGTATTAACAGTAAGAGAATGTATGTGGAAATCCAGTGCAGTTGGGCCATATTTTGCCTAACCAAGAAAGGGAATCTCACTATGCTATTTTCCTTATAGAATAGTGGATAATGAAGTGCCGTAGTCCATTAACATTGTTGGTTCAATAAGAGGGAGGAAGACAAGAAGAATGTACCTGACAAGAGAGAAGAGGAATGGAAAGAATGACATTGGAAAACATTAAAAGAAAGAATGTATTTGGTGTATAGTAGTAGTTACCAATAATTATTTCAAATGCCACTCAGCAATACCTATGCCTACCACTTTTTTATTATTCATTTCAATTTAATTATGCTGCTTGAGATTATAGTTGGTTCTCTTATTACCCATCTTTTCAGTGAATAGCATACATTTACCAAACCATAAGAATTTACACTTAACAGAGAATTAGATGACTTGCAGAATGCTTTTCTCACTGTAAGGTGAGTAATGCAAGTTTTATTATCCTCATTTTTATTGATGAGGAAACAAAATACACCATTCAAGATCCCTTATAATTTGACTCCAGTCTACCTTTCTGATCTTTTCTGCCACAACTACAACACATTATTGTCAAATTAGACATTTTTACTATTTCTTGGGAATACCTTACATTTTACTCCCTCCTTACCATTCTCTTCTCCTAGAATATCTCTTTTTACCCCATCTTTACCTACTGAAATCATACCCATCCTAGAAGAGCCATCTAAAGTTATCTCATCTGTGAAACCTTTCCTGATCCTGCCGCTAAGTTCTCTCCTTCCATTACACAACCACGTCACCTTGTTCATACCTCTCTTACTGCTCTTATCAAGACACCTTGAATTATAGTTATTGGGGCATATGTCCTATTTCCCCTATTCAACTGAGAATGGATCATTCTTTCTTAATTATTGCATTCCTCACAGTGTAAGCATAGTAATCATTCAATAAATATCTGTTGAATGAGTATCACCAATATTTATGATTTTTATATCCTTTTCAATGCCTAAGTTTGTATTAACCTTATGTAATCCAATTACAGGTCATGGAAGAGGTTAACAGTGAATTCATTGTAGAGGTAAAGTATAATAAAATTATTCCATTAAATTCAATTTTTATGTATAAACACTAATGATCCATTAATCAGGTCAGATTGCTAATCACCCTCAACAATATAGAACAAAAACCAAGAAACAAACTCTTTGAGTGATTATAAGGTTAACATTAAATCCATGCTCTGAATGTCTTATAGTCAATCTGCCTCGAGGGAGAGCCCAGAACCTACAGACTTTCACCTATCACACAGTTTGAAGATTATTAATCTAGCTTCTAAGTTCAGAGTTACAATTAGAAACAGCATGTTCATTAGAAGGGAAAGAACTGCTAGAGATAAGCACACTAGTATCATTGACAGAAAAGTGATGAACTCAGAATGTAAAATAGACATACATTTTTGGACAAGCCCAATATGGGAATTTGTTTTGTTTGCACATGCATATTGATAACAAAGGTTTTTGGGGGTTTTTCCCATCCACCAGTGGAAACAGGAATAGAGAAGGCAAAGAAGAATAGGGATAGAGTGGTTCTGAAAAAAAAAAAGAAAAAAGAAGGGTCACTGCAGGATTTTTTGATGCAGAGAAAGAAAGACAGAAAGAAGCACAGATAAGCAAGATGACTTTGAAAGTTGTTGGTTGAATCTATTTTATATGTATATATATTTTTAAGAACAAAAACCACCTGTCCATAATAGAGATCTGCCATTCTATGCACAATCCTCTTTTTCTATTCTACTATGGATATGAATAGACCCATTTTATTTGGTGCTTGCTTCAGAACTTAAAAAAAAAGATGTAAAAAAAAAGAATGACAATGATCACTGATAGAAAAGCTAAATCTGAGTTCTGAACTACAATATCAAAAGAGTTTAGAGCCAGTGTTTGATACTTCAAATAATTCAAACGAGTAAAGATAATATGATATTATATGCATGCATCCTGCCTATATATATGTAATGACTTTCATCCCAGGTGCTTTTTAAATGTCCGAATCATAGATTTAGGGCTTCTCTTGCCAAAATTTAAGAATATTTCAGTACTTGGTCTGGGTTAGCTTTGATTATTTTGAAAATACACTGAATATCTCAAAGATACTTGATCAACAGGTCACTCCTGTACGTAAGAACATAAATGTATATCAAAATTGCTATAACTTCTAAATAGATAGAAGTATCAGAAAGATACTATTATGAGTCTACAATGGAGAGAACATAGTCTCTAAAAGCAACCAAATAGTCTATTACAGGGGATAGATGAATAGTCCAAAATTAGATAATCTATAGAATTGTACCTCCATATTTAAGGTTATTATTAATATAGTTTATTAATTAATATTATTAGCATTTAATAATTAAATAATTAAATTCATTCTAATACTGGAATATTTATATGAATTGATATTATTAATATATTACAATATCTATTACTATTCCTTTGTTCTCTGCCATAGGGTAGTTGCATATCTAGAAGTAGCACTGTTCCCACAATAAAACATATTTTGCTATTTTCCATAAAACCATGTACGTAAGCATGAATAAAGCATAAGTCAGCTGTGTACAGGTATACCGGGTTACCTAGCCCATGTTCTAGGCACACCTATGTGTGTGTTTAAATGTATGATTTGTTTACTAAATGGAGCACTAGCAACTGTTTGGAAAGTCTGGTCAGAGTTGAGGATGCAAAGGAGAATAGGATAGGGATAGAATAGAAAGGTATTATACCCAAGAGTCTTGGCAACTTTTTTTAAATACCAGATGGGACTTCCAGAGTTCATTGCATATTGGTACCTCCATAGTTCATAGCATCCTCATAATCTTATCATCAAATCTAGACAAGCTTTCCAAGGATAATTTGGTTGATGGTATCTAAATTATATTTATCAACATATTAGAATTGGGTATTACCTTACTTTGTCCACCAAATTCAATAGAATTCCTTTTTTCAGAGCTTTTTCAAAAACTTTTTCAAAATTTCTTTAATAATTTTTTTTAAACTGGTCCTTTTTTTTTTTTTTTTTGCTTAAGGTGAAAGAGCTAGACAGTGAAAATGGAACTGCAAAATGGCAAACTGTCAGACGACAAAAGAGAGAATGGATTAAATTTGCTGCTGCCTGTAGGGAAGGAGAAGATAATTCAAAGAGGAACCCAATCGCCAAAGTAAGTGAGGAAGCCAATGTATTGATTATGTACTGATTCAAACACTTCTGCAGAGTCAGGGAAGCTCTTTCTACAGGACACATTTGTGGGAATCTTCTATAAAGCCATAAACAAATTGTAAGGGAAAATATCAGTCACCCTTATGAGAGTCCAATCTATAATGTAAAGTTGCAAGGCCCGAAAAAAATGTTAAGTAAATATGATAATAATCCAAGTGAGAAGGACATAGAAGAAGAGGATGAGGACGAGATAAAGAGGAATGACTCAGCTGGGTCACTGGTGACCCATCTAGCCCTGTTCAATTTCTTTTCTTTATCTCAGCTTCATAAACTCTTTCTACCGTGATGTCTTGAAGTAACTATGAAGAGCTCATTAAACCCTATTCTATACCTCAACACACACACACACACACACACACACACACACCACATACACACACATAGCACAAACACACCCTATTCAGACCAAGGTGTGTATAAAAATACCTTTTACCCTATAGGCTAAACAAAATTTAAATCTCATAGGGTGATGTGATACAAAATCAGATATCCATAATGCATAATGAACATTAAGGAAGTATAAATAAAATGCTGTGTGAGGTCCTAGAGCAAGGGTCATTGCTGACTGACATGGGGGACAGGGGTTCAAGGACAGTTTTATATAAGAGACCAACAATATCTTTAGTCACTGATTCACCTTTTTCAAGTTCTAAAAATAATTACAGCTTCATCATAAGAACACTAAAAATTTTTTTAGATTATACATTTTCCAACTTTTCCATATTTCTCATATTTGATTTAGGCTTTTAAAAGATGAGTAGAAATTTTTTTTCTTTTCTTTTCTTTTTTTTTTTTTTTTGCAGGGCAATGAGGGTTAAGTGACTTGCCCAGGGTCACACAGCTAGTAAGTGTCAAGTGTCTGAAGCCGGATTTGAACTCAGGTACTCCTGAATCCAGGGCCGGTGCTTTACCACTGTGCCATCTAGCTGCCCCCTGAGTAGAAATTTTTTAAAAATGAAGAGAGGGGCAGCTAGGTGGCGCAGTGGATAAAGCACTGGCCCTGGAGTCAGGAGTACCTGAGTTCAAATCCAGCCTCAGACACTTAGCACTTACTAGCTGTGTGACCTTGGGCAAGTCACTTAACCCCAATTGCCTCACTTAAATTTTTTTTTAAATGAAGGGAGAAGGGAATCTGGGGATAAGCAATGGTGTAAACAAAGGTATGGAAGTGAGAAGCCATAGGGACAGAGTTGTCCCATTTATGTGAGTTATAGAATATACGATAAGGAATTATTAAAAAAAGACTAAAAAGGTAGATAGAATGTGAGAATTTTGAATGCCAGACAAATGAGCTTGAACTACACTAAGCAGGCAAAAGAAACTCCTGAAGATTTTTGAGCATCATGACATGACCAGATCAATGTATAAGGAAGATCAATTAGTCTGGAATCCAGTCTGGAAAGATGGATTGTCGTAAAGAGTGAGTGTAGGCAGGAAGACTTGTTAGGATGTAGTCATACTTGTCTGAGCAGGTAGCAATGAAGGTCATTTACTAGACAATAATTACTAGGCAGTGGGAAGAGAGGATGGATGAAAGAGATAGAGGCAGAATAAACAGGACTTGATAACTGGTTTTGAGAAGGTAAAGGAGGCATCAAAGATAGAACCAAAGTATCAAGCATTGGAGGCTGGGTTAGTAGCAGTGACAAGGCTAGACCCAATGAAGTAACAAAGTGGAGTCTATGGCTGAAAACAATGTGTGTGCTGGGATTTATTGAGTTTTTAAGAGTACATCCAGGTAAAGATGCAAGTCTAAAACCCTAAAGATATAGTTTGAGAAACATCTATATAAAAATGAGAGTTGAAGCCCTGGGATTGAATAATATTAACAAAGTAGAGAGTGGAGAAAAAGAAAAAAGGAGAGACAAGGCTGGGGCTGGGGCGAGACAATAAACGTGAAATATTGGAAATAGCTTAATTTTCACAGAAGTCTTTTTATTTGAATATAACTAAACTATAGCCTTAAATTAGTTTAGATAGTGACATTTATAAAGTATTCAGCCCCCAATGTTTTTGTGTCAACTTTTTCTGGATTTAATTGAAGGAAATAGACTTAGAATCATAGAATCCAGTTTTAGAGATGGAAGAGTCCCTAAACATCAATTTGCTCAATTCCCTCATTTTACAGATGAGGAAATTAAAGGTAAGAAAGTTTAAATGGCTCCACTAAGAATGTATAGATAGTAAACAAAAGAGCCAGGCTTCAAACACTGGTCAATTGGCTCCAAATCTAATCTTTCCATCGTCCCACTCAAAATTTGTCACCCCAGATAAACTTGAATTGATGCCACTGTCAGAACTGGTAGAATCTTCACAGATGCAGCTTCTCTGCTTTGCCTCTGGACTTGCCTCCCCACTCCATTTGTCTCCTATGGACAGAAACTACATTGTACTTTTTACTCTGTAGTTTCTCATTTGAATGCAACAAGTTAGGAGTCATTGATCAGTCAATGGACCTCCTCTGTGTCAGACACTGTACTAAGTGCTGGAGATACAAAGAAAGACAAAAAAACAGTAACTGCTCTCAAAGAACCCATAGTCTAATGAGAGACAATAGGCAGAAAACTATGTACAAACAAGATGAATCCAGAATAAACTGGAGATTATCAATGGAGGAAAGGCACTACCATTAAGGGAGATAGGGAAAGGTCATTTGGAAAGAATTCTATCATTGTGATTTTAAAACCACCAATATACCTTAAATGCACAACAACTATTATAGACATTATTTTCATACACAGCTTTAAGAATTTTGGAGAGTCTTGAATCTGCAATATTGTCACCAACATCATTAGGCTGACATCACTGATACATCACCCTCTTGATATCATTGGTCCTCTTCAAGAACAAAGGAAGAACAACAACCTGGCTTTTAATCACTGAATGGATGTTGTCTCAGACAAACTGAGACTTGGGAAAGACCTTTTCTTAAAAGAGCCAGGGTCTCCCACTGCATCTGGGGCCACTGCCAGGCATCTTGACCTATGCCTTGCCACTGGATTCTGATGACTCTGGAGGAGAGAGAGGCTGATGACTTTACACAGCTCTGCCTCACTTAAATAGAGTTTGCTTGCAAGTCAAGCATCACCCTCCTGATGTCATTGTTCCTCTTCAAGAATGAAGGACTAACAATATGTTACTCCCGTGCTACTTCTGTCTATCCTCTGATTTTGGTAGTTTTTCTGAATTTTGATTAATGAAATTATATCTTCTGAACAGACTAGAAGGAACTAGAGTAGCTTTCCCAGCTCCAGCAGTGAGGTTGCACAGTGTATAGAGTGATGGGCCTGGGATCAGAAAGACCTGAGTTAAAATCCAATTTCAAACACTTACTAGCTGTGTGACCCTGGGCAGGTCCCTTAACCTCTGTCTACCTGAGCTTTCTCATCTGGAAAATGAGGATAATAATAGCAACTACCTCCCAAAGTTGTTGTGAGAATCAAATGAGATCATCTTTGTAAAATATTTAGTACAGTTCCTGGCACATAGTTAAGTACTATATAAATGTTAGCTATAATAATATAGCAATAAGTTATATAATTTGGGGGCAGTAATAGTAAAATGTTATGATATCACCTTCTTCATCGCCTATCAGGGATCATTCCTACCCCAAGTTCTCAACAGTCATTACTAAAATCTATAAAAGTTTAAGCAAAAGATGTAAGGTACAATAAATGTATAAACAATCATGAGATTGACACTTCTTGATTATGGATCTATAACGTTTGGTTTTCTTTGGGGAGGGGGACACTAAGAGCTAGAAGGGACCTTAGAGATTATTCTGATCACTTCATTTTACTGATGGGGAAATTGAGGCTTGGGGAAGGTGGTGGTGAAGTTAGTTGTCCAAGTTGACAAAAGTAGTAAGTAATGCACATTTTTATGTTTTGACTTCCAAACAAAGCAAAACAAGGAGCACTGAGACAGTTGGTGCATGTGTTTCTCTTTTCCTAGTTGCTTCTGGCATTTCTACCTCAGGCTAAAGGCTAGTCAGGCATGTAAACAACATGATATATCCTATTTTTAAAGGGAAGTAACAGAACTGATTTGCTTTGTCATACTGTGTGTGTACATGTAGAATAAATCAGAAAAATTGAGACAATTAT
Source organism: Dromiciops gliroides (assembly GCF_019393635.1). Lineage (NCBI taxonomy): Eukaryota > Metazoa > Chordata > Mammalia > Microbiotheria > Microbiotheriidae > Dromiciops > Dromiciops gliroides. The sequence continues at coordinate 248,698,108 of NC_057861.1, forward strand.
TTAGATAACTCAATGAAGAAAGAAAGAAAAAACTTTACCTCTCTTCTCTGAATATACCAAAAGAATCTCAGCTTTCCATCCCTCTAAGGTTCTCTTCATTTCTAGGCAAGATGGTCAATTCAAAACAATCAATTCAGTAGGGAAGAAAGCCTCAGTCAAAATGATTTATTTGAATCAATTCTGTCCCAATGACTGAGTTGCTAATTTTGTGTAACCACAATCTGTCTCATCTAGTATTCCTTCTAAAAGATTCAAGTCATAAGATCTGTAAAATTCCTAAGACTTTTAGAAGGATAGAGTACTTGGAAGTAAGCATGTCATGAATTATGGTGATATCTATGTTATATCAGAATTCACAAACATATTTCCTTTCTTACAGATACGATCAGATTGTGAAGCTAACCAGAAGATTACATATCGGATCTCTGGGGTGGGGATTGATCGACCACCTTTTGGAGTCTTTACTATTAATCCCAGAACTGGAGAAATTAACATAACATCAGTAGTTGATCGAGAAATAACCCCAATGTTCTTGGTAAGCCAAATCCCTAGGCTTTGGTTTATTTATTTGTTTAAACTTTCCTCACTAGGGATCTTCAAATATCAATGAAATCATAAGTCTGTACCAAAATAGAACAAAGCAAAAGTTCCCTTTTGACAATGTAATTGAGACACATTTTCTAAAGACTAATGTGGAGTGACAACGTTTCAATCAGAAATTAAATAAATAATCAGCAGTAAAGGAAGGCATGAAAATACAAGGGAACACACAATGAGTCCTTCCAATTTTACTAGTATGCAAGACGTCAAGTCATTCACCAATATATAGATTACTGAACACAGTCACAGAATCTCAGCTTTAGAAGGAATTTCAGAGGTTATCTAGTACAATCGTGATTGAATAGGAATTCACCCTGCAACATCTCCAACAAGTGCTCATTCAGTTTCCAATTGAAAACTTCCAATTATACTTTCTTCTCTGTTACTTCATTTCATGGTTCTTCCCCTGGTATTTCATTCATTCATTCATTCATTTCTCATTTTTTAAGACTAGGTCCCTGAACCTCTTCCAGGTTTGAAGTGCAGCAGTCACTCACAGGTCCAATCCTACCTTTTATCATCAGGGAAACTTTGCTCTGTTTCCAACCTGTTCTGATCCCCTCACCCCGCCCCCCATCACCTTTAGGGAGGCTAGTGGTGCTCTACTCCTAGAAGCTCACCATATAGACACCCAATAGGCTCTAGCCCTACTGCAGCTCAGAACTCCCAAACTCAAGTGATCCATCAGCTTTACCCTCTCTAGTAGCAGGTATAACATATGTACTACCACACTCACACATTCATTGATTCAGACATTCCTTCAGCATTGTTTATGCAGAATACTATGCTGTGTTTCATTCACTTCATTTTCTCTCATGAAGAACTACATTTTATTGCTTTTGACCTAGATCTATTGCCGTGCTCTGAATTCCCGAGGTGAAGATTTAGAAAGACCACTTGAGCTTAGAGTCAAAGTTATGGATGTAAATGATAATCCTCCAGTATTCACACAAAATGTATATACAGCCAGTATTGAAGAACACTGTGCTACAAGTAAGTATAACAGTGATTTCCCCCCTTGATATCATTATCCTGGCCAAAAGCTTGAAAAGATTCTATTACTTTTATCATTAAGGTTAAAATATAAGTGGAGTAAAGCTAAAAGGGAAAGCTAAACTATGGAAAAAACTTATCGTGTCAAATGCACAAAAGAGACAACTAACCAAAGATCAGAAATAGTAAATAAATGTTCCCAGTGTCTGCAGTGACCCTGACTTGAAAAGGATTTCTAAACAAAGTTTTTGTGAGGTATTGCTTAGCATGACTTTTAAAGATACCCCTGGAGATATGTTCAAGATAATCAAAGTTAATGAACAGGATTACAGTCGTAAGCATTAAGAAGAGTTCTGTAAAAGTTTGACTTTAAGAAGGCAAATTTGAAACAAGTAGGTCTTATGCTGACTGATAAAGAATGTTTATAGAACTTTTATCAGTGTATGGAACAACTCAGACTTTGGAGTTGAACAAGATGTTCTACATGACCTCAACTTTTTCTGTTTTCTTCTTCCTTTCTTTCTTCAAAGATCTATCATTTCATTATGAGGTTATTTCCTTTATCATTTACAATCTCCTCCATATATTAGCCATAATTGTTTTATAATTGCTTATAGTCAAGAAATTTCATCACCTATTGGCCCACCATTGGGTGATAAGCTTCTCTGAACTTAGATAGGCTTGTTTTGAATATATACTATCTAATCAGTGACCACATACTCCAAATCTTCCCAGGCTATTTGTTGTTGTTTTTTATTTATTTGTTTGTTTGTTTTTTGTTTTGTTTTGGTGAGGCAATTGGGGTTAAGTGACTTGCCCAGTGTCACACAGCTAGTAAGTGTCAAGTGTCTGAAGCCGCATTTGAACTCAGGTCCTCCTGACTCCAGGGCCAGTGCTCTATCCACTGTGCCACCTAGTTGCCCCCCCCAGGCTATTTGTAATAGGATTTGTGTTCCACTGGTACAGCCTTCAAGAACCCAGCATCAACTTTATGCCATAATTGTCAGATTCAGGCTTTATTAATGATTCATGACATCCAGAATAAGAGATATTGCTCTTTCATTTTCATATTTTCTTTGTATAATTCTTGTTCTTGTTTATCTTACTTTCAAACTTTATATTTTAGAAAAGACAACATCAGGACATAGATACTAGACTATGAAGTAAGACAACCTGGGTTTGAATTCCATCCTCCTTAATAGCTGTGTGACCATAGGGCAGTCAGTTGTCCCTTCTGAGGCTTAGTTTCCTTATATATAAAATAAGTCATAAAATCTACAATACTTCTCTGTGTAGTTCAGAGGATAAAACGAAATATGTAAATATGTAAAATGTTCTGAAAACTTTAAACTAGTACTCCTCCTTCTATATCTCTTTCATTCTTCTTTCTTCCAGTCCCCCTCTCTCTCTCTTGCCCCCCTCTAATCTCCCTCATGTGACCCAATATCCTCCGAAGCAGAGAATGGAAAGAAGAGAAACATAAGAAGGGGACTCAGAAGCAAACAGAGACAGCTAAGGGATGGGTGGTTCAGAAAAAGGAAGGAAAGAGAAAAGACAAGAGAGGCATAGAAAGCAAGGAAGTCAAAGAAATACAGGAGAGAAAAGGGTCACAAGAGGACAAAGGTGAGAAGACACATGTGTGGGAAATTAAACTAGCGCACAAAGTCATATGCTTCCATTAAATTATGTAACAAATAAGGCTACAAATGCAATTTTAACTCCCATTTTACAACTAACATAGAGAGGGGAGAAATAAGGCCTGTCAGGGAACAAAAGAGTGATAGAAAAGGGAGACAGAACAGAGAAATATTTTGCCTCTTCCAGTAAAGGAAAGAGAGTTGAAACTCAGAATTACATCATTTTTGGTATCTTATTAGCCGTACTTGTGGTACTGATGGCCCTTCTTGTTCCCATCCTCAAGATTACTGCTCAAGAAGTCAGTTAGGCAATCTTCTTGATGGAATGTGGGGTAGCACTTTTTGATGATGATGGTGGTGGTGGTGGTGGTGGTGGTAACTAATATTTACATAGGGCTTTAAAGTTTATAGAACAATTTACAACATTGGTTCAGGGATGTGTTGGAACTAGCTTATATGGGCTCCCTTGAGCCATTGTTAAATTTTCAATTTGAGAATTTGCAGCTTAGAAATCTTTAAAACGCTACAAATCAGGGGCTTGGTTTATTGCTTTATTGATTATTTAGGCTTAGGAAAGTGATAGAGGAAACTTATATAATGCAGAATAAACTTTAAAAGGTACTGTATTTGTGTGTGTGCCAGATGTTAAACATTTACTAGCACAACACTGTAAATCTCATTTGATCTTCAAAACAACCCTGTGAAACAAGTGCTATGGGTATTACTATTCCCACCCTATGGAAGATGAAAGTAAGGCTGAGTATGATGAAATGTCTTACTCATGAGAAGGGAGAAAGGAAGAAGCATTTACACAGCACCTAATATGGGCCAGGAACTATGCTAAGCATTTTAAAAAATATATCATCTCATTTGATCATCAACAACAACCCTATGAGGTAGAGACTATTATTATCCCCATTTTACAGTTAAGGTAACTGAGGCAAACATAGGTTCAGTGACTTAAGATAGTGAGAAAAGCACTGACTTGAACTGGCATTGTATCCTAGTCCTAACACTTACTAGCTATGATTGAACAAGTCATATGACCTCTTTGAGACTCTCTTTATTTTTTATTTTTTGTTGGGCAATGAGGGTTAAATGACTTACCCAGGGTCACACACCTAGTAAGTGTCAAGTATCTGAGGCCATATTTGAACTCAGGTCCTCCTGAATCCAGGGCTGGTGCTTTATCCACTGTGCCACCTAGCAGCCTCCGAGACTCAGTTTCTTTATCTGGAAAGTAGGGATGCTACTCCTTGAATTGTCTACCTTGCAGAATATTTAATGAGGAAAGTGTTTGTTTATTAATGAGGAGAGTGTTAGCTCTGTTTAGTATGTATCAGAGGACCATTTTTATAATGGAGGAAAGTTTTTTAACAGAAGAGAGAGTGGCATAATCAAAACCAAATAATACAGGCTTGAGTACAGAGAAAATGGAGGTTAGGAAATCATTTAATGGATTACTGTAATAATTCACATAGAGGGTAATGATAGCCATAGCAAAGTAGTATCAATGGCAGTGGAAAAGAAAGGATGAATGTGTGAGTCATTGCACAGGTAAAATCAATTAACACTTTGTAACTGGTTGGATATTAAGGGTGAGAGTAAGGAAGATGACATTGAAGTTTTAAATACCAATGACTAGGAAAATGGCAGTGAAGCACTAAAATATAAAAATCAGGCAAAAAAGCAGATTTGTGGGGAAATATGGTGAGTTTAAATGCCTGGGACATTGAGATGGGAATGTTCAGCATGCAGTAGAAAATGAGAGAGGTTGGGGCTAGAGATTTAAATTTATAAGTGATATTTGAAACCTGTAAAGTACATAATAAGATTCCCAAGGGAATGATTGCTGAGAGAATTTTGAGAAGGAAGAGATGCTTAAATCAGTTCAATTAGAGAGTGTAGTATGATGCTAGGTACTAGAAGAGAAACAAAGTTTAGATTAAACAGGTTCCCTACCCTCATAAAATTTACCATCTAGTAAAGGAATTTGATACATACACAGTTAAGGGAGTAAAAACAAAAAACTACACAGTAAATGTAATATCAAACATTTGGTGAGAACCAAAGGGAAAAGATCATCACTGATTGATGGGCTCAAGGAAGGGTAGAGGAGATTGGATGTGATATTAACATTATTGGCATTTGGTCAACCATGTCAATTGTCGTAGTAAGTTTAAAACAGATAAGAACTGAGAAAAGGCCATGTTTTGACAGTGGTGGGAATAGAATCCAAAGTGCTGAAGATGAAGAAGCAAGTCAGCAATAAGGAGACCATTCTTTCTAAAATTTTATCAAAGGGTAGAGAGAGATGGTAATGACTTGAGAAGGTAATGGGGTTAAGGGAAGGATTTTTAGAATATTGTATACCTGACTATATTTGTAGAGAGAAGAGAAGGAGCCAATGAAGAGAAAATGATTAAAGACAGAAAACACACATTCTGCTTTTTTTCCAAAAAATAAATCCCATGAAGTGGCTTCATATATTCAACTTTGTAGCATCTGGAAATTGGTTTCAGCCCAATGAAAATTTGCAGCTCAAATTCAAATAATACAACCACTTCACAGGATTCAATGTTCACACTAATCAAGATCTAGCTGTAGCTGAGGCATAATTTTCAGGGCAAGGTCACAGAGAAGATAGGAGGGAATAGCACTAAAGATACAAAGGGGTAGTATGTTACCTTCTTGGAAAAAGAGGAAAAGCAATTATTCCTCTGAAATGGAGGATGGTTAAAGACATTAAAAGTTTTAAGGTATTAAGAAAGGAAACTGAAGAAGCTCACATAAGATGGCCCCAATCATCTAAATAAATAAAAGGGAAGAATATTTTCTGAGACTGTGTGGAGCAAAAGAGGTAGAATTGGAAATGAAATTAATAAGTCATGTTTAGAATACACATGAGGAATTTAATAGGGTGTTGATATATGAATAAAATATTGCCAAAGAAAAGTGAGGGTCTAACTGAAATAAAAAGAATCAATTTATATGGAACATCATCATAAGCATGGTTTGATGGTTTTCTCCAATGACATTTGGCAGAACCGGGACCAGAAATGGTAAATATTTGGGGCTAACCAGGTATAAATGAGGTCAATAATCAATACAAACATAGCCAAAAAATCATAGAGGTGCTGCATTATGTAGAGATTCTGCAAAACATCTGGACAAATATGTCAAATGTTTGTAAATACTTGCAAAAATTGGCAGGAACTGTGGAAATGGAAGCTATCCAGAAACTGCCTTGTAGAGAATCTATAGGAATACCTCATTAACTTAGACTAAATTTCTTTCATGACCAAGGTGAATGTCTTTGATGAATATCTTTGTTTTTTGTGTTTCACTTAATTTTTAATAATCTGATGACCATCAAACAAGATTATTTTATTAATTCTATTTCTCAAGGAATCTTGTATAATTTTGACATAGGGCATGGGAGATACCTTGCTGGAAAATAGACTTTATGGTAGTATTTTGCTCCATCTTTTTTTTTTTTTTGGTGATGCTACTTTTTGTTTGCCATATCCAAGTTGAAGTGAGATTACCTGTAAATGTTGGCTGTTCTCCAAGTATTCCTCTTTATGGAAGAGATTGTGTTAATTGTATCTAGCAATAAATAATTGCAGAGCCTCTTGAATAAGATCTACAATCACTCAAACAGTTTGGCATGACTATGTAGGAAAAAAACAAGTGGATGAAAAATGTCTATTATGTAGAAGTTGTAAGCTATCGAGTAGTGGATAAAATCAGATGCAGAAAAATAATTCTCTCATTGGTTCCTTTGTCATGAATGAGGGTGACATAACAATCCAAAAGGGTTTTTTAGGGGGGGCAGCTAGGTGGCACAATGGATAGAGCACTGGCCCTAGATTCAGGAGGACCTGAGTTCAAATCCGGCCTCAGACACTTGACACTTACTAGCTGTGTGACTCTGGGCAAGTCACTTAACCCCAATTGCCTCACCCAAAAAAAAAAAAAAAAGGTATTTAGTTATGGCATCAGAACAATCAGTTGTGCAAGTAGTCCCTTCTACTTCTAGTCCCATTACCTGGAATTGTGTGAGCCAGTTTCCACTCTCTTTGAAAAAGTGGAAGGAACACTTGAAGAAAAGATAGGAATTTTAAGGGAATTTAATTATGATAAATAAAACAGGCAGAAGATAAATTTATAATGGTTTTGTGAATTCTTTGCATGAATCTGATAGGGCCTTGAAAACTTTCAAATCATTTTCTTTTCATTCCTAGACACACTGGTGATCAAGTTAAGTGCTACTGATGCAGATGAAGAAAATCATTTGAATTCTAAAATTGCTTACAAGATAGTATCTCAGGAGCCTGCCGGTTCACCACTGTTCATTCTGAACAGATATACTGGAGAAATCCGCACAATGACAAATTATATTGACAGAGAGGTAAAGCCTTCTACAAATAATTAGGTGTCACACACACACACACACACACACACACACATCCCACCTTGATTTTGAAAAGACAGAAGATGATCTGGTGCGTCTATCACTCTTCTTACCCCAGGGCAGAAAGGAGATGGGGGCAACAACCCATAAGCAGTACTTTTGAATAAAGTCCATATTCCTTTTCATTATTGAAATCTCTCCTAAATCTCTGAGAAGATAAAGTGACCCAAGTTGATCAGTCTTTGCCTAATAGATGACCCAATCCACAAATCCTTCTTTTTCGTCTTCATTTTAGGAACATGGCACTTACAACCTCCTTGTGAGGGGTTCTGATCGGGATGGAGCTGCAGATGGGCTGTCTTCAGAGTGTGATTGTAGAATCAAAATTATTGATGTCAATGATAATTTTCCAACACTAGAAGAAACTTCAGTAAGTTTTGCTCTTGAATATAAACTATCATCCACAAGTAGGAATTATGTTTGTTTTTCTAATCATCTCTGAGTACAATTTTGGTGATAGGTATTTATGAACTTTTAATTTTTCTAAATATTCCTAGGAGGGTTTTTTTGTGAATAACATATGCTTTTATAACGTCACCTTCATTAATTCATTCAACCAATAGCTATTAAATTCCCACTACATTCAAAACATTGTGCAAGACACAGGAATAGAGATTTGCTTAAATAACTCTGTGAGATGTGACTATTTTAAAAAGAGAGAGAGAGAGGTTTTGTCCATAAGCTACACAAGAAATCAATTTCCTCATTTTACAGTCACACATACTGAACAAAAGCAAAATTACTTTTACTAATACTGCTTATAAAAACTCAACTACCATCTTTTATTTGATATCATGGCAGAATGCCTTCAGGAGACTTGGATTCAAGTCCCAGCTTCAACATTTATGAGCAGTGTGATCATAAGCCAAGCAGAGTTATGACTAGGGAAGGACAAATAGGCTCCATTTGACATGGAAAATTAGCAGATGCAAAAATTCCCAATAATCATTTTTAAAGATTGCACAATTTTAAACATTATATATTCCTGTTTCCACCGCATGCACTCCAACAGAATAGAAACAACTAGTAAGAAAGAGTAATAGGAAACTACCTGATATCATATTTAAGAATATCCATCTGAAAACCTCTGTGGTAATGAATTCCTCCCTTCCACTCAACTGAATTTTCCTCACTCCATGAACCACAGAATAGCTTTAAGTCATGGTTTGTTGTTGTTTTTTTAATTTTTTTTTTAGTATTTTATTTTCCCCCAATTACATATAAAACCAATTTTTAACATTTGGTTTTCGTTTCGTTTTGTTTTGTTTTGTTTTTAAGTGAGGCAATTGGGGTTAAGTGACTTACCCAGGGTCACACAGCTAGTAAGTGTCAAGTGTTTGAGGCCAGATTTGAACTCAGGTCATCCTGAAATCCAGGGCCAGTGCTCTATCCACTGCGCCACCTAGCTGCCCTTTAACATTTGTTTTTTAAATTTTAAGTTGAAAATTCTCTCCCTCCCTCTCTCACTCTCTCCCCAACCCTTTCATTGAGAAATCAAGCAATTTGATATAGGTTATACATGTATAGTCATGCAAAACATATTTCCATATTAGTCATGTTGTTAAAAAAAAACACAAAAAAGGCATGGGTTCTAAATTTGGGTTCACTACTATAATTCATGCCAAAGGGTTAAATTTTTTTTAATGTATGTAAGGAAATAATCGGTGAACATCTTGCTTTTTAAAAAAATAAACCAAATTGTACATAAGTATCTTGAATTTCTCTGGTTTGCTTCTTGTGTATATCTTTATTGAGGAAGAGAGTGTTTTCCCTCACATCCTTTTTTTTTAAATTAATTAATTTAATTAAGTTTTCAACATTTGTTTAGATAAGATTTCCAATTTCAAATTTTTCTCCCTCCCTCCACTCCCTCCCCACCTCCCCTAGACAGCAGGTAATCCCTCACATCCTTTTTGTTGTTGTTGAGGCAATTGGGGTTAAGTGACTTGCCTAGGGTCACACAGCTAGTAAGTGTTAAGTGTCTGAGGCCGAAATTGAACTCAGGTCCTCCTGACTCCAGGGCCAGTGCTCTATCCACTGCGCCACCTAAGGTTTTTATTAATATAATTTATTGTAAAAATTATTGTACAAACACCTCCCAAAAGCTCTGTTGAGAGATTTCAGGAAACCCATAACTTTGAATATGAAAAAAATTTACATCTTTATTTCTATGTAATTAGTTTTCTTTGTAATTCACTATGCTTTACTTTATACTCTTAAAAGCAATCTTCTAAGAGATCCATAGGCTTCACTAGACTGCCAAAAAGGCCATTACATTAAAAAAGCTCAGAACTCTTGTTTTAAAGAGTAGGTTTCAGTCTATTTTCTGTGGTTGCCAAAATTGCTAGTTAAAGGTCTGAGGCAAAGTCAAATAATATTTATGAATTTCAGATACTTCATCTACAAAATGGTCTTTATAATACTTTCACAATCTCCCTCACAGAGTTACTGTGGAGATTAAACTTTGCACAATTTAAATCAGTTTATAAATTGTTATCTCCTACACGGGCTTGGTTTGAGGAAAATATTTCACAAATCTTAAAGTGATATATAAATGTGAATGAATAGAATGATAATTATTCTATATAATAAGTTTCCTTTTTTGAAAACATTTCAGTTTTTTGTAATGCTGTTATTTCTGTCATTTCAGTATTCAGCAAGCATTGAAGAAAACTGTTTAAGTTCAGAACTGATACGATTTCAAGCAATTGATCATGACGAAGAAAATACAGACAACTGGTTGGCAGACTTTTTCTTTGTCTCTGGAAACGAGGGAAATTGGTTTGAAGTACATACAGACCCAAGAACTAATGAAGGCATCTTGAAAGTTGTTAAGGTACCATATGGGTGTCACCATATTTTGTTTCTGAGGTTTTTTCTTTTTTTTTAAATTACATTCTGCTGAATTATCTCCTTTGTTCTCTTGATACTATGATTTTCGTAGTGTTAAAGATTGGTCCATCAAAAACAAAGGATTACCTCTTCTTCCTCTCCCCAGATTCCATTGTCAATAAATTGTTCCTTGACACCAACTCCAGGTAAAAATGTGACAAGCTACTGTTTCAACATCAAATGAGCTATTCAGCAAACCAACACAAAAACACAAACGTTTGTTGAGAGTCTGTGATAACCCTTTTGGGGAGTCTTATGGGGAATACAAAGAAGCCTAATACATGATCCCTACCTTCAAAGAATTTGAAGTCTAACTAGAGAGAAAAGCAAGGAAACCCCATGGACAGAGGTCCACAGAGTCACAGTGTCAGACACAACTGAAATGACTGAACAAAGACATTTAGAGTGCTATTGAAATCCAAACAGATTACACCAAATATTAAAGTCTTAGAAAAGATTAAGAAAGTAGGTTTATAAATATTAGCTAATACAACTTCTTTCTCTTCCTTCCTTCCTTTCTTCTTTCTTTCCCTGTTGTTTCCCTTTGTTTTGGTTTTGGCTCAGACCAGTAATTTCATCAGTTTAGGAAATTCCCAATGAGGAACTTCTATCAATGCAGATTGTTGTTATTATTCCATCAAATGAGTTGAATGTAAACCTGCTTTACAAGGCTTAGAGGTATTCTTATCAGAGCTGATAGAATGTAAACCCCTAAAGGCAGGAACTGTCCTGTTTATCTTTATATCCCCCACACCAGGACTACACCTGGCACATAGTAGGCATTCCCAGAATCCGTGTTACTTGCTTGGTTGATTGATAATTTAATGTGCTTATAGATTGTAAATCAAATATTTTTGTAATCCTCAAACAATGCTATTTCTGTTCCAGAACAGAATCACCAATGGGAACTTAATAATCTCATTAACAACTGATGTACACTTAAGCAGAGGGATTAAGTAATTAGATTGTTGACCTTGTTGCACAATTAGTGGTAGATCTGGAACCATATCTAATAAACTTCTCACATTTTATCATTTCAGATGTTGGATTATGAACAAATGCCCAATATGCAACTTAGTATTGGTGTTAAAAACAAAGCTGAATTTCACCATTCTGTTGCCTCTCACTACCGGATCCAGGCCACTCCTGTCAGGATACAAGTCATTAATGTCAGAGAAGGACCAACATTTAATCCAAACTCTATGACTTTCAGAGTACAAGAAGGCTTAAGAGGAGATGCCTTATTAAATTATGTCCTTGGAAGATATACAGCCACTGATCTGGATACTGGGATTGCAGCCACAAATGTCAGGTACAATCAATTTTTTGCCCACCGACTAGTATGATAGACCATCATTGGGTCAGTCATTCATTTATGCAGAATGTATATAGTTGGATTTTTTTAAAGATATCATTGTAGAATTTGAAATGTTCCATGAATTTTCAAAGGATGCATTTATAAACAGCACCAATCTGGAAGTTATCTAAGTCAATGCACCAGAGATGAAAGAAAATGGAGGAGAGATGATCTTAACTTTTACCAGCTGCTGTTGGGAGTTGAAAGAGCTACCCAGTTGTTCCAATGGGAGTCTTTGATCTTCTTCTAATCAAATGTGTCCCACAAGCAGTGAAGGACCCTAAGAGCAGAAGTACCTTAGCAGATTATTTTAAAACAACAATTGGTGAAGACTTTGGTTTAACACCCAGCTCATCTCAAAAGAAATGCCTAAGATAAGGAGCAAGGGCAAGGATACTTCAGGAATATGACTAATTTGAAGAAAGCTGTAATAAAGAATGACAAAGAAGTAGTTAAAGCAACTGGATGATAAGAGCATCAACATTTATTGGATGCACCTTGGCAATTCCTATGGTGAACCCTAGACAGATACTTTGATTTTAAATAGCTCCTTCCTATTATTTGTGACTTCCCTCACTCTCCTTGCTACTTGGGAAAGTCATCTTCACAATCAATCAATCAATCAGCATTGTTAAGTACTTACTCTGTGCCAAACACTGTACTGAACCCTGGGGATACACAGGAAGTCTGAAAGGCAGGTCCTTTCCCTAATAGACTTCCATTCTAATGAGTGATACAAGAGATAAATGACTAGTTATATATAAAATAGATCCAGAATGGAAAGGGAAGTTATCAGCAGTTTGGGGGATCTGGAAAGGCCTTCTGAAAAAGGTAGGATTTGGACTGAGTCTTGAAGTAAGCCAGGGAAGCAAAAAGGCAAAGGCAAACTTTTGAATTCTGTTTCCAATATTTGCTAACTGGGTGACCATGAAAAAAAACATTTAAATTCTCAGAGCTTCAGTTTCTTTGTTCATAAAATAAAAATGAGTCAATATCTATTGTACCTCCTTCAACCGGTTCCTATAAAGATTGAAGGAGAATATATATGAAGGATTTTTCAACCCCTAAAGCACTATGTAGTATTACTGGTATTTTACCAAAACATGAATGGCTTTTGTTATATTGGCTCTCTAAGAACATCTAATCATTCTGCTAAACCTACAATACATTTTAGCACATTATTGGGTTTTTTTGTTTTGTTTTTGTTTTTTTGTTTTTGTTTTGCAGGGCAATGGGGGTTAAGTGACTTGCCCAGGGTCACACAGCTAGTAAGTGTCAAGTGTCTGAGGCCGGATTTGAACTCAGGTATTCCTGAATACAAGGCTGGTGCTTTATCCACTGCACCATCTAGCTGCCCCTGCACATTATTGTTTTTTTTAATTGTTTTAGAATTGTTTTATTGTTTTAGAATGGCCATCATCATAGAATAATACCAGCTTTTTTAAAAATCAAAAACAGATATGTCATGGGACATGATGCAGCCAACTGGTTAAAAGTTGACTCAAGGACAGGAGAGATACAGTTTTCCAGGGATTTTGATCCAAAATCAAAGTACATTATCGATGGGATATACGCAGCTGAGATTCTGGCTATTGAAGGTAAGGAAATTATTTCCAGTTTGCTTTCATAGCATATTTTTTGAAACGAAATATAAATACTAGCATTGGAACTAATGTCCATTTATTTTTACACTAAGGAAGCTTTGACTGTAAAATTAAATGATGTTAAAATTTTATAACTTCTCTCAGAAAACACTAAGGGGAGAGTGTCTCTAAACCATAAGGATCAAACAGAAAGAGGTGTGTCGATGTGGTATCAAGCTCCATGATGAGTTTAAAGTGTAATAAGTACCAAATATGATGAACTATTTATTATTATCATACCTAAATGGAAGCTTGGGGCTTCCATGGATGAGTTTCATTTATGATGTTACATATAACATATCAGTATCTCCAATGATAACTGAATTCCTACTCATCTCTCAAGGTGCAGTTCAGATTCTACCTCTTACATGAAAAATAGTCCTCCTCTCTCCAGAGAACAATGACCCCCCCACTACCTAGAATAGTGCATGGCATGCAGTAGGCACTTAATAAATGTTTGAATAACTAATTTAACTCCTTTAAACTAGAAGGAACATTTTTCTCCTATCTCAATGCATGGTCACATTCCATATGTATGTATGTATGTATTCTATATGTATATATTCAATATATGTATGTATGTGTATATATGTATACATGTATATGTTCCAAAGGTTTGTCATGCTGGGGTGGGAGTGGGGATAAGCTCCCACTCTCTATAAAATCCTCCAATAGCATGCATCTCAAATAGCCTCTGACAACTGAAGCCCAACTCCTGGCCTTCTCCTGGCAGAACTGTTTCCACTAACAGGAGAAGGGGTGAAGGCAAGTCACTGGTGCCTTAAAACCAGTCACTTCAGGCAGGTGGGGCTCATCAGCCTTGGCAGACAACCCACCTAGGGGAAGGAAACCCTGATTCTAAACCTCCGCTGCCTTGCAGCTATACCCATATATGGGAAAGGCTTCGGGAGTGAACCCCGAGGAAAAATCAGGAGTCGGAGTTCCTTAGACAGTTGGATGTTGGACATCACATCCCTCTGGCAACTCCTGCAGCGGCACTGGTGCCAAACTGTATTGGCTCTGCCTCTCCTTTGGATCTACCAATGTCTCGGAGAGGGGAAACCTGCTGCATGGGCAACAGCTTGTTGTCCATATTGATCCGCCCAGGCCAGCGCCCTGGAGAGGACACTCCAGCTACTCCTCATGGGGTAGATACAACACGGGATGCGGCAGTTACCGGTTATAAGTCACTCAGGAGCTTCGGCTCCCGGATCGGACTACACAGCCACACTGTGGCCTGTGGCTCTTCAAGGCGCTGATCCATGGTCATCTGCAACTGGTGGAGGACTACTACTACTACTACTATATACATGTATCTGAGTCCCTTATTCCCCTATTCATTTGTAATTCCCTGAGGGAAAGAACTGAGCCTTGTCATCTTGCACATAGTAGGTACTCAAAAAATGCTTGTTGATTTGAACTGAAAACAATGAACAATGCATCAGACAATAGTTAAATTTATACTTTAAGTCAATTTTTAAAAGTCTAAGATATAATTTGACACCTTTATCTCTATTCTTTAACTGTTATTTGCAAAGATATCAGTTTCTAAAAGTCTATGATCTTGTAATCAGACCCCAACAAAACATTAGCTTATAATTCATTCTACTTAAATTCAAAAGTTTTTCCAAGTGTTATTTGTCAGTCCCTCAACCTCTGGGTGGCTCAGCATCACAGCACTTCTAGCTACTTATCAGAGGTAATGTTATTTCTCCAAGTAATTACCTCTAAGGTATCAAATGATTTTTTGTAGGGTAACTGGTCTATAAATGTCTTTATAGCTCTGTAAATATAAAAGCTGTCCTATTACAGACTGAGAAAAAAATTTTACCTAAATTCCAAATGAACTTATGCTTGCCTTTGAAAACAATTAGCTGTCAGTCATGTGGTTGCTAATATCTCTATCTCAGGATTTTAAACTTTAGCCTCAATCATTACCAACTGAAAGATTCAATGGATTATCCATAACCTCTGAGAAACTGCTCACCATATTTCTGAATCTTATAACAATATCCAACAAAGCAAAAAGGAGTTGGTATTGGGTACCACTTATCTGAACTATTTGTAACATTGTTGTTTCAGATGGCATTGGGAAAACTGCAACAGGAACAATATGCGTCGAAGTTCCTGATGTCAATGATTTCTGCCCCATAATTTTTTCTGACAGTAGACATATCTGTATAGCCTCCCCATCAGTCATTATCTCAACAAGAGATGATTCCTTTGGCTCACCCTTTACATATTGCATCATGGATCAGCCACCAGGGACAGCTGATATATGGGATATCAGATCAATAAATGGTAAGCAGAATACAAGCTTGGTACCACCTTTAATTCCCAAAAGTAGTCATTCCTTTCTCAAATTATTTGACTCTTCCCAAAGAGCTATATTAAAGTGACAGATATTGTACATATTTAGAATACTTAAGGGAAATCTTAAGAAAATTCTTTGATTTGAAATAGAAGTACAAATGATTTATCAATAAGGATAAGTTGACAATTGATAATTATATAATAATTCCTTTATAAGAGATAAAATTGATTCTCAACTTAGAAATTAACTAGTTTTAAAAGAACGTAGGTGGGGCAACTAGGTGGCACAGTGGAAAGAGCATGAGCCCTGGAGTCAGGAGGACCTGAGTTCAAATCCGGCCTCAGACACTTAACACTTACTAGCTGTGTGACCCTGGGCAAGTCACTTAACCCCAATTGCCTCACTAAAAAAAAAAAAAAAAGGAATGCAGGTGATAGGAGCAGAGATTACATAACAGCATAGTAGACCTGGAAGGTATCTTAGCAATCTTCTTTTCTGAATCCCTCATTTGCCAGATAAAGAAACTATAAAATGAAATTACTTACCCAAGGCCATACTGTTGGAGACAAATCTAGGACTAGGAAAAGTCATGTGACCTGAATTCTAAACCAATTTTGTGTGTGTGTGTGTAGGGCAATGAGGGTTAAGTGACTTCCTCAGGGTCACACAGCTAGTAAGTGTCTGAAGCCAGATTTGAACTCAGGTCCTCCTAAATCCAGGGCTGGTGCTTTATCCACTGTGCCACCTAGCTGCCCACACTCAATTCTTTTTACTATGCCCCACTGCTTCCCAGAAGATTTCACCAGATATGTTTGGAAAGCCATGGTTTGACCCATTACATAGCAAAGGCCATGAATAGAAAATTCTTTTATAACACATGTATCTGGTACTTTGGATTAATTACTAAGTTTTCATTAATTTGGTGTTACATTTGCTTTTCTTCAAATTCCCCTTGGTTTGATATTTAACCCCAATCCAGGAGGTCAAATCCTTCCTCTATCACTTATCTACTGAGCAAATCAATCAAACTCTCTGGAACTCAATTTCATTATCTAAAAAATAAGGGGGCTGGAATAAATCCCTTCCCACTCAAAAGCTGTGAACCAATGATCTAACATTTTAAACAAATGTTTCTGGGTAAGTAAAAAAGAATTATGTAGCCTGAGAAAACAAATAATAATTGGAATGATTCTAGCTTAAAGTGTAGTAATTTTGAATAAAGGATAAAAAAAAATCCCCTCTGACTCTTAAACAACGTAACCATAGACTTACTATAAGAAACAAAAGCTAAAGCAGGCAGATATCTTGGAGATATCCTTCTGACTCAAAATTATATGATTCTATCAAGTAAAACTAATTTTCTATTTCTTTTCTTCCTTTGGAAAAGCTACTTCTGCAATACTCACTGCTGTGCAACAGTTATCGCCTGGACTTTACCAACTTCCCATCTTAGTGAAAGATATCTATGACAGAACTTGTGAATTGCCACAAATTATACAATTAGAAGCTTGTGAATGTGATGATAACCACATGTGCTCTTACTATAGCACAACTGGCATCTACCCTGGGGGCTCCACCATAATTACTGGTGACAATTTTGGGACCGTCACTGGTGACAGAGTTGGTGAAGGAAATGTGGGACTTGGACCCGCTGGAATTGGTCTGATTGTCCTTGGTCTCTTATTACTGCTATGTAAGTATTTAGTTAAGCTCTTATTTCCAGTGGATTTTCTAAAACTAGAATATGACCACTCATACTGGATTGCCTTCTTGTATTCATTTGACAGCCTTTAAAATAGCATTTGGCTCTTTGTTTATTCATTTATTTATTTATGTGTATATGTGCGTATGTATATGTATATATATATATACACACACACATACACAAATGCATCTAGACAAATGTATGTCCATGTGTCCATATATACCTATACAAAGGACAGCTAGGTGGCACAGTAGATAGAGCATTGGTCCTGAAGTTGGGAGGACCTTACTTCAACTCTCACCTCAGAAACTTACTGTGTGACCCTGGGCAAGTCACTTAATCATAATTGCTTTAAATATCCTGGGCCATCTCCAGTGGTCCTGATATCTGTCTTGTCACTGGACCCAAATGGCTCTGAGATTGGTGACCTTGCACAGCCCTCCCTCACTTAAATGCAAATCACCTTGATGTCACAGTCCTCTTCGAGAATGAAAGATAAACAATATATACATATACACATCTATATATGTGTGATGTCATTGAGATAACAAAAACAAACCAAAACACATCTTGGCAAATAGCCATTTATTAGTGCTGGGGCTTGGTGACCAAGAGACAGGTCAATTCAGAGACATCTGAGACCCAGAATCTAAATAGCTGGTGAATGAGAGGAGAATTGAAGAAGGTAAATAGATGGTCATCTGGACAGACAGGTGGTGGTGTTAGGGAGCTCTTAGAATGATCAGCATAAGGGCTGTCCTGACTGAAAGAAGAGAGTCATAATGTTTGGGGATTGAGCAGATATAGGAGTCAGGGTGGTGTGGCCGTAGGTAGTTGGGATCCAGCTACAGGGATCAAAAGTCATAGTATTTAGAGTTGATTTTCTGTGAGAGAATTATTTGAGAAAAATTCACACTGGCCTGGAAGTTAGAAGTGAATTCTTTCTACTTTTTCACTGTGGGATGTTGGGCAGTTTACTTAATATCTTTCAGCCCGGTACTTGGCCTTCAAAATGAAGATGCTGGACAGAATATCTCCAATATTTAGCTGTGACACAGAATGATCCTAATTCTTTCTGTGATCCTGCCACCAGAGGGTGGCATAATCACATATATTTCTACATCTAAGAAGAACATAAGCTAAATAATTACTTCAAACAATATTGCTTCCTATTATTATGGATGGGAAATAACTTTTAAACCAAACTTTTGACAAACTATCCTTCTTAGTGAAAAGTACTAGAAGCAGTAGTCTTCAGGTCTACTGGAACAGCCAAGCTTAACTAAAAAAGGCTCTAAACACGAGGTTTCATTTGTTTCCCCCAGAAAACAGCTCTATTACTATTATGGGATTCTGACACCATTTTAATTGTGAGCAGTAAAATGATTTCTCACAAGAATTAGGCGGTCACTAGAAATGTTTAGTATTGTTCCCAAAAGCTTGTTAGGCTAGGACCTAATGAGGAAACATGAAGGTCCTCAGGAATATTGCAAAATTTTATGGAATGTTGGTTATTTTCATTGTTAAGTCATTTTTCACTCATGTCCGAGTCTTTGTGACCCCATTCGAGTTTTCTTAGCAAAGACACTGGAGAGGTTTACCATTTCCTTCTGTAGATCATTTTGCAGATGAGAAAACTGAGGCAAACAGGGTAAAGTGACTTGCCCAAATCCCAATAGAATTTAAGATCCCTAAGAGCAAAGAGAGTTTTATTACTTGTTGGTGTCCCCAGTGCTTGGTACCTAAGATATAGTAGATGCTTAAGGGATGTTTGCTGATTGAGTGATCACACCCTATAAGTTTTACAGTTCCATCCATAACTGTTTGTTTGGAGTTTTTTGTTTGTTTGCTGTTGGGGTTTTTTGTGGGGCAATGAGGGTTAAGCGACTTGCCCAGAGTCACACAGCTCATAAGTGTCAAGTGTCTGAGGCCAGATTTGAACTCGGGTCCTCCTGAATCCAGGGCTGGTGCTTTATCCCCATCCATAACTCTGTATGCATATATGGAGGCTGTTTGGAGGGTGGGATGCCATTTTATATCTTTATCTCTCTCCTTAATTCTGTGTGTGTGTGTGTGTGTGTGTGTGTGTGTGTGTGTGTGTGTGTGTGTGTGTGTGTGTGCAATGCTAGACTCTGGAATTTACAGATCTTTTGTTAACTGTCCATCTTCCCTCCCTCGACCAGTGTCACCACTCCTGCTGCTCTTGTGTTGCTGCAAAAGGAAGACCCCAGCAGGCCTGGGAACTCGATTTGCTCCTGTGCCGGAGGGGGGTGAGGGAGTAATGCAGTCATGGGGGATAGAAGGAGCCCATCCTGAAGACAGAGTGAGTTTCAGTCTACTTTCTTTCATACATGAACCATGGTATATACACGGAAATGGAGAACTGAGACATTCAGGGCCTCCTGGCAGTTTTTCAACTCAAAAAAAAAAAAAGGAAGAGGGAAAAATAATAAGGTAATGTTGAAGAAGGAGAAGTTACATAACAGTTTTTATTTTTTAAAGAAAACTAATATTTGGGGGATGTTTCTGTTCCTTCCAGGATGTTTCCAATATTTGTGTACCAATGACGGCCTCCAACACACAGGATCGCATAGACTCCTCTGGTTAGTAGATATTAAGTTTTGCTGTTGTTTTTGAAGTGTAAGAGGCTTCATCAGGGAATTATAGTCATAGCTCTAGAAGTAGAAGGGGGCCTCAGAAGCCATTTATAGATGAGGAAACTGAGGCCTCAAAGTTTAAATGACTTTTCCAAATCACACAGATAGCAAGTGGAAGAGCCAGGATTAGAACCATGGGATTAGAACCTCCATGAGGGCAGGGTCAGTATTTTACCTCTTTTGGTATACCCAAGTTTAGCACAGTTCCTGACATATAACAGACACTTAATAAATTTGCATTGATTAATTGATTAAACCCAGGAGCGAGAGCTGGGGCATGTATGCTTTGGCTCCAACCAGAGGGACATATGATCTAGGAAATTCCTATAATCGTGCTTGTTACAGAAGCAACCTGAAAAATTGAGTTGGCTTGGCTAAACTCATGAGGAAGCTTCTATTCATAGCATGAAATAGGTTAAAATCATGAGAACCATTCTAGGTTTGGGATGGTCAATCATTTTTTTTTTCTCTCAGTCAGTCAATAAACATTTGGGGGGGGGGCAGGGCCATGAGGGTTAAGTGACTTGCCCAGGGTCACACAACTAGTAAGTGTCAAGTGTTCGAGGCTGGATTTGAACTCAGGTCTTCCTGAATAAAGGGCCAGTGTTTTATCCACTGTGACACCTAGCTGCCCCCACCCATATACATTTTTTTTAAAAACCCTCTCAAGTAGGCAATGCAGCTTGATGAGCCCACAGAGAGAAGAAGCAACTCAACCCTAGAAGGACCACTATTCCAACTCCTGATCACTACCTACCTTTCTCACCCCCTTTAGCCTGGGAGATAATTGAAAGCCCTAAGCAGAGGCAGATAGAAGTCTGAACTACCTGAATGCTATCGCATGAATTAGAAACATATTTGGGGGGGCGGCTAGGTGGCGCAGTGGATAAAGCACCGGCCCTGGATTCAGGAGTACCTGAGTTCAAATCCGGCCTCAGACACTTGACACTTACTAGCTGTGTGACCCTGGGCAAGTCACTTAACCCTCATTGCCCCGCAAAAAAAAAAAAAAGAAACCTATTTGGTTTCTATGTCCAGGGATCCCAGAGAAAACTTGGGATATTAGAAGCATAAGATCATAAACAAGGAGCTGAGACACTGGAAGTCACTGAATGCAACCCTCTCATTTTCCAGATGAGGAAACTGAATTCCATATAGGTGAAGTGATTTGATTCAGGTCACATAATAAGTGGCAGGGGTAGCGATTCAAGTCAGATAATAGAATCACAGATATAGAATAAGATGGGATCTCAAAGTCAACATCATCATCATAGCTAACACTTACTGATCACCTACTATGTGCCAGGCACTAATGCTAAGTAAGTACTTTATAAATATTATCTCATTTGATCCCCACAACAACCTTGATAAGGTCATTGCTATTATTAGCCCCATTTTTACAAATGTGGAAACTGAGATCAAAAGAGTGACTTGCCCAGGGTCAGACAGCTTGCTGTACCCATTTCCCTTAGCTTTTACTTGCCTGTTTAATTTTTCCATATGAGAGAATTATTCAGTCAACAGGAAAAAGATCATGCAGGTACTTAGATGATGAAGCCCTGTAACTATCCCCAGTCATATAACATGAAAACACACTCTTTTCAGAGATCTACACCAACACATATGCCGGTGGAGGCACCGTTGAAGGAGGCGTTTCCGGGGTGTCTGGGGTTGAGCTGAATACAGGAGTTGGAGCAGCACTGAGTCTTGGGGCTGGAGGACTTGCAGGAGCAGTAAGAAGACGGGGCTCCACCATAGGAACACTGAGGGAATATGCAGAAACTGGCGTGAATATGGCTTTCTTGGACGGCTACTTCTCTGAGGTAATCCCTTCATAGACACAAGAATGTGGGTTCATGAATGGTTATCTGTTCTGTTTGGTCTGGGGTCTTTTTTGTGTGACTCTGATAATCATGGTGCACAATATGCTAGTAAAAAAAAAAAACCCACCTCTGCAGTAAAGTGCCTCACTATAGTACATCACAGAAATTACACTGAGGTTTTAAGTCACATCCTCTACTGTAATAAAGAAAAACTTTTTAGAAGTGTTCTCCATAGGGGCCGCTAGGTGGCACAGTAGATAAAGCATCAGCCCTGGATTCAGGAGGACCTGAGTTCAAATTCGGCCTCAGACACTTGACACTTATTAGCTGTGTGACCCTGGGTAAGTCACTTAACCACCACTTGCCTACAAAAAATAAACAAATAAATATAAAAATAAATAAATACTCTAAAAAGACAGAATTTTTTTAAAATTCTCCATCCCTGCTAATGCCAACATTACTATAATTAAATAAGATAGTTGGTCAACCTAGCTTTTTTGTCTACTGTGCACCAATGCTGCACTAAATGCTGAGCATGCAAAGTAAGTTTTTAAAAAATCTCTGCTCTCAGTGAGTTCACAAATCTAATATGTGTGTGTGTATATATGAAAGCATATATACTTAAGTAATATATGTACATATATACACATAATAGCTAGCATTTATATATCATTTTGAGGTTTGCAAAGCACTTTATAAATATCTCATTTTATCTTCACAACAGTCCTAGGAGGTAGATACAATAATTATCTCCATTTTACAGATGAGGAAACTGAGGCTAAATTATTTGCCCTAAGTATGTATTTGAAGGAGGTTTTCCTTATGTCAGGCCCAGTGTTCTATCCAGGGTGTCTGGGGTTGAGCTAAATAAAGGAATAGTCAAAGAATTCTAATTATAATTCCACTTCATCTTCTTTCTAGTTTTTCCACCTATTGACTCTAATAGCTACAAGATTCCTCTTCCTACCCATCCCAGGTTGGAGTTTTCTACTTCTTTCCCCACTTCCCTCCCATTTTAGAGAGACCTGAAGGACCCTGACCAAGGCTGAGATACCAATCCAAAGGTGGAGGAAATTCCACAGGATGGAAAATGATAGCTTGAAGTAGAAATGAAGAAGGTAGTACCATAAGCAAGAACAGGCTTGGATCTTCAATTAAAACAGGAGTACAAAAAAAAAAAAAAAACCAGGACTACAGGAGAAAAAAGGAATTAAAAACTAAGATGAAGCAGGGGGACAGAAGAAAAATCAAAGGGACACAATGACATATTTTAAAAGGAAGAAAATCATAGGAGGGCATTTGGGAATCTCATTGTGAACTTGGGCCTACAAAGTACAGTGTTTATCTCAGTATCCAACATGAGAAAGCAGTGCTTTCCAGGAAGGGGAGTGAAGGAGAAAAAATAAGAATGATGAAACAAGACTAGCTGTTTGCCCTGTAGTAATAGGCCTGAGCTTCATCCTCTGAGTCTATAAAAAGGGGATAAATATCAGTCCTAGGCCCACTTCAGATATTTTGTGAGTATAAACAAGATAATAAGCATGTGAACTGCTTGGAGCTCTTGAGACAAAAACTCCATATAAAATCAAAGTATCATCATCATTATTCCCCCAGAGCAGGTAGTTTAATCAGCTACTTATGCCTGAACAGAACCAGTGAAGGTGGTTTTTGCAATATTACTTATAGCCTTTCACTCACTGAAGCAGAAAATTATTTCTTTTGTTTTGTTTTGTTTTTTGTTTTTTTGGTGGGCAATGGGGGTTAAGTGACTTGCCCAGGGTCACACAGCTAGTAAGTGTCAAGTGTCTGAGGTCAGATTTGAACTCAGGTCCTCCTGAATCCAGGACCAGTGCTTTATCCACTGCGCCACCTAGCTGCCCCAGAAAATTATTTCTTTAGCCATAGTTTGGCCAAGACTAAACTTCTGGGAAATCCCAGGGACTTACAGAGGATCAATTCAACACACACTTAATATCTTGTATGGAATCAGGAAGTGATTCTCTTTCTAGCTAGACCCTCTTGGCCTTGAACAAGTATCCAGTAGAATACAGAGATGAGCTCAATCTCAATCAATAAAATAAACACAACAGGTATTAATGGGAACTTGGGAGCCCTCAGAATTTGGTGGGAGGAAGAATGGGAATTTCTAGTTCAATACAATCATACAAATCCATAAGAAAATGGCTTGAGACTATAACCATCAACAATAACCCTAAAAATATAAATACACAAAGAATTCTGCCAAGATCATGGAATTGGTTTATAATAATTGATATGAGATCATGTAGGGAGGGAGAGGTGGAGAGAGACAGAAAAAAAACAGAGAGAAATAGCAAGAGAGGTAGAGATCAAGAAAGATCTATCTAGAGAGATAAAAACAGAGATAGCAAAAAGAAATAGAGACAGAGATAACAAGAGTTACAGAGAGAAGGACAGAGAGAAAACTGTATGTAGCCAAGTCTCTACTGGGCCCACCAGGGAAGAGAGCCTTCAAGACAAAGTTCTGTGTCCTTGCACTTAAATCTAATCAGGCCACCTCCCCAATTCCCTCAAGGATGTGAGACAAAATCACAACTTCATTCTGGGATCTATGCTAAATTTGACAGGTGTTAGGGCAGGGAATGGGGGGCGGGGGGGGCGGCCTTACATTTTTAAGTCTATTTTGAATCAGGAAGGCCCTGCCCTGTTAACAGGAAGTGACAACCTTAATCCAGTAACATAATACAGTGCTACAACCTTTTCTAGTTAAAACTGGGGCATGGGTGAGTACACTTACTTGTGTAGAATGATAATTTTAAAAGTAGCTATTTCTTGACATATTCAAAAGAAATCAA
Source organism: Dromiciops gliroides (assembly GCF_019393635.1). Lineage (NCBI taxonomy): Eukaryota > Metazoa > Chordata > Mammalia > Microbiotheria > Microbiotheriidae > Dromiciops > Dromiciops gliroides. Next base: position 248,723,040 of record NC_057861.1, read on the forward strand.
ACCAGATTAAAATCTGGCTGATTCCAAATTCGGATTTTCCATCACTGCTGACAAACTATCTCTTAGAAAAAAAATTCTTCTCTTTCTAAATAAGGCACTTGTTCGGTTTTCCTTTGCAAGTAGAGATCTACAGAGGTAAAGTTGGATAGTTCATAGTTTGCAAAGTGTCAAGAAATGTAAATTTAGAGGAAATACACAGAATCACAGAATAAGATGCATCCTTAGAGAACATGGAGTTCAACCTTCTCATTTTACAGATAAGGAAAGGAAGACTCAGAGATTTTAAAGTGTATTAGAACAATTCAAATGCCTAGATGTTAGCAAAGACTAGAATACAATCCCCAGAATCCTAATCTAATATTTTTCCTATGTAATAGTGCTATTTCCAAAAGAAAAGATTAAATTTCTGTGATCTCAGTAAACACGAATCCCAATCTCCCCCCAACCAATCATTATATTAGCCTAATATCATATCATTAAACAGCAAATAATTCATACTGAATTTCTTTTCATTAGTCTGAGCTGTTTAATTAGCAGCTCGTTTCAGCTCAAATTCCAATTTGCCCCAGTGTTTTATTATTCATGGGAATGGATGCAAGAAATGGAGGAATAAATATGGCCTATGAAATTTATGACCATGAATACTCTTGTGGAATCAGGCTGATAACATCCACTAAACCCAGCAATTAGAGGTGGAGTGAGATGCCAGAACTGTTGAGTATTCATCAGGGAGTGGCATCACTGAGCAGTAGTTTGACAGTATAATTGAAATTATATTTAGCACAAAATCCCCAGTGGTGTGTTAAAGAAGGATTGCCCCTGAGGTTTTACCCTTTGTGCATGAGTATTTTTCAAACTGAAGAAAATAATCAAGGACCCCTTTTTTGTTATTTCCCAAAACATTTTTGTTGAACCTAGCAGAGATGATTCTGGCTCAGTAAATCTGTGGTAATTATTGTCTTCTCCGAGAACCTCATTCCCAAATGCTTGATCAACTCTAGGAAAAATTTTAAGGTAGGCAAGAGTTGCCTTAGGCACCCTCTCACTTGCCCATGCAGTACTTCTCTTCATCTTCCTAGAATTCCATGCTCCAGTACTCTGTACTCTATGCCAAGGAACCATGTTCTCTCAGCTATCTATCACTATGAGAGTTCCTTAGCACACCCTTCCAGAGATATTTGGTTTTTAATCTGAAGCATAAAAGCCTCCAGAAACCTAAGGAAGTACTCTCCAATCTTAGAATTTAGACAGGTAGGTGTATCTGTGGGCCTGTGAGCCTTTCTGACTCACCTAAATAATGCCATAGAAGTGACCACTAATTCTCCTACTAGTAATTCCAGTCCTTTACATAGTGACTAAAGTCCCAGCATTTTGAAGTTAAGCCTTCTTGCCAAAGTTTTCTTCTTTGGAGAAAAGGTCAAATATTTAAGCTCCTCAAAAAACATACTGATCATATTAATTTGTTTCGTATATACAAGGGGCCGAAGACCAAAGGTCAGAACTTAGTCTCTAAGTAGAATGTGGAAATGATTATTAAAATCATTTCCCAAACATCAGTTTTCCAAAAATGCAAATCTAATGCACCTGTGATATCCACCCCCCTCACAAAAAGGCCCTTTCTGGTTCTCAGCCCATAGTTCCACTGAATTAAAAAATCATAGAAGCATCAATGTTCATATTGTTTGATATTTTAAGAAGGGAAAACAGTTCTATTTCCTTGTCTTTGCTCTACCTTTAGAAAGCCTATGCTTATGCAGATGAAGATGAATGTCGACCTGCAAATGACTGCCTTCTTATTTATGACCATGAAGGAATGGGATCTCCTGTGGGCTCCATTGGCTGCTGCAGCTGGATTGTAGAAGACCTGGATGACAGCTATTTGGAAACTCTGGACCCGAAGTTTAGGACTCTAGCTGAAATCTGCTTAGATACAGAAATTGAACCATTTCCATCTCCTCACCAGGCCTGGATTCCAATCACTACTGATCTTCCCTTACTTGGACCAAATTACATTGTGAATGAATCTTCAGCGATGTCTCTCACAGAGGCTGGATTCCAGGCAGAAATGGCAATGCCTGATCCCATGATTCATGGTGACATTATAGTGACAGAGTCATATAGTACTTCTGACCAATGTGTACAACCAACTACCATTATTTTTGAACCTCAGCTGGTTCCCAATGTCCTGGTTACAGAAGCAGTGATGGCACCTGCCTATGCTGTACAAGGAAACATTTGTGTACCTGCTGAGTTAGCCAACACACATAATGTGATCTACACTGAAAGAGTAGTGCCAAGTCCAGGCATGACTGCCATGAGTAACAGCAGCATGACCAGTGGTTGCATGGGTACTGGGATGAGTGGCAGTGGAATGGTAGGACCTGATATTCAAGTGACCCAAATCGTAAATCCAGATGTTCATGTCTGCCAAACCATGGGGTCCCCAATGACATCTCGGCGTAGGGTAACACAGCACAGTACAGTACAGTACTTCCAGCAATAAGGCCCTTACTAATGATGTTCTCAGTACTATTAATGACACATTCATAATCATCAAAGTTAACTGTCACAAAATCCCATTATTGTGTACTTTTTTGACTTAGCACTGAACCTCTAAGCTCATGCTCTCTCTGTTGATGGAAAGTTTTGGCCAAATATTTTGAGTGAAGATTTCTTCATCATGATTTTTAATGGAGCACCAAAAATATGTCTTAAAGTTACAGTGTGTTCTTTAGCACAAGGCCTAAAAACTTACTCCCAAAACAGAGAGTCACTAAAGCCTTCAAGTCTTCCAAACAAGTTATGAAAACGCTCTGTCCTGATGCTTGAATTTTGCGCAAGTAATTAGCCTATTCTATATTCACCTGCCATACTACTGTACCTCTAGAAAGGAAATTGCACTAAAGAAGTTCTTCTTTACAACAAATTTGAATATTGAACAGTCTTATTTGGTTCATAAAAACTGTACATTTCAAGAGAGGCGGGGAAGAGAGTGAATCTCCTCAAAGAGATCGTTTGACACTAGACTTCCCCTTCAAGGATTTTCTCAACAGCTGAAGTAGGTAGGATAAGCTTAATATAATCTGGGAAAAGGAATTTTATTGCTGAATGCATCAATGGTAAAGGTTCATTGCATGGAATAACATATGGAAACCATTCAACATGGATGAATTTTAATTGTACCTTACAATTTCATATCATTACTTAGAAATTAACTTAAAAAAATAGCAAATGCAACTAAAGGACTGAAGGAGGTGAAACAATTCATTTATAAGTATGAAGTAGAAAAAGTTCTTGGAGAAATATTTGTTCCTTCCCCACAAGGACTTTTTCTCCCCTTATTTAAGAAATTATATTAGTTCATAACACAAATGGGATGAAGCTAGGCCATGGGCCCTGAACATTAGCTTGAGTAAAATATTTTCTCAAATACCTCCTTCAGGCACCAAAACTGAGGCAACATGGCCACACTTATAAGCAGGAAAAAAATTATTTTGTCCTATTAGTAACTAATGCTTCCATTCCTAACCTTGTCATTCACGTTGAATGAACAAAATGAAGAGCCTGCATTGCACAGCCAGACAATTTCTGTCTGTGTAAAGACAACTGGGGAGCAGGGGGAAGGGATTAACAGGGTAGTTTTATTTTAATTCTGTAAAATATGTAAACTATACAGTAGTTACTAGTGTATACAGCAGGACTAAGTTGTAAATATAATAAAATTATTTCCAAGGCCTTGTTTCTTTTTTGATTTCAGTAACCAAGTGATTCTCACATTTCTGCTCCTTCTTTAATGACATAAGGACCTTAGGGATCATTTAACCCAAAACCTGCACCTTAAACATGAGAAGCACAAAAAAATGTAATAATAACTCCTTATAGTTGTCTATTGCTTTACAATTTATGAAATTCTTTGACCATTATTACCTCACTTGTAGGCTGGCATAGTAGGCATGGGGACATCTAAGCTTGATTCCTGACTCCACTAATTTGCAGTTTTATGACCTTGGGAAAATCAATTAGCTTCAGTTTCTTTGTAAAACAGTGAGGGTAGTACTAACACTGACTACCTCACAGTACAAGTACAGAAACTTTGTAATCTATAAAGTACTCCATAAAAAAGAATTACTATTAATGATAATAATAATTATCTGAGGGCAGGTATTATTAGCTCCATTTTTTAGATGAGGAAACTGATATGGAGAAAATAGGTGGACTTGTCCTAGGTCACAAAGCTAGTAAATGACAAAGAAGACTGGGAAACCTTATAACTATGTATTCAATGCTTTTCAAATTTCTCCTCTTTTGTCATGTAAGTTCTCCCAATTTAGTGAAAAATCATTAGTTCTATAAATTTTTTTAAATACTTCTTTCTGGGGGCAGCTAGGTGGCTTAGTGGATAGAGCACCAGCCCTGGATTCAGGAGGACCTGAGTTCAAATTTGGCCTCAGACACTTAGCACTTACTAGCTGTGTGACCCTGGGCAAGTCACTTAACCCCAATTGCCTCACCAAAAAAAAACCAAAAACTTCTTTCTGAAGCTACACAAAAGCTTCCAACCTTGGCTTTCCTCCTTGATCCTGACTTCTCATCGCTGGTAATTTACAAGCTCCTGGTCACTTCTTGAACAATTGAACTTGTAACAAACCATTGGATGATAGGATTTACTAGAAGGAGTCTTAGAAGTCATACAGACCAGTATGGTACAGTGGAAAGAGCCCTTGCTCTGGAATCAGAGGACCAGTATTTAAATCCCACCTCTTACATTTATTAGCTTTGTGACTTTTGGCAAGTCACTTAGTTTCCTTGAGCCTGTTTCCTTATCTAAAATTGAGGGGATTAGATTATATGTCTTCTGAGGCCCCTTCAAACTCTAGATCTAAGGTCCTTAATCTCTCCTAGACAGTCATAAACTGAGTGAAAGATGAGTCCAGATGTAGTTTCTGGACAATTTAATCATTTTATTAATAATGCCAGCATGTTTATTAATAAAAGGATGGTCATTTGGCCATCTCTCCTGGACCAAACACCCCTCATGGTGGTAGGCTCACAGTTTATGTGCTCTTAGAAGAGTAGGTGCTCCTGAGGGTGGCAATTAACTTTGGTTAACAATTAATAAGAGAATGAATATTACAGTGAGGGGCTGGGCTATATTTCAGTGAGGGTCTTGAGGTATGTAACTTGGATCACCCAAGTCTTGATCAAAGAGACTTACCAATCTACATATCAAAGAGGGAATTCAATTCTATCCCAGACCTATCTGATCAAACACAACGAATTCATCTATTCTCTCAGAATTATTGGTTAAGTTTATGTCCAAGATTTCCCACACTAGTTGATTTCTAGATAAGGAAGTAAAAAAGGGGGAAAACCTTGGTTCTAATATAATAATTAGTTATTAAATACAAGAGAGAAATAATCATTTCTCTTATCACTTAAAAATTGTTAGTTCCTGAGGCAGGTGGGTGGCACAGCGGATAAAGCACCAGCCCCAGATTCAAGAGGACTTGAGTTCAAATCCAGCCTCAGATACTTGACGCTTACTAGCTGTGTGACTCTGGGCAAGTCACTTAACCCTCATTGCCCCCCCCCCAAAAAAATTATTAGTTCTTTATTAAAATTAAAACTCTAATTACATTGAAAAAGAAATTTGAAGAGTAGGGAAAATAGAAGATAATATGTCATTAGTTAATAAGGAGGTTGAACTACATGACTTCTAAGGTCCTTTCTGACTCTAAACCTTATGATTTTCTGATCCTTTAAAGGAGAACTTTGGGAATATTAAAAATACAGTAATAATTTGATTAATATCTAGGGAATAAAAACATTGAAAATCAAAGAAGTTGAGAAGACAGAAGAATTACTTAGATAATATAATACACACTAATAGAAATGGTAGATATGAAGACAAATTTGTATTATAGTTTAAAGAGATGGCAGTTTTCCAACAATCCAAGAAGGAATGAAAAAATTGCTTTTTGGTAAGTACCATCCTAAGCACTGGTGATATAAGTACAGAAGCGAGGCAATACTTGCCCTCAAGGAGCATACATTTTAATATGGTTAAACAGTAGCTGCGGCAGGGTGATTTGGTTAAGTTACAAGAGTGTCAATGGAGTTATAGGGTAGTTGATTGATATCCCTATTTCCTGGCATAGGCCTCATTCTCAAGAATACAACACATTTCAGGGAAGAAAAGAGATTTATTTCATAGCCATAACAGTTTTTACATTACAAAGTTTATTTTATTTGTTCCACCAGCCAAATGAGAAAGTCTGAACTCCAACATAACTCTAACTTAAAGACATGTGAAAAGATCCAACCATTCTGGAGAGCAATTTGGAACTATGCCCAAAGGGCTATAGAACTGTGCATACCCTTTGATCCAGCAATACCACTGCTATATCCCTAACAAATCTCCAAAAAGAGAAAAAGACCTATTTGTACAAAATTATTTATAGCAGCTCTTTTTCTGGTGGCTAAAAATTAGAAATCAAAGAAATACCTATTAATTGGGCAAATGGCTAAACAAGCTGTGGTATATGATGGTGATGGAATATTATTGTACTATAAGAAATGACAAGAAGGATGATTTCAGAAAGGCCTGGAAAGACTCATATGAACCAATATATAGTGAAGAGAACAGAACCAAGAGAACAATGTGCACAGAGACAGCAATGTTGTTTGATGAAGAACTGTGAAAGGCTTAACTATTCTCAACAATACAATGATCCAAGACAATCCCAAAGGACTATTGAAGAAACATACTATCTACCTCCAAAGAAAGAACTGATATGGATGGAACACAGACTGAAGCATGCTATTTTCACTTTCTTTCATTTTTTTTCTGTTATTCAAGTTTTCATATACATAATTACTAATATGGTCATGTTTTATATAATGGTATGTGTATAACCTATATCTGATTGCTAACAATCTTAGGGAGTGGGGAGGGGAGGGAGGGAAGGAAGGATAAAAATTGGAACCAAAAACTATAAATAAAAATGTTTATTACTTTTTAAAAAAGAAATATAAAAATTAAATAAAAAATTAAAATTAAATTAAATTAAATTAAAAAATTAAAATTAATTCATTTAAAAAATTTACAAAGAAATCATGGAAGTGATGGGCTCTTTAAAGGAAAGAAAAAATTAGACATTTTATTGATACAAACAAGAATCAGATGCTAATATCATTTGAATACCATCTTCCTATAGCTCTTTTTTTTTCCGATCGTTTTTCAGTCATGTCCAACTTTTCATGGCCCTGTTTATGGTTTTCTTGGCAAAAACACTGGAATGGTTTGCCATTTTCTTTTCCAGCTCATTTTTTTTTTTTTTTGGTGAGACAATTAGGGTTAAGTGACTTGCCTTGGGTCACACAGCTAGTAAGTATCAAGTGTCTGAGGCCACATTTGAACTCAGGTCCTCCTGAATCCAGGGCTGGTGCTTTATTCACTGCACCACCTAGCTGCCCCTCATGGGTCACTTGAACAGTTTTTTCATTTTACTGATGAGAAGAAAAGTGAGGCGAATATGGTGGAGTGATATTCCCACAGTTACATAGCTAATATGTGTCAGGCCAGATTTGAACTCAGGAAGATGTGTCTTTCTCACTCCAGGCCCAATACTTGGTGCCACCTAGCTGCCCTCTAATAGCTTAACAATCCTTTTAAAAACTATACTTCCTTTGATCTCTTAAAAATAGTGATTTTTATCCCAGGCCAGGAAGACCAAATCACCTTACCTTCCAGCAGAGGGCAGAGCTTCTTTCTTCACTATGTGGGGAAAAGGCTGTGCGTTATTGATGTGAAAGTTTGCCTCTGGACTTTGGGAGTAGTCTAACTTGATGACTCATGGAAAATAAAATAAGAAAAGTAGAGTTGAGCCTACATGTGGTTTCCAGCACTGGGTGTACTAAAGACTTCAGAAATGTCAAATGTTCACTTAATAAAGAGAAACTAAGTGTATCTTGGGAAAGATGTTGCTATAGGTTGAGAAGCCAAAAGTACATCTGATTACCTATGTGATTAGTGTAATTATGCCCTTTTAAGTGTAAGAGGAACCAAGTGTACCTTTAAACAGGGAAACACCAAACATGTTTAGGTAGTGATGTAGGGCCTTTGGAATCAGTGAGCATTGAACCACCGGATGAAGGAAATATGTAAGAAAAGGCAGCTTATACATTAACAATTTGACTTAGTAAATACCATGGGTGTAGGTAGACTCTGAATTCTTCACAAAGGCTTCATAATTAATAACAGAGCTTTACGCTAGTTTAGCACTGTTAGCACTTTTACACACATTTCACTTGATCTTCTCAATAAATTATGAAGGAGGCAAAACTGATATTATCCCATCTGTAAAATGCTGTGGTTGGCCAAGTTGGCCCATGTCACCTTTTCCCAGAATAAAATTTAAAAGTATTTCTTCCAGCTACTGTTGTAAGCACTAGTGATACAAATACATAAGTATTATGTATTTATAAAGTAAATACATATAGATAAATACATAAGACAAAACTTACCCTCAAGAACCTTACATTTTGGTTAGGGGAGATAACACTTATAAGGGAAACCAGTAGCCAAGGGTGATTTGGTCTAGAAAGCTCTAGATCTATGATACTATAATGCCAATTTAATACTTGAAGAAACTAGGGCTCAGAAAGGTCAAAGTGATATTTCTAAGGTCAGATGGTCAAGGGAATGACAATGACATGAAGAATCTTAACCTTCTTTAGAACAATCACCCATAATTTTGTTGTTTAGTCACATCAGTCATGTCTGACTCTTTGTGACCCCATTTGGGGTTTTCTTGAGAAAGATACTGGAATGGTTTGCCATCTCCTTCTCCAGCTCATTTTACAGATTAGGAAACCGAGGCAAACAGCGTTAAGTGACTTGTCCAGGTCCACACAGCTAGTAAATATCTAAAGTCAAATTTGAACTTGGGAAGATGAGTCTTCCAGTTGCAGAACTCTATTCTACTGCATCACCTAGCTGCCAAATAGGAATCTTTTAATTGACATGAGTTGCTAAAGTCAGACAATAAAAATGGAACAACTCTAAAATGTGGTTTGATCACCAAGCCAGGAGGATTTCATCATTACAAATGTATAAGGGTTGAAAATTGGAGGTGCTACATTCTATAACTTCAAGATGTATTTGTCACTGTTACTTTTTTCCTTTTTTAACAAACTACCAATAGTTCATTTTTTTTTAAATTTCCACTAAAAGGTATAACTTTACTAAATTTTATTTCATTAGTTGCAAAAGAACCTTGCTTTAGGGCAGCTAGATGGCACAGTGGATAGAGCACTGGCCCTGGAATCAGGAGGACCTGGGTTCAAATCCAGCCTCAGACACTTGACACTTAACTAGCTGTGTGACCCTGGGTAAGTCATTTAATCCCAATTGACTCACCAAAAAAAAAAAAACAAAAAAAAAAAAACAAAAAAAAACCTTGCTGTAACAAAAATATATATATATATATATATACACATGATGTAACAAGATCATCTCAAAATATCCCTCCTAGAGGGGTGGGAAGAAAGGAAGGCAGAAAAATTTGGAACTCAAAATCTTACAAAAATGAATGAGGAAAACAATCTTTACATGTAATTGGAAAATAAAATACTATCAAGAAAAAAAGGTATCCCTCTTAATAAGAACTCTGTTTTTAATTCTTGCCTTGGTCAGAATTTAATATGATCACAACCACTCAAAAATCCTTTTGGGAATTTAGGGCTTATATGAAGTACCATGATAATTTCTAAAAAGAAATTGTATAGAACATTTCTACAGGAGGAAATCAGGAGTAGGGAGTTAGTAGCAAAGCTTGCATTAGAACACAAAACTCCTTACTCCTCAATGATCTTTCCAGTCCTAAATTGTGCAGTGAATGACCTGGATTTCTCTTTACGCATATATGCATGTATTAAAATCTCTATTACAATCGCAGGGAAAACAAAGCACCACACCATACTGCAGTATCAAATTTTAATTATTTCACATCAACGACATGTATGAATGGTCAGTTGTGCCAGCTGCACCCAAAAGGCTTCAACTATAACTGGAAGTCATTAGGGGTTTCACAAATTTCCCCTGTTGAGTAGTCTGAAGGCACAAGATGAATACTTCCCAAGACATGCAGACCAATGTTATGCTTCTAATATAGGACTGACAATATCATCTTAGATATTATTGAGAATATCATGTACTCAGAGGGGGTAATATCAAGAATGTTGACGCCTTGTTTAAAGACTAGATTCTAGATTTTTTTTTTTAGAAGTACATTGCAACTGGGGCAGCTAGGTGGTGCAGTGGACAGAGCACTTGCCCTGGAGTCAGGGGGACCTGAGTTCAAATCTGGCCTCAGACACTTGACACTTGCTAGCTGTGTAACCCTGGGCAGGTCACTTAATCCCAATTGCCTCACAAAAAAAAAAAAAAAAAGTACATTGCAACTGAGGTAGATTACATATTATCTTTCACAGATATAGTCTTAGAGATACCACCTAAATTTAGATCTTTATCCATGGAATATGTGATCATATTAAGCACTTATAAAGTTAGGGCCAAGATGGTGAAGTGATGGCAGGGATTTGCCTGAGTTCTCCCAAATTCCCCTCCAAAAAACTTTAAAATAATGCCACAAAATGAATTATGGAGTGGTAGAACCAACAAAAGGACATGGTGAAACAATTTTCCAGCCCAAGACAACTTAAAAGGTTGGCAAGAAAGGTCTATCTCACTGGGGTGAGAGTGGGGCTGAGCCTAGCATAGGCTTAGCCAATGCAGGCCCCATCCAGAAAGCCAGCAGCAGGTCTTGGAGATGGCTGAATCAGCAGTGACAGCTTCCAGAGCTCTCAGTCTATAATGATAAGGGGGTCTGACAACTGGTCAGAAGGAGATTATGAGGGATCCTTTGCTGGCACTGGGTGCAGGTCTTGCATTGTCACAGTCCCAGGGCAAGGAGGAGCACTATAACATCAAAGAGTTCAGCCCCTGGGAAGAGGGGACACTGGTCATAGTTCCAGGGAAAAAGAATGTTTGTAGTTGCTCACAGACTAGAGCACAAGCCAGGAGAACAGTGACAACACCTCTCCTTAGATCATAGCACCTTGAAAGAACTATAAACTTATAGATCCCCAGAACGAGCCTTTAAAACAGCATGAAAAACCTGACACTTGGGACAGTTTCCCCTCCACCTCAGAGGCAGAGCCCAACTTTACCATAAAGTTAAAAGTCAAGAAATAGACTAGAAAAAATGCACAAACAATGACAAAAACAACAAAAGAACCTGACCATAGAAAATCCCTATGGGGACAAAAATTTAAAAATAAAACCACAAACTCGGAAGATGACAACAAAGTCAAAACTGATCAACTGATCAACTGGGCAACTATGAGTGACTTAGATATTCTCAGCATAACAATAGTCCAAGACAATTTCAAAGGACTCATGATGAAAAATGCTCTCCTGAATGCACATCAAAGCATACTTTTTAAAAACTTTCTTAATTTTTCTTGGTTATATTTTTGGGGGTCTGTGTTTCTTTCACAATATGACTAATATGTAAATATGTTTTGCATGACTACACATGTATAACCTATATCAAATTGCTTTCCTTTTCAATGACAGGAAAAGGAAAGAAAGGAGGGAAAGAATTTGGGACTCAAAATTTTAAAAAACTAATGTTAAAAATTTTTTTACACATAATTGGGGAAAAAAGAAGCATTTACTAGGAAAAACATAGTGGATAGAAAGCTGGCCTGGAACTCAAGAAGACCTGGATTTAAGTCCTGCCTTAGCCACATAATTGCCTGTGTGACTTTGGGAATGTCACTTAACTTCTTAGTACTTCTAGGTAACTCTCTAAGACTTTAAGTTGTAGGAAAAAATGTCAATTTGCAATGGTAGAGGGAATTGTCTTCAATGTGAGCTTCCTTGGGAGCTGTCAAACTCATGGCCCATGAGACTCCAGAGTGCTACTGAGTCATATTAAAGTAATATTGGGAAATGTTTAACATAAAAAATAAAAACACAATACAACATAGATAATGCTGATTTGTGGTTTTCTAAGTCAATATATAGCTGGCAGGGATCTTCTTCAATTTCAGTTTGTCACCACTGAAAATTGAAACCACAGAAAAAAATCACTAGAAAAAAAATTAAAACTGGGTACAAAATGTTGCTAAACACCATAAAGAATTATTTAATTAACAAGTGACTGCTGGTGACCACAAATGTATTCAGTTAATGGTTTAAAGGAAACAGAGACTTAGTTGCCTGCGTTCAGATATTGGCCACTAACCAATGATCATATATCATATGTAATATATGTATATGGTTAATATACACATGGAACCAAAGATGAAATGCATGAGTTTCAGGCAAGTATAAGTTTATCAACTGACAATCTGAACCCAGAAGAAGCCCCATTAATGTAGGTTCAATGAAGATCTAAAAATCAGTGCCCAACTGGAATCTCTGAAGTGCCATTATAAGCTGACCAAGCAAGAATCACATCTGACTTATTTGCTTCCCTCCCCTACCCTACCCTCCCCACTTCACTACAGATAAAGAAAATGAGACCCAAAAAATATACAGAAATTTGCCAAAAGTCACTCAGGGAACAAGTAGCAGAGGCATAATCTGACCTCAAGCCTTTGACCCGAATCCAATGTTCTTTACACTGAACCAAATTGCTTGTTTAAGAGGTACTTAACAAAGGGGGCAGCTAGGTAGAGCAGTGGATAGAGTGCTGGCCCTGGAATCAACAGGACTTGAGGTCAAATTTCTAGCTGTGTGACCCTGGGCAAATCACTTAACCCAAATTGCCTTAAAAAATCCAGGGCCATCTCCAATTGTCCTGATGTATATCTTGCCACTAGGCCCAGATGGCTCCGGAGAAGAGAGACTAGTGACTTTGCACAGCCCTCCCTCACTTAAATCCACTTCACTGCAAGCCATGACATCACCCTGTCATATTCCTCTTAGAGAATAAAGGATAAACAACAACAAGTTAACAGGGGTTTAAGAATGGAATGAAATAGAACAAAAAGACCATCTGTTAGCCAACGAGTGTGCCAACCATGAGTCAAGAAGGATTCATCCATTTAGCCATGGAAAGTGTACTCTGCACCACTACTCTGTCAAAACAGAAGCTATTACAGGTATATCCACAGCAGATAAAGCACTGGGCCTGAAATCAGGAGGACTCAAGTACAAATCAGACCTCAGACACTTGTCAGCTGTGTGATCTTGGATAAGTCATTTAACATCTGTCTGCCTCACTTTCCTCAATTGTAAAAATGGGAATAATAACAAGCACCTACCTCCAAAAGTTGATATGAGGACCTAAATGAGTAATTATTTATAAAGCACTTAGTAACCGTGCCCAGCACAGAGTAGACACTACTTAAATGTTAGCTATTATTTTGATTAGTCCAGTAACTAAAGTGCCACAATAAAAGGACATACATCATTCCTTGAACGAGCTCATACCCCTAAACAAGTGTAATACCTTTAGACTAAGCACTTTCATAACAAACTGGCAGGCAAATTCTCCCAAACAAATGACCTCATGAGCTAATTAATCCACCTTAACATTCTGAGAAAGGCTGTTATCTGTTCAGGCAAGCCCACTTCCCTGGCTTATTTAAAATGCTATGCTACAAAGACTGCAGATGTTCCCACCACCGTGCTGTGAGAGATGTACTACCCAATGTAATTTAATACAAAGACACCTAAAAGAACTCAATAGTATAGTTGGGAAATTCTGTTCAAAGTTAAGTACTTTTCACATCTTAATGCCAGTTTCTTTTTTGTTAATTGGTCCTCAGTGCTTTAAAGTTTACTATACATACTTTTTTTTTAATTTGAGCTGCTTAACAACCCTGAGAAGAAATTACTACAGAAAATATATCCCCATTTTAAAGATGAGAAAACTGAGGCTGAGATCAATTAAATGTCTTTCCTGACATGAACATGTCAGAGGCAGGACCTTGAATCCAAATGTTCTTGACTTTAGTCCACACTGCCAGAATTAATTTATGAAAGATAACAAATTATCTAGAGAAGGGAAAAGTCACCCATGTGGGTAGACTCTGACAACCTAGGGAAGAAACTCCTACTACCTTCTTCTCTCTCCTATTTTTATAGTTCCACTTTGATACGTTTGGAATAGAAGGTAAGAGGGGAAAAGGAAGAATTGAAACCTAAGAGAAGAAGAGGCCCTGAGGGGGAATCAGGGGCAGTAAAACTGTCTACCTACCATTTATTCTGGTCTGTCTCAATCTTCCTCCACACAAGAGGAGGTAGTCTCACCCTCTGCCTCTCCAGCGCTGTAATTGGGTCCCAAAGCAGACATTAGAGTTGAGAGGTAGCAGAGTTCTGAGCTCCTCCCCAAGCTTCCCTCCCTCCTCTTTCTTCTGTCTCCCTGGAGGACAAACAAATCAAAGTTAAGGAGGAGGCTGAGACCACAGAAAAATCTCAATTTCTTACCCACTGACATGGGGACTTTTAGAGATTTTGTTAAAAAACAGGTTTTCTTCCTTAAGTATTCATAAACCAATTAAAATATAAAAAGGCTGTTTCTGTGGAACAAAAACCTCTTTCTTTGTATGGAAATAAGGGTGTGTCAGTTAACTGCATGCACAGTTAACAACAGTACTTACCTTGCCACATTCTTTCAAGACCCGGAGATAGAAGAAAAGCATGCTGCTTTATAGGAGTAATGAGTTGAGAAATTAAATCTGAGAGTGAAATCTCAGATCTCCTCATTATTAAAGAAGCAAGCGAAAAGGGAAAATGTTGATGACTTTGTGAGCTGGAAATTTTCATCAAAACCAAAATGATGAAAAATTAAAATATAAACAGATAATGAAAACTTTGGGTTTGAGAACCATTTTTTGGTTTTGTTTTTTTAAGTGGAGATAGAACTCATTTTTTTTTTTTACTTTATCACCCAATTTATCAAAAAATCTTCATAGGATCTCTAGAATTGAGGCAGATAGGTGGTACAGTGGATAATCAGAATTGCTAGGCCTGGAGTCAGTTAGACCCGAGTTCAAATCCAGCATTAGACACTTACTAGCTGACCAAGGGTAAATCACTTAACCTCTGTTTGCCTCAGTTTCCTCATCTGTAAAATGAGGATAATATTAGAACCTACCTCCCAGGGTTGTTGTGAGGACCATGAGATAGTAATTGTAAAGTGCTTAGCACAGTACTTGGTACATGGTGGGTGCTTAATAATTGTTTATTGACTGATTGCCTAAGCACATAGTAAGTGCTGTATAAATGTTAGTTATCACTGTTGTTGTCTGACTTTCTTTCCTTCTCTTTCTTTTGGGACAATTTTAGCCCAAACACCAGTCATCTTCCCCCTATAACATTGTCACTTTTCTCCAAGAGAGATGACTAGGCTCCAGGCTAGGGGTGGGGGGCTGAAATATATACCTGGAAAGGGATTTAGTTCGTCCAGTCACACACACATTAATACCATTAATACTGGGGGAACACATTTTGTGATCCATTTATTCCAGTCAAGGCATAAGACCAATTAAAACACTGTATAAATACAGCTTGAGGACTAGAGGGCATTAAATATTTAATCTGTAAGAAGATCAATCCACAGGGAGATATTTTAACCACTGCTTTTAATATACCACATAAGTGGAGTTATATCCCAGAGGAGTGGTAGTCATCTACAGCTATTTTAATTTACAAAAAAAAAAAAAGGTAATAGGAATCTGCCCTAAAACCAGAGACCTAAATTCCCTGAATAATACCATAGGTGAGGTCTATGCTTCCTTCCTGTTTAAAGACCCATCAAATAGAGTATGAGAAGTGGATGCATCAGCAGGAATCAAAAGGGCTTCATGGGGGCAGCTAGGTGGCGCAGTGGATAGAGCACCGGCCCTGAAGTCAGGAGTACCTGAGTTCAAAATCCAGCCTCAGACACTTAACACTTACCAGCTGTGTGACCCTGGGCAAGTCACTTAACCCCAATTGCCTCACTTTAAAAAAAAAAAAGAGGGCTTCATGACTACTGACAGCTGCAACGGGCATAACTTCTTATTGCAGTCCATATTGAATGGAGCCAAATATAAAAGGGAAATATGTGAAGTGGTTCAATCTAACCAAGGCATTTGGCTCAGTGCCACACAAGACAATGTAGCTAGTACTAAAATGGGTCAGTTTACACAAAGAGGTGACTGGTGTTACAAAAAGACCCTATTGGGACTATAAGACCACATCAGAGACTACCTTACACCAGACATTAATATTCAGGCATGAGGGAGGCACTGGGCAGCTAGGTGACACGGTGGATAGAGTAGCAGGCCTGGAATCAGGAAGACTCCTCTTCCTGAGTTCAAATTTAGCCTCAGACACAAGCAGTGTGACCCTGGACAAGTCATTTAACCCTGCTGACCTCAGTTTCCTCATCTGTAAAATGAGCAAGAGAAGGAAGTGGCAAATAACTCCAGTATCTTTGCCAAGAAAATCTCAAATGGGGTCATGTAGAGTCAGACACAACTAAACAATGACAATGGAGAAATCAGGGCTATTCTCTTAGTCCTATAATTTTTACCTTGGAACTGGAAGTGATATGTGCTCTGATAAGGACAGGACTATGGTATAATATGTACAATCAGAAAATTGATATCCTATCATATATGAATGATTTGACAATTGTCACTGATACCCCTGGGTGGCTCCCTGTTTAAAATGCTGGACAACATAAGTGAGGTTGCCACATGGATAGGAAAGCATTTTAATAGAACCAGATGTGTGTCCTTGTTGATTGGTGACCTCATACAATACTCCTCATACAACACCAAATACAAAATCAGGGGACCTCAGAAATGTCTGAAGAAAACAGCTATTCTTACCTTGGAATCCCCATGGGGTTCCACACTTCAAATTCTGTGAAAGATGCCATAACTAAATTGACTACAGTTCCTGGGGACAAATCTAAACTGGTTCTTTGGCAGAAAATAAACATATTAATACTTTCATCTTACTCTGCATCTCATTCCACTTTAAGAATAGTATGGAGGGGCAGCTAGGTAGTGCAGTGGATAGAGTACTGGCCCTGGATTCAGGAGGACCTGAGTTCAAATCTGGCCTCAGACACTTGACATTTACTAACTGTGTGACCCTGGGCAAGTCACTTAACCCCAATTGCCTCACCAAAAAAAAAAAAAAAAAAGAATAGTATGGAACCCAAAGGTCCCCCCAAACTCTCAGACAGAACAATTTTAAAAGATGCCAAGAGATGGCGATATAGCCAAAGAACTCCCCCCAAAGAACCAGTATCAAGTCTCACCTCCTTCTTGCTCCATGAAAGGTTTAGCAAGATATGTGATTCTACAAGTGAAACTGGGCCCTTCATCTGTTGTTGCATTTTCCCAATTGTCATCAAGGACAATTTTTTAATAAAGGTTTTGCTTTGTTATAAGGTGGAGTTAAACTGGGGAATCAGGGGGAAGGGGATCATGCAGTGTATACAGGGAGTCATGAGACTCAAATGAGATAATGAATGTAAGGCTCTTTGCGATCCCTAAAGGGCTATATAAATGCCAGTTGTTGTTATACTTATCGTTATTATCAGTCTACAGCCACCAGGTCTCCCCTGTGATTACTTCATTCCTTGTGCCTTCAGCTGACCTTCTGCTGAGCTCAGTGCATATAGAGCCATATGGGAATATGCAAATAAAAGTTTAAGGAGGTTGTGGGAGAAGGGAAAGGCAGTTAGAGGAACGTACGCAAATCACTTTGAAGTTGAATCTGCAGAGTATCTGAATTCTAGACAGGAAACAAAACAATAAATCAAGCCCTGATATATAATAATTGAGGATTTCTTAGGTGTAAATACACTGAAATTTAACAATTGGCTCTCCAAAGCTAGTTAGAGCTGACTCTAATATATTCTTGAGTGTCCTTCAGAAAAAGACTGGGGTATAAAAACAAAAGGCTCTGGACAATGGTTTCAAAGAAAGTCCTGTGTCTCTAGTACTGCACAAACATAAGGTCTTTTTGGAAAAACCAACAAACCTATCAATGTGTTGTTATCGTTCAGTCGTGCAGTTGTGACTGCATTGGGGGTTTTCTTGGCAAACGCACTGGAGTAGTTGGCCATTTCTTCTCCAGCTCATTTGACAGACGAGAAAACTGAGGCAAACAGGAGTAAGTGACTTGCCCAGGATCACACAGCTAGCTAGTATCTGACAGAGGTCACGTCGGAATTCAGATCTTCCTGACTCCAGGCCTAGTGCTGCCAGCAGTTAACATCTTGAGTTTTTCTAAATGCTAACTGTTTGGCCTATGAAACAGAATGGAATAGTGAAATCAAAATGTGAAATGATCTAGCCTCAATTAGTGTATTGTCCTATTTACTTGGGCACCTGAGCCATCCTCTTCAACTGCGTAGTCATGCCAGAGAAGAGTATGTGATATCACGGTGATAGTAGGAGAGCCCTTATCAATTTGATGAGTTTTTCCAATCAATCTTATAAGTGGGGGGGGAGGGGGGGCGCCTATGTGGAAGGAAATATTCCTTATGGAACTAAACAGAGCTTCAAAGCTTTTTTTTCAATGGCACCCAGGGAATTCCTCTGATGGGTCCCCATAAACCAAATCCCTCCTAATAATTGGTTGCCTGACTAGCTAGAGGAGCTGCCCTCCCTGTAGTAGATAAAAGTGAGCTATGAAATGAACCTTCCCCTTTCTGATCCTTACTTTTTTTTTCTTCTCTCCCTTGGATTTCCAAATTAGAATAAAGTAATGGGAAGAGAGAATTTCTTTTAAGAGAATACAAATAAAGAATGCAAACTATTAACAACTACAGAAACTGTTCACATTCTCGAATCATCTGAAAAAGGAGCAGATGTCAAGCACCTCGTCTGTCTCTGTTAGGACCAGATAAGCCTTGACTGCCGCAATTATTACTGCTGCCACCTCCACTGACTTCTCTCTGTTCCCTCCCTTCCTCCCCCTGCTCTCTCCCCTCCTTCCTTACCTGACACATAGAATCCACACAGGCCGCTCAGATGGTTTGGATAAGATATAAGCGTCTCCCTCCCTTGCTTAATCCTGAGAATGTGTGTTTTTCATGTGAGTCAACCCATGGATAATCTTAAGTTTGAGTCCTCACAATTTCAAGAGTTACAGAGTTCAAGAACCAGAAACTGACCTTCTAGAGAGAGATTTTCTTGGTATAATGCAATTTGGAGAAGGAAGGAGCTTGCTTCTCCAGCCAAAGAACCAAGCCGTGGCAAAGCAAAATATCTAGACCTTCTCGAGCCTACTGTGAGTTGCTTGAATGGTATGGGCCTCAGGTGAACAGGAAATATTTGTTCAGAAGTCCTACAGAGGATCTTTACTTTCACGGGGAAACTAAAGAATCTACTGGGTTATTTAAATGTTTCACATGTGACTTTATTTGTTCATTGCTTTCTGTGAGTCCTTTGTATCTTATACATTTTCCATTGTAAAGAAAATAAAGATCTGTATCTGTACTGTACATGGTACCTTTGTGGGAAGGGACTCTTTTACACATGTAGCATCCCTTCTGGACTATCTCACTCACACTTAGAGGTTGGGTCCCCAGGTACCACTATCCTCAGGTCCAAGATACTCTGTGGATCTGCATTTCTAAAGCCATGGCTCAAGAGCCCCCAGCCCCATTGACTTATTTTTTTTTTAATTTTTGTCAGAGCAGTGAGGGTTAAGTGACTTGCCCAGGGTCACACAGCTAGTAAGTGTCAAGTGTCTGAGGCCAGATTTGAACTCAGGTCCTCCTGAATCCAGGGCTGGTGTTTTTATCCATTGCACCACCTAGCTGCTCCCCACTGACTTTTAATAATTAATCAATAGATAATAATTACCTTCAAATCAGAAGCACCTTTGATACATCATTTCTAAAGACCCATTCCATCAATCTGTATGAAGGCAATTCTCCAAAAGTATTTCTCCTAAGGACTACAATCAACATCAAGTGGCGACTAGGGGCTGGGTGGGGGCTAGGGGGGTCTTGATGGACAGTGTTCTGCAGTAGGATTTATGAGACACCTAACATTGAACCTTTCCCTAACATTTACAAACCGAACAGCAGATCATAGCAAGAGGAATTTATAAACAATGACACCACCCCCAAAACTGATCATACTGAAGTTAAGAAGTAAGAACTTCTCACTCCAGTTGAAGAGAAACATGGCCTATACCTGACCCTACCAAAGCTGAGTCTTTTGGAAAAACCTATTTCTCAAACCTGTCTGCAGGAAAAGGGAACAAACTGCACTCATTCAAGTACTTGGCTATTGATGTTCAGTCCTGTCAGACTCTACGTGACCTTAAGGACTTTGTCCATTAGGTTTTCTTGGCAAAGAAACTGGAGTAGTTTATCATTTCCTTCTCCAGTATGTCCCCATTTTACATATGAGTAACTGAGGCAAATAGGGGTTAAGTGACTTGCCTGTGATCACACATCTAGCAAATGTCTAAGGCTGGATTTGAACTCATATTTTCCTGATTCCAGGCCCAGTTCTCTATCTACCACCTAGAGGTTCTAGACAAAGCTAGAGTTGTTTTATTTGGGTTTTTTGTTTGTTTGTTTTATGGGTTGTGTGTAGGTTTTTATGGGGCAATAGGGTTAAGTGACTTGCCCAGGGTCACACAACTAGTAAGTGTCAAGTGTCTGAGGCCAGATTTGAACTCAGGTCCTCCTGAATCCAGGGCTGGAGCTTTATCCACTGTGCCACCTAGCTGCCCCCTAGAGTTGTTTTAAAACAGGTGTGAGGGGTAGGGCTGAAAATAAGGGAAAGAGTATTCTTATTCTGTCTTTTTTTATATCCCTATTGCCCCTATGTACTTAAAGGTAAAAAGGGTTTCCACAAGATAATTTCATGGTCACCCTTATTAGCAAAATTCAGAAACATTAAATTTTATGATCATATAGATTGTACTTTCCTCTAGATTCATCATTTGGTTCTACTTTTTAGCTTAGGTCACCTTTGAAAATAAAATGACTTTCAGTTTATGACACATATGGAAAATAAAAATAAGCTCCCTTCTTCTGAAATCAGAACAAGAAAGAAAAGATTTTCAGCTACCTTAGCTGGAGTCCCTAGAAACTGGGCTTCTTCAACTTTTTCTGCTCATGACTCCTTTTCACCAATTTTTTCACAACCCCAGGTATATAGGCATATAAAAGAGGTAGACATGAACCTATACTGTTGCCAGATTCTTATCGACCCCCTATTCAGTTACATAACCTCAGATGGGGTCACAACCCACAATTTAAGAAGCTAGGGATTAGACAACTCTGCCTTGTGTGCAAGTCAAAACAGCAGTGTTCCCTTCAAGTAGCTTTGCCACTGGTTACTTATGGCAAGTCACTGCTTTTAATTTAGGAGAAATACTTAAGAGTCAACAGCCCTGAATACCTATAGTTTTGGGGAGAGGGAGAATGATAGAAAGAAGCAAACTTGTACAAAAAAAAAAAGAAAAGAAAAAGAAAGGAGGAGAGGGAGGGAGGGCAGGAGGAAGGAAGGAAGGAAGGAAGGAAGGAAGGAAGGAAGGAAGGAAGGAAGGAAGGAAGGAAGGAAGGAAGGAGAGATGATAGATAGATGATAGATAGATAAATAGGAAAAAAGTTTCCCCACTTGGTCAAGAATGAAATAGGAAAAAAGCATTTTGCCCTTTTGAACTGATTTAACAAGCACACCATACAACCCCTCCTCCATAAAGAACCTCCTGAATGGTTGGCCATAGTTGTATTAGTATTTCACTGTAATCCCTTGTCTGGCTTGATTAGCATGGTGGGGTTTTTTTTGTTTGTTTTTGTTTTTTGTTTTTTTGGCAGGGCTATGGGGGGTTAAGTGACTTGCCCAGGGTCACACAGCTAGTAAGTGTCAAGTTTCTGAGGCCTGATTTGAACTCAGGTACTCCTGAATCCAGGTCCAGTGCTTTATCCACTGCACCACCTAGCTGCCCCAGCATGGTGAGTTTTTAAATACCTATGCCTGAATTAACTTTAGTGGTCAGTGAATCAATAAAGATTTCTTAAGTGCCTACTCAGAGTCAGGCACTGCACTAAACTCTGGGTAAACAAATACAGAAAAGAAAGGCAGTCCCTGCCCACAAGGAGTTTATAATCCAATAAGAGAAGACAGCACACAAAAGGAAGCCAAAAGGGGGGGGAGAGGGATGGTGAAGGTACCTTACGTGGGAGGCATAATGGAGAAGCCCAAAGGATTGCATCCAGGTGGGAAATTCTAATTTGTTGTTGTTTTAACTGTGTGGGCACGTGCAAATGAAGATAATTAAAATAGTAGTTTTAAAGAAAATCTCCTTGAGGGTCCAGAGGAGGTAGAACCTGTTCTAGTGGCCTATCTTAACCTCTAGAACTTGCCTGCTGACTAACTCATAGCTGAAAACACCCCCACATATGAAGTACTCAACAAAAGCCTTGAGGGAATGTTAACCTGTTTGTTATACCCATATTGTATGCTTTAAGGTCTGAAAACTGGCTCAGAATTGAGTTGTCAAAACTTCGGTATATGGATAAATTCAATGGTGCATTTGTTTTGCCATTTGCTAATCCTGCAGCCCCTGAGCCCAAAGTCCATTATTCAAACTTCAAAAGAGCTTTAATTGTAGATATTGGCCACATATGTGGAGGAGTGAGCATCTAGATCCCTGGGAGAATGCTGTGCTGAACTCCGCAGAGGTCATAAGAACCAGTCACCATCTCTATGTGACTATAGCTAGACCTGCAATTTCATTGGTATGAAAAGGAAGCTAAGAAGCATTTATTAAGAGTCTACTATTTGCCAAGCAACATACAAATATTATGTCTTTTCATTTTCACAACAACCCTTCCCACTTCACTAGTATAGTGAATTATCACAAAATTGCACATTTAGAGAGCTTTTGCCACTAAATGGTGAAGAAAGTGAATGGGAGAACTAGATCATCTCTTATTTATCCCCAAAGCTCCTACAAACCCCCAAACTAATGCAGTATCCAAAAGTGTATACTAATTTTCAGAGAGTGTATTTTAAAGAATTCATGGATAAGATCCTAAGACTAAAGGAAAAATCAACTCGAGGGGAATGGGAGACTCTTAAAAACAGTCTGGAAAGAATCTGGGTATAATATAGCATGGCAAGGCAGGTCCTCATAGAATAGATGTGGCTTCCATCATGAGGTACGTTTAGTTGTGAACTGGATCCAGCTGTACTGGCTCCAGTCTTAATTGTTAAATTTTCAGTATGAGTATTTATTTACACATCTGAAATGAGCAAATGCTACAAATCAGGACTTAGTATTATTGTTTCGCTAATAATTTTGTCTTAAGAAAGTAATGGAGAAAATGTTAATAATACACATTAAACTTGTGTCATATATATGTGTGTATATACATAATGTGCTTATCTATGGATATATTTGGGAAGATGGATGATAGATAGATAGACAGATGATAGATGAAAGGAAAGAAGGAAGGAAGGAAGGAAAGAAAGAAGGAAAAAAGGAAAGAAGGAAGGAAGGAAAGAAGGAAAGAAGAAAACCAATTGTTAAACATTTACTGATGTACCCCTGCCTACATACTTAAAGTCTTTCCAACTTGGCAGAAACCACTAGAATTGTACTCTGCTTTCATAACCTTCAAGAACCTAGCTCAGAATTAGGTATTTGAAAAAATAAAATATATTGGGATAAAGATAAAGTTCTGAACTTGAGCTCCAAAACCTAACTCTACAAAGAGGGAGGAGATGTGACAAGAAAGCAGTTCACACAAAAATGCCCTGGGTAACTGCTCGGGCCTAGAAAATAAAAATTAATCAGTCGTGGGATGTGGCAGACAAAGTTTACATAATCTTAAAGAAGAAAGGGGAATTAAAGGAATTAGAAGAGGCAAGGAGAAAACAAAACTGTCACTCTTTGAAGATGATTTGATGGTATACTTAGAGAATCCTAGAGAATCAACTAAAAAACTACTTGAAACAATGAACAACTTTAGCAAAGTTGCAGGATATAAAATAAATCCACATAAATCATCAGCATTTCTATACATGACCAACAAAGCTCAGCAGCAAGAGATAGAAAGAGAAATTCCATTTAAGGTAACTGTAGACAATATAAAATACTTGGGCGTCTACCTGCCAAGACAAACCCAGGAACTCCATGAACACAATTATAAAACACTTTTCACACAAATCAAATCAGATCTAAATAATTGGAAAAATAGCAATTGCTCATGGACAGGCCAAGCTAATATAATAAAAATGACAGTTCTAAATTAATTTACATATTCAGTGCCATACCAATCAGACTACCTAAAAATTATTTTATAGAGCTAGAAAAAATCATAACAAAATTTATCTGGAAGAACAAAAGGTCAAGAATATCAAGGGAACTAATGAAAAAAATGCACAGGAAGGTAGGCTAGCTGTACCAAATCTGAAGCTATATTATAAGGTGGAACTCATCAAAACTATTTAGTACTGGCTAAGAAATAGAGTGGTAGATCAATGGAATAGGTTAGGCACAGGAGACACAGTAGCAAATGACTATAGTAATCTACTGTTTGATAAACCCAAAGACTCCAGCTTCTGGGATAAGAACTCACCATTTGACAAAAACTGCTGGGAAAACTGGAAGATAGTATGGCAGAAATTAAGCATAGACCAGCATCTTATACTGTATACCAAAATAAGGTCAAAATGGGTACATGATTTAGACATAAAGGATGAAACCATAGATAAATTAGGAAAGGAAAAAATAGTTTACCTCTCAGATCTATGGAGAGGAAAAGAATTTGTGACCAAACAAGAGATGGAGAATATTGTGAAATGCAAAATGAATGATTTTGATTTCATTAAATTAAAAGGGTTTTGTACACACAGAAACAATGCAGCCAAGATTAGAAGAGAAGCAGAAAGCTGGAAAACAATTTTTACAGCCAGTGTTTCTGACAAAGGCCTCATTTCTAATATATATAGGGAACTAAATCCAATTTATAAGAATCCAAGTCATTCCCCAATTGAGAAATGGTCAAAGGATATGAACAGGCAGTTTTCTGATGAAGAAATCAAAGCTATCTATTGTCATATGAAAAAATGCTCTAAATCACTATTAATTAGAGAAATGTATATTAAAAGCAACTCTGAGGTACCACCTACACCTATCAGATTGGCTAATATGATACAAAAGGTAAATATCAACTTTTGGAGAAGCTGTGGAAAAATTGGAACACTAATGCATTGTTGATAGAGTTGTGAACTGATCCAACCATTCTGGAGAGCAATTTGGAACTATGACAAAAGGGCTATGGGGCTGGGCATACCCTTTGACCCAATAACACCACTGGTCTATATCCCAAAGAGATTATAAAAAAGGGAAAAGGACCCACATGTACAAAAATATTTATAGCCGCTCTCTTTGTGTTAGCAAAGAATTGGAAATTGAGGGAATGCCCATCAATTGGGGAATGGCTGAACAAGTTGTGGTATATGAATGTAATAGAATACTATTGTGCTAAAAGAAATGATGAGCAGGCAAATTTCAGGAAAACCTGGAAAGACTTTAAGTGAACTAATGCTTAGTGAAGTGAGCAGAACTAGGAGAACATTGTACATAGTAACAGCAACATTGTATGATGATCTACTGTGATAGACAGATCTTCTCAGCAAGACAATTCCAAAGGACTCATGATAGATAATGCTCTCCACATCCAGAAAAAAAGAACTGAAGAATCTGAATGCAGATTGAGCCATACTGTTTCTACTTTTATGTTGTTGTTTTTTTTCTTTTTTGAGGTTTTTCTCTTTTGTTCCGATTCTTCTTTCACAACATGACAAATGCAGAATTATGTTTAATGTCATTGTATATACATAACATATCAGATTGCTTTCTGTCTTGGGGAGGGAGGACGGAAGGAAGGGAGAGAGAATAATTTGGAATTCAAAATCTTATAAAAAGAAATGTTGAAAACTATCTTTACTCGTAACTGGAAAATAATAAAATACTTTTGTGAATAAAAAATAAAATAAAATAAAATTGCCTGTATTAAACTATTTTTAAAAAAGATCATAGAGCCTGGAACATAAAAGGCACTTAAATTCTTCACTCATTCCCTCATTCATTCATTCTTATATAAGCTTCATGTAAGTGTTAGAGCAGATGACTTCCTAAACTTAGAGGCTATGAATCTCTGATTCTTCAGTGACTCTCATTACTGGTATATCATTCACAGGGGTGTGGGGTCCCCTTCCCTCTCTAACAAATTAAGAATAATATTTCCAAACCAATGGTACAAACTGTTAAATTTCTAATTTAAAATTTCAGTCATGTTTTCTTGGTCCCAGCTATTATTTCTTTAAACTTTTAATTATATGTCTATACCAGCTTCTAGTAAGAAATATATGCCAATAATAATTTTTTTCCAGAATCAGAGTCACATGATTCTAATAATCTATTCTACTCCTATTCATGGCAAAGATATGACTCAAGTCTAAATAAAACAACTGCTTCTCCTCCTCCTCCTTTTCTTTCTTCTCCTCTTCTTCCTCATCCTCCTTCTCTTTCTTTTTCTTCTCCTCCTCCTCCTCCTTCATCTTCTTATTATCCCCATTTTATAGACACACCCAACTAGTAAGTGTTAGAGATGGATTTGACGCTAGACTCTAAACCAGGGATTTTTAACCTTTTTTGTGTCATGGCCCACTTTGGCAGTCTGGTGAAGTCTATGGACCTATTCTCAGAATAATGTTGTTAAATGCATAAAATAAAACAGCTAGGATTACAAAAGAAACCTATATTGAAATAAAAATAACCAATTAAAAAAAAACAAATTAATGCATAACTTCATGCAAAATCTATTCATGGACCCAAATTAAGAACCCCTTCTCTTGACCCAATTTTCTTTCTTTTTTAAATTTTTATTTCTATTTTTTGTGGATAACATAGAGGGATACAGGCAAGGTAGATTCAGAAATGGTAAAATGACATACCCAAAGAGTAATTATAATGGTTCTATGTCAATTTAGAGGGAGGTCTCCCATGGAATGCCATAGGAATCTTTACTTGCCCCTGTTCGGTTAAACTTTTTGACTTGGATAAAGACCACAATTCTCTTTCCATTATACCAATCCAAGCAACGGGAAAGTAGGCATAAAAATATTCAGCTATCATGATTTAAATCTCATCAGATTCAAATGCTTAAAATGAAGCTTCGCTATGCCAAAGTATTAGTAAATCCTAAGACAATGACACTCAAGTGAAATGAATCACTTTCATGCCTAAAGGCATGACAGGTTGTCTACGTAGGTATCCATCCTGTCCTATCACACCCAAAGCTTGAGGTATGGGTCAGTGCTAAAACATGGTGTCACTGAAACTGTTTAACACTCAGGAACTAAATTAGTTTTTGTGACTAACAGAGCAAAGTGAGGGTCCAGTTGACTCAGGAGACCTGTTGTGCTAGGAAGACAGGCTCTGGGTTTCCATGCCCTTTTGTTTTTCTTTGGGTGGATCCTTCCAGGAAAAGCCTGAACATGTTGACACTGCCTGGACTGCCTTGAATCAAGGACCACAAATCCAGGGTGCAGAAGTTGACGTGATGAGAAGGGCTACCTTTCCCAAGAATCCACAGTAATCCTGAAGTCTCTTTAAAGAAAAATGAAATGGCACTAAGGCTCAAAGAAAGAAAATGGTTAATGACATGAAGCCATGGAGCCAGGATCCTTATTGGCCAAACAATACTTTGATTGAAGACTTGGATTTATTAACAATTTAGACTTTCAATGCCTTCTAATCTACTACTGTATGTCAATAAAGGGAATATATAGTGTTTATACAAAAGTAGACTAATTAAACATGCCCAAAGCTGCAGAAAGCATGTCTCTGTTTTTTGAAGTAAAAGAAGAATGTTTCACTGCCCTTTGTTTGAAACACCAAAGAAATGAGGGTGAAATAAACAATGTCCTTCTGCCCTGTAGAAACAACTGTACCAGAAGACATTTCTTTTTACCTTTCTTTCTAACATTTGGGGAGAATTTTGAAAATACAGGAGATAACCCCAATACCCACAAGGTTTGTAAAGTATGTCTGCAAGTTTAACAGGTTTTCCTGATTAAAATCTTTTTAAATCATCAAAATACCAAAGAAGTTTTCCAACCAAACATAAAGATGGTTAGGGTTGTAGATCTATGAATTGTAGATTTAGAATTGGAGGCTGTCCAGTCCAAACTAGAATGTTTTTGGATTTGGCAAAACAACAGCAAAACTTGGTTTGTTTTTTTGTAGAGAAGCCAAAAATGGTGCAAACATGAGAAATAAAGATTAATTGATTGTTTATCTTTGGGTATTTCCAGCTGCTATAGCTTGTGCTTGGGACCCAAAATATTTTCTAAGAATCATGACAAGCCTCAAAACCACTCATAACTTTCAGATATTTTTTTAAGAGAAAATCTAGCCTAGGTCTCACCATATAGATCTCTCTTTTGCTTTGTACTGCAGTCATGTCCATCAAACAACCACACCTCATATCTTGCGGTTTTTAAGAACAGATAGAGGCCTCCACCTCTTATTACACCCTATGCATGGGTGGAGTGGAAAGAGAAACAATCATCCAAGAAACCATGTTCCTTCAAAGGTACCACCAAAAATAATTTTCTTACAATATGATTTCTAAACAAACAAAAGGCATTGTTTTCCCATTACTTTAAATAAGAGAAAACTTTATGAAAGATATACAAAGATTAAAGAAATATCTATAATGAAGTCATTTGAATCCCAGAATCACAAAATGTTATGGTTAGAGATCATCTAATTCAAGTACTTCATTTAACAGATGAGTAGAACTGAAAAAGTAAAGGACTCTGCCCAAGGTCACACAGCAAGGAAGTGCCAGTGCCTGAGTCCAGCTCTTCAGACTGCAAATTTCACATTTGCATCTCATCACATCTTGGCATTTCTACAATGTCTTACGATAATAATAATTAGTAGTAGATGTTTTTGTTGTTGTTTGTCCTTCATTCTCAAAGAGGACCATGACAGATGGCATGATTTGCAATGAATTGGATTTAAGTGAGGGAGAGCTGTGCAAGGTCACCAACCTTACTCTCTCCTCCAGAGTCATTTAGGTCCAGTGGCAAGATATGGATCAGGACGACTGGAGACAGCGCTGGATGTTTAAGCAATTGGGGTTAAGTGACTTCCCCAAAGTCATATAGCTACTAAGTGTCTGAGGTGAGATTTGAACTCAGGTGCATATGACTCCAGGGAGTGCTTTTATCCACTATGCCACCTAGCTACCCCAACAGTAGCTAATATAATGACAATAGCATTTTCATAGTGCTTTAAAATTTACAAAGCACTTCACAAATAATATATTATTTTATCTTCACAATAACCCCAGGTAATCAGTGCAATTTTTATTCTCATTTTACAGGTAGGACACAGAAGCTTAAGTAACTTGCCTAGAGTCACACAGCTAAGAAGTATGAGGGTAGATTTGAACTCAGGTCTTCCTGAGAGCAAGTCCCGCACTGTTATCCAGTCTCTCACCTAGCTAACTACAAAGCACTTTATTTATATCATTTGATCTCACTTGATCAGAGATGTTAAAGTTGGAAAATCTTAGATCCTCAACTGCAACCTTCTTACTTCACAGATAACAAAGCTGAGGCCCAGAGAGCCTTACCCAAGGCATGATCTGCCCAACATAATTAGTAGCAAGGTCAGGTTTTTATCCCATTTACTCTGACTCCAAGTCCAATAATCTCTCCATTACCCAAGCTGCCTCTCTATACCTTGAAATGAAATTCAGATAAATGGTATATAAGGCTATAAAGCCAGTCCAGACAGTAATAGGCAAAACTGTGAAGTAGGCCAAGTTTTTCTAAGGAGCTCTGGCCTCCCAGTTCTATGATGTTTTTCTTCACTTCAGTGTTCCCACCTCACTCTGGGAAACAGGGCCCTGTTACTTCTCCATTCTCTCCTCTCAGAGAAGAAAATGATGGCAAAAGCTCGGGGACCTAAAGTGTTACCCCTTCCAGGAATATTAGCAATTTAAAACAATACCCCTGGGAGAAGATGAAAATGCCTACACTCACTTATAACACAAAAGCAGGAATTACTAATGATGACATTACAGTCATCATTGAAAGAGAGGAACATAGTACTTTGGCCGAGAAACTTTTCTCAAAACTATTAAAATCATAGCAGGTGAGCAACCACTTATTCTACATAGCATGAAAGGATGGTATCACACAAACTGGTGACTATCGTTTAACCCATAAGCAAAATAGGATAGGCTGTATTTCATCTCAGTTTACCTATACGTATAGCTTAGATCCCAAGAAAGGAGGGAACACATCCAACAACAATTGTAATCATAAGGTCTTTTAAAGAAATGAAAGCAAGAATCAAAGAAACAAACCAAATTAGGCCATGTGCTTCCTAAATGGAAATCACATAATTAGGGCCACTAATTAAATTTCTTCCTAAACAGAAGAGAAATGCATTCGCAGTCCTTCTTGCCAATATTTTTAGATGCCTTCAGGAAATTATGCTAATAGAAGATAGGTGTGATTTCCCATAGCCTGAATGAGACAGCAAATGTCAGTGACAGAGTATGACTCTTGCAAACCAAGTCCGAACCCTCAGGGAGTTTGCATAGTCTTGTTACTACTCTTTTATTAAACTAAGGTTCTAAAGTAGATCTACATGAGCAATCCAAAGCAGGGAAATGCCTAAAGCTGCTAAGGCCTTTTGTATGAGAAACATAATCTGAATATTTCAAGTCAAAATGATAATAGCAACACAATTACTTTCAGATACATTCATTACTAGAAGACCAACATAGATAATGAGCACCAAAAGAACCAAGGGAAAACTTGGAAGAGATTAGCATGTTCATTTGCATAAATGAGCAGACTCATGAATTCATAATAGATGTAAAACATGTTCCAGTTTCCAGGAAGGGGTGAAATTGTGACTTTTAATTTCTAAAATTAACAAACTGGATAGTACTCACCTCTTGTTCAAGACCTATCATCTCACTGGTATATATACTCCTTTCCTCAGCATGGACAACAATCCCTGCAAGCCTCTTCTCAGTGTTCAACTTTTGTGTATGTCTTGAGGCAGTAGTGGAAAGAATGCAGGGTTTGCAGTCAGAGGATCTGGGTTTGAATCTCGGCTCTGCTCCTTACTACCTGTGAGATGTTGGACAAATCACTTAACTTCTCTGAATCCCAGTTTCCTCATCTATTGGACTAGATGACATCTAAGATCTTTTGTAGTTCTATATCTATGCCCATATAAGCTCTAAGGTTCCTCATCCCAGCTTCCACTCTCAGTATCAAGCTGGGGTCCCAGAACTAGACTCAGGGTTCTAAGGATACCCAGGAGAGGTCATAATTGACTTTCTCTAATGCTCTTGGCTTGATGCCTATCCCCCACCCCACCCCCACTAGTCAGTTTCCTCCTAAGATTATCAGTTTAACATCATTTATTAGCTATCAGTGGCTTTCAGAAAGAGATATTTTCTAAAGTAGTACAATAAATATAGCTGGTAAAAAAACATAGCCAAATATACAAAGCCAGAAAGAGGTTCCCAATCTCCACTGCATAACAGAATCATTGGATCAATGGCCAAGAACTATAAGGGACCTCAGGTCAGCTAGTCCAACCATTTCATTTTTTTTTTGCAGGGCAATTGGGGTTAAGTGACTTGCCCAGGGTCATACTTCCAGTAAGTGTTAAGTGTCTGAGGCTGGATTTGAACTCAGGTACTCCTGAATCCAGGGCTGGTACTTTATCCACTGTACCACCTAGCTGCCCCCAACCACTTCATTTTATAGATAAGTAAACCAAGTCTCAGAGAGGGCAGGTCACAAGCTGTTCTTGAAAGATATTATGTTGGTAATAATGGAAAACAGCAACAAAGCACCTGAGCTCTAGCATGCATTAGGGGGATATACTATAGGGGAAGTTGAGAGGAGACAAGAGAGAGGGAAGAAATGAGAGAGTGGGGGTGGGGAGTGGGGCAGAGAGAAAAAGAGAAGATAAGAAAATAGTAGAACTTTCCAGAATTATCCTTTTTCTTCCATCAGATCCAGACTGGACTTTGCAAATCCTTGGGCCCCACCCATGCCCTGACATGGGAAATAGCCCCCATTTGCTTAGGCATATAAGCATGAGTCTCATACATTTAGCCCAGAATTCAAACCACTGGTTGTAGCAAGTCCTCTGAGAAGAGCTTTCTGTTTCTAAATTCTCCATGATACTGATCATTGAAAGATCCTGTGATATCCTCTGCCTCTCCATCTCACCTTACCACCTGTATCTTCCTTTGTACACAACCTACAAGCTGTTTTAAGATTTTAAAAAATAAAATAAAGAGACTCTGACCTAGGCCTCCATCTTTCCACGGTAGTTTTTTTTTTTTTTAAGAAAAGAAAAAGAGAAACAGAAAAAAAAAAAAGGAAAGATTAAAATGAAAAGCTACACAGCCAATCACTTCCTGATCCTAGATGAGAATATCACCCAAAAATGCAGTTGTAATGCTGGAAAAACCTGCAAAAACCTCAAGCCTGTTCTTGTGAAATTTCTAGTCCAAGCTGGCAGCTCCCAAAGAAATGGATGAGCTAATTCTCTTGTTAGAATAAACCCAGACCAGACCCTCCTCCCAAAAACTTTGTCTCCTGTTCTGAGCACTAGAGCTGAAAAAAAAGAAAGGTGTGAACAGGGGGGAAAGGAAAAAGAGGCAGGCAGCAAAGGAGATTCGGGCAAAAGCTGGACTCGAGAACCCCTTCCAGGCCTAAGATTTTGTGATTAAATAGTTTCCTTGTAGCTAGAAAAACTGCTGGCGCCAATTACTTGGTTAATTCATCTACAACTCCAATGTTTCTAAGGTGGAACATGAGTTTCCATTTGTGTCTGATAATTTAATAATGTAATAAAATCAATGTAAAAAATGTGAAACATGACCACTCAATTATACAATAAAGATACTAGTTTACATTGATATAGCACTTTCACATTTACAAAGTATTTTACAAGCATTATCTTATTTGGTTTTCACAACAATCCCTAGAGGTATATAACTACAGATATTATTTTCCCTATTTTGTAGATAAGAAAACTGAGGCTCAGAGGCGTCAAGTCACTTGCCCATAGTCACAGAGTTAGTAACTGCCATGATAGGATTCAAATCCAGATCTACTGACTCCAAGACCAGAGCTCTTTTCACTATTTAAGCCAATATATTCTTCTGGTTCCCTGAATATTTTTTTTTTAGTGAGGCAATTGGGGTTAAGTGACTTGCCCAGGGTCACACAGCTAGTAAGTGTTAAGTGTCTGAGGCCAGATTTGAACTCATGTCCTCCTGAATCTAGGGCCAGTGCTTTATCCACTCCCTGAATATTTTTTAAAATTTTTTTCTTGAAATATATTTTAATTTTTTGCCCCCTGCATGTACTTTTACCATGTGTATGTCCAAATTTTACATGGAAACAATCTTTTTTATGTTAAAAGTCTAACCAAAAGGAGAAACTTGGCATCTTCTTTCTCATTCTGATCAAGGGTGGCTTCTTCATTTTCATGTGATGAATTTATTATTCACCTGGCATCTTCCTATTACACTTTGTCTTCAGCCTGTGAAATTTCCTTTCAGCTTCCATCAAAGGATTCAATTCACAAGAAATTGAGGTGTGTCTAAAGTTCTACCTGGAAGCAAAAATGATGCAAGGCTTTCAGGTGAGACCAACCCAGGGTTTTAGGGTGGAGAATCACATAACAGCTACATGTGCACACTCCAAGAGAAGGGAGCAGACACACTGCCGATATCCAGCTTCTCCAAGTTTCAGTTTCAAGAGGTTCAATAGACTTGGACTGAAATAGCTGCTCACTGGGATTTGTTTGCAGGGGAAATCAGAAGCCATGGGCTGGCTTACTTTAAGAACTGCGGGAGCTCTGGTCATTTTAATGGTAAGTTTTCTCTTTCCCCCAGTAATTACAACCTGCTCCATATATATTAATTACTTTTTTTTAAAGGATGATTATATGGAAATGTTGGGTTCTATAGATATTGAGGAGAGTCTATAAAAATAACACAGTGCCACTGAAAAATGTTTAATTATACTTTTAAAGGTTGAGTTTAGCAATATTATTTTGTTTTTGCCTTTCGTTTGGTTGTTATCATTTACATTTTAAGAATAAACCAGAGAGAAATGTCTATTGGAAAAATGTCTATTCTACAAATCACCATCAAGCATTTCTTCAATTCAGTGAACATTGTTTCAATGCTTTCTATAGAAGAATTTTTTAAATCCTAA
The DNA here is from genome assembly GCF_019393635.1 of Dromiciops gliroides. Taxonomy (NCBI): domain Eukaryota; kingdom Metazoa; phylum Chordata; class Mammalia; order Microbiotheria; family Microbiotheriidae; genus Dromiciops; species Dromiciops gliroides. Next base: position 248,757,396 of record NC_057861.1, read on the forward strand.
TGCCAGATTTTTAAAAAAAAACAAACAAACCCAAGCTGACCTCTTCATTTTTCTCTAAAGGAAATTCCTTTACCATCTAAACACAGCAACTCATAGAAGAATCTTAGGAAGTAAAGGGAATTTAGAGATCAACTCATCCAATCTCCAGCCTAGGGCATGGATTCTTTCTATGATATCCCCTATAACTGAGCAAACAGAATAGAATCAATTCTAATTTTCACAGTTGCCTATAACCAGATATCTTATATGTCTGTTCTTGACCTTTGAGGTGTTTTTTTTTCTTATGATATTCAAGGTTGCATTTGGAATTATCTTTAAATCAAAGTTTTGTTTTATTGAAATTTGAAATACGCCAGTGGCTTGATGTAGAAAGTAGATCTAAAGTCAGGAAGACATGAGTTCAAATTCAGATTTAGACATTAGATGTATGACCTAGGCAAGTAATTTAACTTCTGTCTGCCTCTGTTTCTTCAATTGTAAAAAGGGAATAATAATTGGACCTACTTTCCAGGCTTTTTGTTAGAATAAAATGAGATAATATTTGTAAAAAGTGCTTAGCACAGTACCTGGCACATAGTAGGAGCTATCTAAATGCTCATTCCCTTCCCAGTCCCTTGCAATTGGATGGGTGGGTAAAGGAGCCATTCTAGCAATAGGGTTTTTATACAACATTAAAAAGCTTTCACTAAGCAGTCACATTGTGCCAACACCAACCGTTTTCCTGCCGAAAAGGACTTAGACTACAAGGAGCCTAGGAGTTTTGACCCTTGTTTCTGAAACTACTTTGTATTTTGTAATTTTGTTGTTACATACATATGTGTTTCTATATCTGCAGAGACTCAGATATAGATATGTGTGGTTTAGATAGAGATGTACGAGGTATTCCAAAAGTCTTGACTTCATTAATAAAGCTTAAAACTGCACTAAGACTTTATGGGACACCCTGAATTGCTATAAATGATAGTGATAGATAAAGAGGAGTGTGCTGGAACTTGCTCATATGGACTCTCAAAAGCCAACTGTTAAATTTTCATTGTGATCAATTATACCTCAGCAACTGGCAAATATACAAATCAGGCTAGCTTTATTGTTCTGTTAATTGTCTAGACTTAAGCGAGTGATGGAGAAAATGTTAATAAAGAAGATTAAACTCAAAAGCATAGTAGGCATATATTTTTATTGGAGTCTACTGTTAAATATCAGAATACATCTGAATATAAATATAGGATAATAATGTGTATATATGCATGTAGATATAGATATAGATATATAAATCATATGGGCAGCTACGTGGTGGAGTACATGGAGTCACAAATAATTGGACATTACTGAACAACAACAAATATATCAGATACATGAAAAAATGATCTCTATTCTATTTTCTAATGCTAGACTGAAAAAATACTAGCTTGGATATTATATATTGTTCTTCAGTCATTTCAGTCATTCATGTCTAACTCTTCATGCCCTCATTTGGGGTTTTCTTGGTAAAGATACTAAAGTTGTTTACCATTTCCTTCTCCAGTTCATTTTACATATGAGGAACTGAGGCAAACAGATTTAAGTGACTTTCCCAGGGTCACACAACTAGTAAGTGTCTGAGGCCATATTTGAATTCATGAAAATGAGTCTTCCTAATTCCAAGCACAGTGTTCTATCCACTGCACCACCTAGCTGTCCTTGAATATTGTATATCAATGTACATTATTAATTAAGCATTGTCTTTCTTTAGAAAAAAATCACAGCCTCAGGATATCAATAAAGCGCTGTGTAAAACTCAAAGTATTATATAAATGTTGGTTGTTGTTTTTGTTGTAATTATTATAGTGAAATAAATCATAAATATAAATCAACAACCACACAATCTAGCTTTTCCACCAACTAGTTTCATAGATTTCTAGTTGGAAGAGATATCATAAGTCATCTAATCCAAGCCCCTCTTTCACACATGTGGAAACTAAAGCTAGAGTGGTCAAATGACTTGCTTAAAGTCAAATGAGTAGTAGGCAGCATGGCCTGGACTAGAACCCAAGTCTTTTGCCTCCAAACCAAGGGGTCTTCCCCCATACTGCACTATGTCATTCTGGGCACCAGAAAAACAACTTTTTTTATATCCAGGAAATTGGAATAATTAGACCAACAGATATTGATAAATTTTGACTCAGAAACAAAAAGAACTTTCCAGTTACAAGAGTTTCTGATAATGAAAGGGGATGCCTTTTGAGATAGTAAATTCTCAATCATTGCAAGTATTCAAGCAAAGACTATATTTGGGCCTAAGGCTGGCTTCCCAACACCAAGATTCACTGGTTCTAATATTACAATTCCATTGTTGTTATCTCACATTTATCTACTTATCAAGAATGCTATTGAAAGAACAAGAACAGTTTAATGGTCTTTCCCAAGAACTCCAAAGAGCCAAGAACTGACCAAATTGCAATTATCAACTTAACCAAAATGCCTATGTCAATAATCATCTCAAGTGCATATACATATATGTTTGTGTATGCATATAAATATATTTCAAGAATTTTAAGATTTATAAAACACTCTCCATTCATCAACTCCATGAGGGAGGTATTCAAGGTTTATTATTCCATTTTACAGAAGAGGAAACTGAGGCGTAGAGTATTTTACCCACAGTCACACAGCTAGTTAATGTCAGAATTGAGATTTGAAGGTGGGCCTCTAGCATCCTCTCCACTATACCATGCTGCCTTAGGCTTATTGAAAGCTCCCTCTAACCGATTTTTCTATTCCCTGGGTAGTCTTAGACAGTAGCTTGGCATAGTCTTAGGCAGTAGGTGGGCATAAGACAAGACCACTCTTGAGATTTGTTTATGAACTAAGACAAGCTCAGAAGTCCTACTTTTCCCATTGTGGCCCAAAGTTAGCCCCCAAATCCCAGAGGAACTCTCTGGTATTTGAAATGGTTCTAAGGGCCTTTCTGCCCTGAAGAGAACTCTTAGACAGCTCTGAAATTGCTCTGCTCCCACAACCCCCACATGACCAAGTCTCTAGATTAGGACCAGACCTTAAATATGCTCAAAAACCACTATAGTCCAGAGCTTGCCGTAGAAGTTCTGAAAGCCTTGAAGAATCTATAACACCTGAAAGTCAGAGACTGTGTGTCCTCACAGCAAAGCACAACGCAGGCTGCAAGAAAAGTCTAATACTTCTGAAATTTCTCAAAATCCATACTACCTGTATCTTTATCATCCCCAAGTTCGTTCTGGGGTACACTCAGAGGTCTGTTGTGCAACATCATTCCACAAGCAAGCATTTAGTAAGTGTCTACTATGTGCCAGGCACTGAAGGAGGCACTGGACATACACATACAAAGCATAAAATAATTCTGATTCTCAATAAATTTATATTCTAATGGGCAGTAAAGGTGGTAACAATATCAAACATATAGAATAACTATAAAGTGAATAAATTCAAATACATACAAAGTAGTTAAATACAAGGTAATCTGGGAGGGAAGGAACTGGAAGTTGGGTAATCAGGAAAGTCTAAATGAAGATGATGCTTAAACTGCCTCTTAATGGATGAGAGGGACTTTATAATGATAATTACTAACATATATAGTACTTTCAGTTCAGTCATTTTTTCTAGTTGTGTCCAACTCTTCTTGACCCCATTCGGGGTTTTCTTTGACAAAAGTACTAGAGTGATTTACCAGTTCCTTCCCCAGTTCATTGTACGGATGAGAAAACTGAGGCACACAAGGTTAAATTACTTACCCAGGGTCACACTGCTAGTAAGTGTCTGAGGTCAAATTTGAACTCAGGAAGATGAGTCTTTTCTTACTCTAGGCCCAGAACTCTATCCACTTCAACGTTTAGCTTTCTTTATATAGTGCTATGTGCTTGACACTGACCAATGCATTTATACCTATTCTCTCATTTGATTCTCATAATAACCCAAGGAGACAGGTGCTATTATTATCCCTAATTTACAAAGAAACTGAGGTTAAATGACTTTCCCAGGGTCACACAGCTGCTGTCTCACACTGAATCTGAGCTCAGGCCTTAGCCCAGTACTTTCTCCACTGCACCACCTACCTGCCCAGAGAGAGTACAATCCAAGCATCAGGAACAGACAGTACGAAAGGAAGGAGACAAGAAATTGATGAGGAACAGAGAGAAGGTCAGCTTAGTCATGAATAGGAAAGACTGAGTTTCTCGAGAGAAGTCAGTATGGCATATTACTAAAATCTGCTGAAAGAAAAAGAAGTTTCCAGGTGCTAAAGAAGACTGTGATTATCACCATGAAAGATCCAGAACAAAAGTTATATTTATTTAACATAAAATAACACATAGCAATATCCATTGAGAGGTAGCATAATATAATGAATAGAGGGGCTGATGGTCCAGAAGTCTTGTAGTCCTATCCTACCGCTGATACATACTGGCTGTGTGACTTAATATCTCAGTGCCACCAAGAAATTGTCTAAGTATAGGTCACAAATGACTGTCTGACCTTCATCAGAGGAGGAAGAGTCCACTCAGGAAGTTTCCTACACCAAAGGCATCACAGGTTAAGGATCAAAAACAATACATTAAGAAATTATCAAAATTCACCTAGTACAATCTTACATAATGCTTGTTTGTGATTTTTAATTGAGTATATCTGAGTTGAAAGTTGATAAGATCAATAAAAACTTAAAAGAGAATTTTAAACTAAAAAAAATGTTTTAAGTCAATGAGAAAGGATAAACACTCAACATGAAGGGGAAAGAACTGGTCAAAAATTTTACAAATATGAGACTAAATGTTACAAGGATGCACAATTCTTCACAATGTAAGAAAAAAACTTTATAACAATTAGGTTATCTATCTAAAGAGTCTGCTATCAGTGAAAGTGTTTAAGCAGAGGCTAGAAGACCATTTGTCAGAAACATTGTAAAGAGAATTGTTTCATTGGGTGGGAAGTTTGATTCCCTTCTACTCTAAGATTCTATGATTTTTCAATTGTGTAAAGGGCTTATTGAGTACCTTCTGTGCAAAGTGGTTGGAGGTATAAGAAATATAAGTTGCCCCTAAGAAAAATAGTCTAGTTAGGAAGACAAGACCTGCACTTTAAAAAATAATAATAATTAAATAACAGGGAGTAAGTACTAAAATGTGTGGTTAAAAACAAAACAAAACAATCCCATAAATTCAGTGGGAGATCAAAGAGAAAAAAGATCAATACAGGTTTGAGTGATTGAAGTTGGAGTTCACAGGCCTTGGCCCTGCTCCTGGTTTGGCGCCCATTTTATAATCTAAGGAAAAAGTCATTCTACTTCTTTTGGGCCCAGTTTCTTCATCTGTCAAGCAGAGATTATAATATTTGCCCTACCTCTCAAAGGGCAGAGATGCAAAGAAAATGAGATTAACATTTGCAAAAAGATGTTTACAAAGGCATATGTTGCTATGCACAATATATGATCATGGATATTGTCTTTATTATAATGAATAGACATAATGAAAATGGTTACGTCCTTTAACTCTGTTTTCAATGACCATGAATATTGTGTTACCTTTTTTTATCATAATATTTTATCTTGATAAGAAATTAAGCCTAGAATGAGCCCAATTTTCCATAAACAACAAAGACCTTTTTTTAAAAAGGTGATTGTGAAGTTAATGACAGTGAAATAGCAGGAAGAATAAAAGGTGTTAATTTAAGTCAACATGGGTGTGGAAATTTGACATTGTATCAAATTTTAAGTCCTATTCAACATTTCAACTTTCAACTCTACATTGCAGCATCTCAAAAAACATTAGATCCACACCTTAGGATTAAAAAATGTTTACATGTGGATCCCTAATATATGTATTACTAATTTATTAATTATATACAAGTTGTTCTAATGATTCTACATATTGCAAAACTTACACAAAGCATAGAAATTTAGAAAGGCAAAGATGAAATATTTGATCTTTGAGTCAAGGAGTAACCACTGGAGCTTATTGAGTTAGGGGAGTGATATAGTTAATAGGGAATATTATTCTTGTAGGTATGTGGAATATGCATTGGAAAAGGGAAAGACCTGAGGCAGGGAAACCAATTAGAAGGCTGTTGCAATAGTTCAAATGAGAGATGATGAGGAACTGAAATGAGCTGGTGGTTATGTGAGTAGAAAGAAAAAAAATGGACTCAGAGATGTTGTAAAGGTAGAAATGATAAGATTTAATAATTGATTGGATATTTTTGGTGAGGGAAAATGAGTTGAAGATAGTGTAAGGGTTGTAAATCTGGATGACTGGAAGGAGGGTGTGGTCTTCAACAGAAATAAGGCAGTTTGGGGGTGAGGGGGCAGCTAGGTGGCTTAGTGGATAAAGTACCGACCCTGGATTTAGGAGGACCTGAATTCAAATCTGGCCTCATGCACTTGACACTTAACTAGCTGTGTGACCTTGGGTAAGTAACTTAACCCTCATTGCTCCCCCAAAAAAATGCAGTTTGGAAGTGGGCTGTGATTTTGGGAGAAAAATAATATAATCACAACCTGCCTGTGCCCATTCATGTGGTATTACTTTCTCCCACAGAAAAATAAAAAAGTGTCTGGAGTCTTACCAGGCACTCCTCCAGACCATGGAGCCCATTACACAGTAGCCACAAGATGATGGATGGGAGAGCAGGATGTGGAGATGCTGGGGGGGAGGAGGATACAACATGCAATTTTTCCTGCCATTGCTAGTTCAAGTGTCTGGGTCATGTAGGTTATAACCACCCCATGAAAACCAGATGTAAAGGGGGGGAAAGTGGAGAAATGTTTAAGGGGATAGTGCAGTTGTATATGACATAGGCCCCCCAGTTACCTGCGTCCCATTGGTTGATCACATATGTCTGGGGGGGGGGGAGTGGTCAAAGCATAGACTCTTCCTCCCATGATTATTTCATATATTCCCATTTTAGGGATACTTTACCTGTAGGAGGGAAGAGGGAAGAAGAATCTTCCTCGTATTGAAGAAAATCGTGCCATTTGTTAAGGGAGCTTCTTAATTTGTTCGAACACATTTCCATGTATACTTGAAATGTACATATCCAAAAATAAACACTTAGGGGCAAAATAACCTACATATTTAGAAAATGCTCATGTTATATAGACAGGACTCTCATTTTTAATTTTATGTTTTGACTCCAAAATTGGGAAGCATATTTTTTTGCCAAATGCTCTAAAAATGTGAATTTTTAGGGAATTTAATGTTCTTTTGTTCTATTTACAAGATTAGATTATTCTACATTCTATGCCAATTAAGATCAGAGTTTCAACATAAGGGAAAGAGGAGTGAATTTGGAATTAGAAAGAGGGGCTCATCTTCAAAGTCCTGCTTGGCCATGCACAACCTGTGTAACCTTGGCCAAATCACGTTACCTTTCTAGAACTCAATGTTCTCATCTGTAAAGAGAAGCAAATGATTTCTAAGGTCTTTCTAGTTTTAACTCTATGATCCAAAGTACCTTGATGTGCCAAAACTGGCTTAATGTTTTCAAAATTTTGGTGAAATTACTCTAATAAAGACATGTTATTGTTTATGTTACTTGTCCTCCATTCTTGAAGAGAACCATAACATCGGGATGTGATGTCATGACTTGCACTGAATTGGATTTAAGTAAGGGAGGGCTGTCCGGGGTCACCAACCTCACTTTCTCCTCCAGAGCCATCTGGGTCCAGTGGCGAGATATACATCAGGATGACTGGAGAAGGCCCTGCATATTTAAGGCAATTGGGGTTGACTTGCCCAGGGTCATATACACCTCCTTCCCACTCCTTTGCAAAGGTGTGGGATTGGGGTGGAGAGAAGAGGGCCTACCAATGTGGAAATTTGCATACATACATCATCACATTTTTTGACCTGTTAATCACTTTTACTATTTCTTTCCTTCTTCTCTTTTAAAAAATACTCATTGCTGGGGCAGCTAGATGGCGCAGTGGTTAAAGCACCGGCCCTGGATTCAGGAGTACCCGAGTTCAAATCCAGCCTCAGACACTTGACACTTACTAGCTGTGTGACCGTGGGCAAGTCACTTAACCCCCATTGCCTAAAAAAAAAAATATTCATTGCTATAAAGTATGACTCTCATACAGTGGGGAGAGAGGGAGTGATACAGGAGGAAAATGTAAAACAATGTAAAACAAAAGATATCAATATTTTATTTTCAAAAAAGTCCAATAGCAAATATGTTTAGGCTTAAAAATCCAAGGAAAGACTCATAGGTGCATCAAATTCTAAAGCTGAAACAGATCATAGATTTATAAGGAATCTCAAAATCCAGGGGTCTCCAAAGTGGAAACTATGAGTTCCTGGGGACCAAGGTCTGACCCCAACAGGTATGTGATCAACCAATCAGAGGGCAGGAAGATGGGCTGCATCCCATTCTCCCCTAGAAAGCCTATCACAAAGCTTGTCCCCAACACAATCATACCTGAACTGATCTCCTAACATTCCCAAATCTGCTCTAGATTCTCAACTGTACGAGTTTCCAACCTTTACATTTTCTGTGCCAGTTGTAGGCCCCTCAGTTATAACCTAATGACAACTCAGATACCCACAATAAGAGCTGCCCAGATGCCCCAGGGAAAATTCTGTAATGAGCTCTTCACTCTACCACACCCATCCCCCGTTCGTTTCTTGACTGTATTGGACACCAACTGGGGAAGGCCTTTGGACCATAGGGCAGTGGTTGCTAAGTTCTCTTCCCCATTTTTCCTCATATTTGGGGTGAGACTGAATGAATCGTGCTGAAAGAGCAGTCATGGGTAAGTTGTGACAGTTCTTTTCCTCCAAACTTTCCCTTCTTCCTAACTTCCATGACTCAGCTGAGGAAAGCACTTTCCTTCCAGGTTCACAGTTTAGATGTAATCTCAAAACTCCTCAATTTCCTTGCCCCACAAATGTAATCAGTTGTAAAATGGTCATTTCCATTTTCACATCTCTTGCATCCCTTCTCTCAATTCAAACACCCCTCATCATCTAGTCCAAGCCCTCGTCACCTCTCAGTGGAACTGCAGCAAAATCTTCCTAATTGGTTTCCTTTCCTGGTCTCTCCTCTCTCTAATCCTGGAAACACCTGCCACACCTCACAAAACTCAAGGCAGAACACATCACTCCCCTGCTCGATAATCTCCAATGGTTCCCTATTAAATCTAGGATCAAATGTTATTTCATCTTTAACTCATCTTCTTTTCATTTCTATTTCTTGTATAAGATTTATACATAATTATCAGTATACTTATACTTGTGTATAATTAATAAGTAGTTATACATATATTTGCTTAATAACTTTTACTGACAGGATGTTTGATCAAAATGTTTGGAGGCCACTGATCTAGTACAATGCTTTCATTTTACAAATGAGTAAATTGAGGCCAGAGAAGTCAAATAACTTGCCCAAGGTCATATAGCTAATAAATAGCAGAGCCAGTATTCAAATATAGATCCAACCCACCATTATATTCCACCTTAAAGAGTTTTTACCAACTCCCTCATTAAGAGAAAAGGAAACTGAGATACAAAGAAGCCAAGTGACTCAAAGCTTTCCCACATTTAAACAGATGGTTAGTATTACATTTAACACCATAACCCAGGTTTGGCTTCAAATGTCCTAGGTTTCTGATAATAGAATTATAGGATTCAGAGCTAGAAGATAATTTGGAGAATCCAAATAGTCCAATCTCCTCATTTTGCAGCTGAGGAAACTAAAGCCTAGAGATATTGAGTGATTTGGTGGTCACAAAGGTACTAAGTAGCAGAACCCATTTTTCGAAAGAGGAAGGGACAGAGGGAGGGAAGAAGAGAAAAAGAAAAAGAACTAAGAAAGGAGGCAGGTCTCTCTTTTTCATGCTAACAGAGTTTAAGGGGAATTTTTTTTTATAACTACACAAAAAGACAAAACCCTAAACCTATGCTGAGATTCCATGCAATCCTTCCTGACTGATGTATGGGCAAGAATGAATTACTTCTAATGGTTTCCACTTGTATGAACATGTATAAGCAATGCCTTCCTTAATCATGGGTCCTTGAGACCTACCACAAGTTCAAGGAATGATTTAGGTAAGCATTTATTTACTCAAAACCATAGACCTTATCAATGTTCCTTTTATCAGATCAACTAAAGGATACTTTATACCAAAGCAAAAGACATTTAAACAGCATGACAAAATAAATGAGAAGAATGGAGTAGCTAGGTGGCTCAGTGGATAAAGCACCAGCCCCTGGATTCAGGAGTACCTGAGTTCAAATCCGGCCTCAGAGACTTAACACTTACTAGCTGTGTGACCCTGGGCAAGTCACTTAACCCCCACTGCCCCACAAAAAAAAAGAGAGAGAGAAGGAAAGCGCTGCCCTACTATACACATAGCATACATTCTTACACAGATCATCTGATCATGAGAGGAGAGATAATACACTCTAGCACCATAGATAGAGAGTGCACACAGATGATAAGGAACATACATAGAGATGATACATTCATTCAGTAAGTATTTACTGTTAAGCACTGTGCTAGATTCTGTGTATACACAGACAAAAAGGAAACAGTGCCTGCCCTCAAAGAACTTATATTCTATTGGGAGAAAATGTTTACACAATTAAATAAATACAAAATATGTTGCCATGTTCAGTCATGTCCAATTTCTCATGACCCCATTTGGGGTTTTCTTGGAAAAGATCCTGGAGTGGTTTGCCATTTCTTTCTCCAGTTCATTTTACATATGAGAAATTGAGGCAAACAAGGTTAATTGACTTGCCCAGGGTTACACAGCTAGTGTCTGAAGTCCCATTTGAACTCAGGAAAATGAGTCTTCCTGACTTAAGGCTCAGCATTCTTTGCATTGTGCTATCTAGCTACACTATATATGTGTGTGTGTGTGTGTGTGTGTGTGTGTGGTAAATATAAACAATATTGGAAAGTAGATATACTGACAGCTGAGGGAATCAGCATAGACTTCTGCAGGATATCGCAACATTCTTCATTCTTCTTTGTTGTTGTTCAGTAGAGTCTGACTCTTCATGACCCCATTTGGGGTTTTCTTGGCAAAGATAATGGAGTGGTTTGCTGTTTCCTTCTCCAGCACATTTTATAGATAAGGAACTGAAACAAACAGGGTTAAGTGACTTGCCCAAGGTCACACAGCTAGTAAGTGTCTGAGGCTGGATCTGAACTCAGATCCTCTTGACTCCAGGCCCAAATCTATCCTGCCACCTAGCAGCCCCTGGCATGTATTAGTTCTAGAATGTTTTTTATTTATCCAAGTAGGTAAGTAATGTTATATATAAACTCACAGTGTCAGATAGTTTTGCTTAACCTTTTGCTGTTGTTAAAATGGAAGGTCTTATGAAAGGGGATCTCAATTACCATCCTCATCTAGGCAGCTCTCTGCAGGTCCTTATTTCTCCCACCTTTTCTGCTACCTCCTGGTCATCTGCTGACTTCTTGCTGCTATCCAGAGTTTTCTAATCACATCAGAGAGGGATTTTCAACTCATTTTTAGACAAGATCATGTTACTATTTTGTAATTTAAACAGCATAACCACAGTGGTCCAATAGTGGTCCATACAAATCAACCACCCCTAGGAAATTCAGTGATCAAGACAAGAAGGACCTTTGCTCATTAAATCAGAGGGTTTGAAGGTGAATCAAATAACATGCCCCTCCTCCCAATAATTCCAAGACCTCCTATCCATTATAATTAAGTGAAACTGGGGCAGCTGGGGGCACAACGGATAGAGCACCAACCCTGGAGTCGGGAGGACCTGAGTTCAAATCCAGCCTCAGACACTTGACATTTACTAGCTGTGTGACCTTGGGCAAGTCACTTAACCCTCATTCCCCAACCAAAAAAAAAAAACAATTAAGTGAAACTGTTATTACACTTTCCATGTTTGTCTTTCCCTTGGACCCTTCATAGGAATATGGGAATTGGGGTTTGTGGGTATTTGTGTGTGTATGTTTTAAGAACTGATAAACCACTTTCTGCCACAAAGGATTTGAAATGGCCTCTATAGGAATTGTACTTTGTATGTCTATAGGAAAAAATCTGATCTTCTGTGTGGTATGAGTAAAAGCAAGTTTCCTAGGTTATGGCTCATGACTCTTCCACCTCTTCCAGTAAAAAGAACTGTATTATGCTGGGCTTTTTTGCCAAGGACTTATTAGGAGATTACAAGGTGGTTGCTTAATAAAAGACAGCAAAGGTGAGACATAGACATGACCAGACCTGTTATTACCACATTTCCTAGTTTTTATTCAGAATGACTTGAACATGTGTCCTTTAAATATGAGCTTCAGCTTAAAGTCTTTGTCACAACTAGGGGCCTTAGAATCCTTTAGAATGGTGATCTTTGTTTCTTGGGTCTGTCCTGGGCTATGCCTGGCTGACAACTTTTTAAGTGTCAATTAATTGTGTAGCAAGCAAACTATATTGTTCCAGAGCAACCAACTTTGAGCCAGATTTTTAAAAATCTAAAATTTTTCTCATCTTGGCCTTCTTTTCCCCACTGCTCCTCATGGAGCTCCAACTTAATGCTGCTACAAATTTCTGTGAATAATTTCCCCCCAACATTTTAAACAGTTTCTCTTTAGCTCAGGTGGTTATTTAACCAAAGAATATTGACTAAGCACCTACTGAAATGCTTAGCACCGTGCTAAGTTCTGTGGTGAATATAGAATAGTAAAGGGTCTAATATTTGGCCTTGAAGCCATTAGGATGGAGCTGGGGAGAGAAGATTCACACATCTGAATTAATGACAAACAATATAAGACAATATAAGGGTGTGGGGCAGACTAGACTTTATAGGAGTACAGTGAAGGAGGCAATCAGTGAGGACCATAATGTCAGGCCAAGATTCCTGGAAGAGGTGATTTAAGTTGGCCTTTGAAGTTTAGGTAGATTTTCACTGGGAAGAAGGGAGAAGAGAGAGGAATGAGATGAAAGACAACATTGGAACAGAAATGAGAAGGGTGCATTCAGGGAATAAGTGTGATTCAGCATTTCTAGGGGTTTTTTTCTCTTTTTTAAAAAAAGGCTATAAATTTCAAGGTCTTAAGTCTTCAAAATATATTTTGTTTATTTTAATAAAAACTAACTGTAAGGAAAAGTTTTGGTACACTGTGAGTAGACATGATCCTACCAGTGGTGTAACCTTGGGCACATCATTTAGCCTCTCTGTGCTTCAGTTTCCTCAACTGTAAAATGATGGGGTGGGACTTGGTGACTCCAGGATCCATTTGAGCTTCAAATCTATGATTCTGTGATGTGAGTACTTGTTCCCTTTAAAGGGGGAGATGTCAAGGAGAACTGAAATCACTTCCCATTTTCTCAAATGCAACCTAATCAACTGCCTTCCCTCAATGTAAATCTTGGTCCAGCTTATTGCCCATCTATGGCTGCCTAAGATTTGTTCATGTATAGGCAGACTAATTCAATAAATTGCTCATCCAACTGCATGTCATATTAATCATAAAATATCTATCAGTCATGTGTAATTTAAAATTCTAAATGTGGGTTCTAATCTGTCCCCCCAGTTTTGGGGGAAAACTGACTAAAATCACTGATAAACGAGTTTAGGTTTTTTAAGGGTTTATTGAAAGATAGTAAAAGAAAGAGAAAGATCGAGAACAGATTTCCTATAACCTGGCAATCCTAATCTTACCTAGCTCCCACTTCTGAAGTCCTCTGCCACCACACCAATCTCTGGCAGCCAAAAAAAAAAAAGGCAGGAGCCAGTCCCCAGCATCTGCTTCCTGCTTCATCTTCCCCTTCCAGAAATGGGAGGTTCTTCAAGCTGATTGGCTAGTGTCATTCAAATTCATTAAGTACCCTTAAGCACCAGCCAGATGTGCTTAACTAGAAGTCAGCCAGTAATCCATTCAGCAGTCAGTGGCCTTATCCAATTCAATCAGTTTAAATTAATCTCCAGGTGGGCTCCTGAGTATCTGCTAAATCTCATCTATCACATTCCATTATCTTGACAGTCATATTATGCTTTAAGGTTTACAAAGCACTTTACAAATATTTCATTTTATCCTCATAACCCTAAGAGGTAAGTGTCATTATTATCCCCATTTTGCAGATGAGGAAACTGAGACAGAGGCTAAGTGACTTGCACCAGGTTACACAGCTAAGTGTCTGAGGCAAGATTCTATTTTGTCTTCCTGACTCCATCTATGGCTCTACTCATTGGGCCACTTAGCTACCTGTCTGTCTCATAATCTGGGCAATGGCTATTCTTTATCCACTTGTTATAATATTTTGGTTCAAATATGGATGGATATTATAGATAACAGATTAGCAAAAACATGATAAAGTACGTTTTGTGAATTTGAAATATCTTTTATCTTGCCCTGACCTTAATCAACTACATTCTCCTCACCCATCAATATCCACCCCGAATGCCATTAATATTCAATGAGAAATGGTCACCATAACATTCAAGCCTGCCTTTTATTATGAAGTGAAGGGGGCTTTGAATTTTAACAATCCCTTTTGGCATTTACTTCCATGAAACTTTTCATAATCACACTCTCCTTTGTCTTCAATGGCTTCAGGTGTCTGTTTTTATTTAGAAGGAGATAAGAAATTTGGAGAGCTTCAGAAACAGATTGCTGGGCATGCTTTCACAAAGTCTATTAGCTTAATTCTTTTATAAGTAAAATTATCCTTGTCAGATTAAAAAACAGGAAGAACTTGTTCCTGAGGACATGTCTCATTTCCTGGAAGTGAATTCTCTTCAACTCTTGCTCATCAAAAGCCCGTGCCCTGTGAAATAGGTTTCCATACTTCTAGATCTGGAAAGGCATTCTAGTGTAATGGATCGTGACCCTGGATTCAAGCTCTACCTCTTTACACACACTGACTGTGTGAACATGAATAAGTCAGTTAACCTCTCAATGCCCACCAGATACTAATTCTAAGGCTGTAAGCTACATACAAGTTGCTGACCTCTGATGGAGGGAATTTCCACACCAGTCTTTATATTGATTAAATCCAGGTCCAGATCCTAAACACCCCATAACTCCTAGAGTATGTGTGGGAGTTATAGGTATTGTCAACCCTGAAAACAAATGGCCAAAAATGTCACAAAGGTTATGCAATCACTATTAACTCTGAAAATCCCAAAGAGCTCACATAGGTTATCACAACCGCAGTGAACTCTAGAAAATAAAATAAAAACAAAAAAAGCAAAGAGCTAACTGTGGGCATAAGAAAAAAGCTTTTCTTTGTTCCATTGGAGGAGGGAAACTAGACACATGTGCCAGGGCCTCCTTTGATACCAAGGAAACCCGCTTTAGTGTAGGCAAATCTCAATACATATACCAATTATGCAGTGAGTTGTAGCCCTGACAACGAGGGGTAGGTAAAAGCAATGAGACAATTTTGATTCATAATAAAACTTCATGACCAAACAGGGGTATTATAGGTGCTCGTTCAAGCTCAGAGACTGCCTGGTGCTGGTATGAAACGATTCTGGGATTTTACTGTGGCTGAGTTCATCCAGAGGAGGAGCGCAAAGCATTGTTGTTATGCCAAACTCAGAACACAGCTTGCTTTCTGGGCCTTAGCTCTGGAAAACAGGGTGTCTCCTAATGGTAAAAAGAGGTGTGGTCTTGGCATGGGGATCCTGACAGTATAAAACATACATGTAGATATAAAAACATACATAATCATAATAATGATTATAATTTTCTTCCTAATTCCAAGAACCCAACTTTATTCTAATTTTCTCTCACTTATAGGTAGTGGTGGTGGAGGTCAACAGTAAATTCTGGGTAGAGGTAATGTATAAATAAATTATTTTGCCTGAAATACAGATTAAAAACAGATGAAAGACAAAAAATACAGAAAAACATAACACATAACATTAAAGTTGAACAGTTTCTGCAAGTAGATATTTTTACCAGATTTCTGCCAAATTTCTAAACAATATTTACAAACCAAATTTCTATACATGTGTATAATCTAATTCATCAAATGTATTCTTCCCTTTCATCATCATCTTCCTAAAAAGATATTAAATGACTATTTTATACTCGGAACCCATAGATATTTTGAGGTGTACAAAAAACAGTATTAGAGCCTCTAATCTCCAGGAGCTTGCCACCTTCTCAAAAATATTTAAATACTTCTTTTGCTGACTAGGTAAACAAAGATTTGATCTTAGGTCTCTAGTAGTTTAGATTTCCCCAGCTTAGTGTAAGGATGTATGTGTTAGGATAGAACCTTTTTTATTTTCTTTTGGGTTTTTTGAATAAGGTAAAAGAACAAAATGAAGATGGTGCAGCATTGCAGAAGCCCCTCAGAAGGTATAAACGTGAATGGGTTAAATTTGCAAGACCTTGTCGAGAAAGAGAAGACAATTCAAAGCGGAATCCAATTGCTACTGTGAGTTATATATAAAATAGAATTATGGGTACCAAAAAGAGTAGACTTAAATGGAAACAACAGGAAACAGTACATTTGTTTATTATTTAAAATAGCCCCCCAAAATTGTGTTTATTAAGTACCTCCTAAATGTTCCATCCTAGCTTGGTATGGAGTGAGGGGGGGGGGGGGTAAGCCCAACAGAAGAAGAACACGGAGCCCCTTATGTCTGTCATCATAATTCAGTTGGGGAATGAAGACATATCCACAAAACTTCTAGGGAAGGTTGCAAGGCTGAATGTGGCTAGATGCCAAAATAATAGTATGAATAATAGTTGGAGTTTCTGGGCAGGGAATAATCTATGTGGGTTGGTATGGTCAGTAAAGGTCTATAAGAGATGAGGTATGTAAACTGAGCCTTGAAGAATGGGTAGAATTTTGGTAGTTGGAGGTAAAGTTTTAAGGAAGTCAAGTGAGCAAAAATTATTAGGAGTTAAAAATGAGCATAGCACATGGGGGAGATAGGAAGGAAACAGGTCTGGTTGGAATGGAAAGTTTGTGTTGGTGGTGGTAAAAAAGAGAGTTGGATGAGTAGGGTAGGCATCATTGCAGAGGGCATCAATGCCAGAATAAGAGGAATTTTGCAGTCTGGTCTGATCCTGCCATCACATTCCACTATTTGGCTATTATCACAAAGGAATTAATAAGTTTTGGCAGGATTGTGTTACTATATTTGGCAGAGGCCATTTAGTATAACCCCCTTATTTTACAGATGAAGAAATTGAGGAGGTCCAAAGAGTACCACAATTAGTAAGCATTAGAGACAGGATCTGAACCCAGGTCCTTTGATTAATACTCTTTACATTGATTTCTTTTTTTATTTTTTGTGGGGCAATGAGGGTTAAGTGACTTGCCCAGGGTCACACAGCTAGTTAAGTGTCAAGTGTCTAAGACAGGATTTTAACTCAGGTCTTCCTGAATCCAGGGCCTGTGTTTTATCCTCTGCGCCACCTAGCTGCCCTGCCAAAGGCATTTTAAATGCTTTTAAATAATTGAAAGATCTGATTTCATCCTTGCACATGTTTGAAAATCTCCCTGCCCTGTCTTCAATCTGTGGATATATAGTACCCAGACTCCTCACTATAACACCAATTCTAATACACAAAAGGCCCCTTAGAAAGTTGAGGTATTATGTGTGAAAAACAACTGATCCTTTCTTGTCATCATAAGCAGTTTACATGTAAAGGTCTTTAAGTTCCTCAGTTACAGTGGAGGAAGGGAATAGGTAGAGACAATAAACATGTGGAGAGAGACTGTCCCCAAATGGAAAAGAAAATGATGAACCAGAATCCACAATGAGAGGTCTTTGGAAGGGAAGAGCAGAAAGGAGAGGGAAAGGGATTTGCAAAATGTTTTGAACTGATTCCCCATAATTTTTCATATATTTTGACACAGATTAGTTCAGATTTTCATAAAACCCAGAAAATTACATATCGGATCTCTGGAGTGGGAATTGATCAGCCCCCTTATGGTATCTTCATTGTTAACCAAGACACTGGAGAAATTAACATAACGGCAATAGTTGATCGAGAGGAAACCCCAAAGTTCCTGGTAAGTGATTCCCTAATACCATTCTGAATTTCCCCTTCTGTGCTGTGATTGATGGTGCCACTCTTCTTTTGAACAATTTAGAAAAAAGATATTGGTGCTCTCATTATAATGTACAGTCAATTAATCTATAAACTGGAGTATTTGCCAATTTAGAGTCATGGGAATTTTCTCTTATTGTGAATGCCATTTTCATTTTACTTCTAGATCACCTGCCGGGCTCTGGATCAAATGGGAAGAGATGTAGAGACTCCTCTTGTGCTTACAGTCAACATTTTAGATGTCAATGACAATCCTCCAGTGTTCTCACAAAGCATTTTCTATGGTGAAATAGAAGAAAACAGTGCTGCAAGTAAGTCTTTCACAGGACCCACCATTCTAAAGATCTTTCTCAAACTAGACTTCACTGTGGTGAGCTAGATGGATACAACAAACTGGTATCTTATTTCTCAGAATAATACAGCGAAAATAGTAAGGAAGCATTTTTCTAATTTTACAAAGAAGTTTCACATGAAGTGTAATTTACCCAGGATCACACAGCAAAGTGGTAGCTGAACTGGGGTAAGAGCTCACCATTCCTGAATTTCAAAGTTATACCTCTGATGTATGGGCAACACTCTCTTTGAAATATATTAATATCATCATTGCCTATCATCAGGAGAATATATATGTGTGTATACATATATGTAAATGTATATATGTATATATATATAGTTCCAGCACTCTATATACTGTGCCAGATAATTGCCCATGTATACCATGCATATACATATGTGTGCGTACATACATGTACATACAATATAGCATATATTATGGAATCTATTATAGATGTGTACGTGTGCATATAATATGCTATATATTTACATGTATAATACATATTTTAACTCAGTGCTCTATCCACTGTGCCACCTAGCCCTTGTATATATTTTTTGTGAACACACACATATATCATATATGTATATATGACACATTGCATCTATATATACTGTATATACAGATATGATGAGTTATATATACATGTATTGATATGTTATAAATATATATTATATATGCACATATACAGCTAGACGGCACAGTGGATAGAGTACTGGACCTGAATTCAGGAAGACTTGACTGAAACAACTAAATATACATACATATATTTATATACACATATATAAATACATATAAACACACAGAGTCAGGTACATAAATTCTGCATGTACCTGTCTGAAGGGTAGAAGGCCTGCCCGTCTAAAATCTATGTCCTTTAAAAGAGACATTTGTATTTCTAGACACGAAGAGGCAATGTAATGTAGTTACTAAAGGGTCTGGCTTGGAACCAAGAAGACCCAGGTTCAAGTATTATCTCTGGCACAAACTAGTTGTGTGACCATGTGCAAGTGACTCTCAGTGCTCTGAGTTGCAGAGAAATTGCCAGTCTGCACTAGTGAAGTCAATTTCCACACCAAGAGTTCCTTATACTAAGGATTTCTGTTCTGATCCCTCTAATTTTTGGAGCTCTCACCTTCCTCAAATGATCTTTTATTTATTTCTCTGTGTACCTATTGAATCAAGTCAAATCGACAAGCATTTATTAATGACTAATATGTACCAAGGCAACAGTCCCTGCCCTCAAGGAGCTCATAACCTAATGAGGGGAGGAGGGAAGACAGCATTCAAACAAATATATAAAAACAAAATACATACAAGATAAATTTGAAATAATCTCAGAGGGAAGACATTAGCATTATCAAGGGGCTGAGAAAAGCTTCTGGCAGAAGGCAGATTTTTTCGTCTGGGACCTGAAAGAAGTAAGGAGGCAAAGATAAGGAAGGAGAGAATTCTAGGTATGGAGGAAAACCAGTGAAAATACACAGAGGCAATGATGGAGATGGAGTGTCCCCTACAAGAAGGCCAGAGTTACTGGATTGTACGTGGAGGAAGTAAGGTAGAAAGGTTATGAAGGGATTTAAAAGTCAGAGGATTTTATATTTGATCTTGGCAGGTATGTGAAATTCAGGCAGAGGAGAATAGGGAGAGGAGGAAATAAGGAAATCTAGGTGATCCTCCTAATTCATCTTGAATTAATCCTGATCTGTGAAGGTAATGATAAGCTACCGTACTGCCTTAATAAATGATAAAATTAGTACAGTATCCAGCAGGACAAAGCCCCTGAGATGTGTATGTTTTTAAAAGTCATAAAGAGCAATGAATTAAATGGCCAGGGGCCAAAAGTTCTTCCCTGATACAAGATCAGAAGTGATAGTGAGTCAGGCTATTTGATAGTACTGTCAAAGAAAGTAAAAAAGCTGGGATATCAGGAAATTGTATTAAATGTTTGACTGGTCAATGTGGTTTGCTTGTAAAAGACATGCTAGGATGAGATATTTTAGAACCCTTGGGAAAAAACCTAATTAACCAGGCAACTCTGGTGACTGTGCCAGTGAGAAATATACTGGCAGTCTGCTGAAAATATAACCTGAATGCTGGTTTCTGGTTTCTACAGAAAAACAGTGGGTGAGAAAGAAGAAAAAGAAAATACTGACCATGTTATAGTTAACCCACCAATAAGATAATGAGAGGCTACTACCTGACAGAAAATGGGACTAGTGCTTAGCACAGTGCCTGGTACATAGTAGATACTCAATAAATCCTAGTTAACAGACTGGTAACAACCAAGGCAGAATGAAAAGGGCTTTGCAACAGGGCACCAAAACAGGGTGGTGATGCCTCTGGTACTCACCTCATTAGTAAGAGTAATTAAAGTCAGAAATTTCAGATGGTGGTTTTGGAGTTAACTTCTCCCCCAACTATGGCTGAACTGGGGGCACACTTCATACCTTGCCCACAGTATGATTTATGTTATGTGCCCTGAGTGTAAAGGGTCTTAGAGCTCTGTTTAAGAGTACTTAAGATGAGCAGATCCCAAGGGTATAACATAGAAGGTGGATGGGTACAATGAGGGACTCTTTTTGAGGGGACTTTGTAAAATAAAAGAACATATTTTTAATGGCAGGAATGCTCATAACAGCACACATGCAAGAATTTTTTGATAAGGGGTACTACAGATATACCCAGCTCTTCGATAAGGAGTTCTGCAGAGCTTGACACAGCTCTGGAGAGCCAACTGTTAATTTTCAGTGTGACTATTTATACCTTGGAAATCAGAAAATGCTATAAGTCATGGCCTGATTTATCCTTTTGTTGATTGTCTAGATTTAAGAAGGTGACAGAGAAAAGATATAATATAAATTAAACTTAAAAGTGTGTTGAGCATACTTTTTTTAGGAGAGTTGGTTGTTAAACTTTACTAGCACACCTTTGGGTATAAAGTTTAGGGAAAGCTCAGAGTCATCAAAAGGTAATAAATCAAGTGGAGTCTCAGTCAGGTATTGGTTGGATTAGATGACCTGGAGATGACCTAGAGATTCAGTGATCTGTGACCTCACTGCAGGCAGGTGACACTCATCCAGTTCTCAGGATACTAAAATTGATGTCCTCAGAAATCTAAACCTAATGCAAAGACAATAGAGTCAATGACAACAGTAAACAGAGGTCATTTGTCCAAAGAAGGAACAAGGAAAGTTACATACATTTAGAGCTAGATGATATTTTAGCAATTATCTAGTCAAACGTTTTGCAGATGAAGAAGCTGAGTCCTACCAAGAATAAATGACTTGCCCAAGATCACGCAGGTTTGGGTAATTTATTTTGGGGGATGTTAGTGGTTATTGGGTTTTTTGTTTTGTTTTTTTAAGTGAGGCAATTGGGGTTAAGTGACTTGCCCAGGGTCACACAGCTAGTAAGTGTTAAGTGTCTGAGGTCATATCTGAACTCAGGTACTCCTGACTCCAGGGCCGGTGCTCTATCCACTGCGCCACCTAGCTGCCCCGGTTATTGTTTTTAAGATAATAAATGCTAATTCTTACTTGTTGCTAGTTCTGCTTGGTTATTTCCAAGTAAAGCAGAAAGTTGCACATGAATTTAAAGAATGAGAAGGCAGTAGAAAAGCAAAGAACATTTCTGACAATAATCCCCGTTGGCCTATGCATCCTGAAGTTTCCAGGCAGAATTTAAAGGCGTAATCTTCCTCTTTACTAAATTGTGCAAGACCTAACTGGCATGAGTGGGCTGTTGCAAGATTTCCATATCTGGGATACATGTTTTCCAAGACAAGAAAGACAGTCAAGGCTGTTGGTTAAATGGAGTAATTAAAGGCTTTTGCTTTTAACAAAGCCTACAGCTAAATTCGAGACAATTTAATGGCTGTGTCACATAGAATGCAAAGCTATAATCACGGAAGGTTTTGAAGACGCTTATTAGCTTGGCCTGTGTTGTATGAAGAGAGCAAGAAATTAAGCTAGTAAATAAAAATGGAGTAGATTATAGGATAAGGTTGAGTAAAACACACTCCCTCTAGGAAGCAAAGGCATCACCTAGAAATCCCACTTTTTCTAATTCAATTTGGTGTTAAAATCTATTTGAGGAAGTTGTAGTTAGAAATCATGGACAAGTTAACACTCTCTAAGTCACCCATGACAATTGTGTATCTCCTTCTAGCTAGACTGGGCTGCTTGTTGAATGAACCGAATCAAAAGATAAATAGATAGATGAGAGACAGACAAAGTATTTATTCAACACTTAAACCTATGTGTTAGGCATTACACTAAAAGCTAGAGATACAAACACAAGCAAACAAGATAGCCCCTGACCTCAGGGAGCTAACATTCTAATGGGGAAAGACAACATGTAAAGATTTGCTGTAAATCAGTAGCACTATGGTATGGAGATGGCTGGAAAGTGGCAAGGAAGTAGATGTCTGGGCCCTGGCAAGATAAGGCAAAACTTGACCTTTCAAAGCTTGGGGGTAGGGGGAGAAGTGGGAAGGGAGGAAACAAAGGGTGGCATCCAAGGTTCCCGTAGGAGAGAGATGATGATAATGACCATATTGCTGAAGGCATGTGTGGAGACACCTGGGAAGTAGAGAGGGTACCTGGACAATGGCAAGATAAGACAGAAGAAAAGAGATCACTTGACTATTCCAAGCACCAGCCATCTTCCTTTTCTTTGAGCTCCTGCAGCACTTCTTGTATCTGTCAGTCATTGGGCACTAAATCATAAGCTGTCATATAATGCTATTTTAATCTTTTTTTTTTTTTTTAGTGAGGCAATTGGGGTTAAGTGACTTGCCCAGGGTCACACAGCTAGTAAGTGTTAAGTGTCTGAGGTCAGATTTGAACTCAGGTACTCCTGACTCCAGGGCCGGTGCTCTATCCACTGCGCCACCTAGCTGCCCCTAATGCTATTTTAATCTTGATGTTGAATGTCTTCCTATCCACCACCCCCCCATCCCCAAGGCTTTATGTTCCTCAAGGGCAAGAAGGTATATTCCTTTCGTATTTGCCACCTCTGCTATATTCCTGTTACTCCCCTAGCACAACAAATGCTGCTTTCCCCTCCCCCCTAGAAAAAAACTTAGTTATAAGCATCAAATTGAATTCACTAAATGTGGAACATAGTTTGAATTGTTCAAATTCCCAAGTCCAATAAAAGTGAATTCAAACCATTGCTGTCCCCTGAAGTAGAAATTTGACAATGATTAGGTCTGGCTCACTTGCAGCTGCATAGATATAAAAGTATATTTACAATCACCATTAATCAAAAATAACCACAAAGCTACTTCTATATGCCCTCAATTCAGTTCATTACACATTAAGATCCTGAAGTGTGTTGGACGCTGTGCTAGGAATTAGGGAACATGCAAAGTTTATATAAGACACAGAAATAACTGTGATATACAATAATGAAAGATATATGCAGATGTGAGGTACAATGAGGTCTGAAAGGAAAGGGTCATTCATTGTCCACTGGTGAAATCAAAGTAATGAAAAGAGGAAAAGCATTTTAAGCAAAATTTAAAGAAAAGGGAGCAGCATGGAATAGAACTGCCCTTGGAATTAGTTAGACCTGAATTCAAGTTCCAAATAGAGTGGGCAACTCTCTGAGACTACAAGTTATAGCAGATGTTAATAGTCATTCTGGCAATATAACAATTATACTGGCAAGGCTCTAAATCATGAAAGACCCTGTAAGTTGTATTTCTTCCCAGTTTGGGAAGAAAGGAACCTACCAGAGGATCAGAATTAGAGGGGGGGGGACTTTTTCAATACATTGAGAGTTTTAGAAATCTCTCTAGAGAAGAACATAGAGAAGAGGGTTTAGAGAGAGACAGAGACAGAAAGAAACAGAGAAGTGGAGGGTGAGAGACAAACTGAGAAGAAAGTATGGGGATTTCAAGAGCTGGTCCACCACTGAAATTTAAGCTTGGTTTAAAATTTACTTTCTATTTTATCCAAGTCCTATAGGGTCTCCTCGAACCTAAGTATACTCAACCAATCCCAATATACTTTCTTTGAAACATCATTTCATTTCTTCCAGTGTTATTTTTCATTCCTTCCAAATTGATTTATGTACTTTTCTGCCTAGTTTAATACCTTCAACTTGATTTGAGAGAAGTTCTCACCTTATAAAGGTATCGGCATCTTGTTAGTTACTTTAAATGAGATGGAAAGCTATAGGTGGATTCAATCAACCCCTGACCCTACACAGAGAAGGTACCAATCTACATTGGTAAAGGAAGTTTCCTCATGTGGGAGCTCCTCATACCAATGAAATAACATGCCCAGTTCCTATTTCTTTGTAGATAAGATGTTAATATAAAATTACAAAAATATATGAAAAAAAGAGATTGAATCAAGTCTTTCTCATGAGCTATTTCAATTAAATCTGCCTGACAGTATAACTAATGAAATCCTTTGCCCTTCTTTGAAGTTATTTTTTATTGCTTGAATCATCCCATTTAAAGACATCTCCACCCCAAATGTTCATATGGACTATTTGTGCCCAATCTGTGGTAGAGCCTTCTGAGTTCATACTGGTCTGACAGCCACCATCTGACACACTGCAACTTCACTCCAACATAGTGATGCCATTTTGGTCCTCTTCAAGAATGAAGGACAGTAACCATTGCTTGGATCATCCAAGTAATTCCTCAATTCTCCCCTTATTTTTCTTTTAAGAATTATTTTTTATTATTAACTAGACAATCTTTTCTTTCATCATCCAAATAATACTTTAGCTTGTATAGATAAAACCCTCA
This sequence comes from Dromiciops gliroides, assembly GCF_019393635.1. Lineage (NCBI taxonomy): Eukaryota > Metazoa > Chordata > Mammalia > Microbiotheria > Microbiotheriidae > Dromiciops > Dromiciops gliroides. The sequence continues at coordinate 248,782,502 of NC_057861.1, forward strand.
TGCATTCAAAGTCACAATAGTATTAAGACATATTGGACATAAAATTGTGCTTCCAACAAAATAAACTAACCATCAGTATTCTTGCTAGTGTACAAAAGTCAGCCCTGGAGACTAAAAGGTGAATATAGCAGGTGTTGTCTTAATTAATTGGGCAGTATAGTTAAAAGACTTTCCCAGTGTCATCCATCAGGTATGTGTCAGAGGCAGGACTCAAACTCAGGTCTAATTTCCAGATCAATATCCTATCACTATACCAGGCTATGTACCTGCTTATTTATAAATGTTCATATAAGTCAGCTAATCTGACTGCAAATTTCAGAGACCTCAGAAACCATCCCTGAATGAGGATTTCCTTTAAGAGCTTTTAGAATCTGACTCAGTTAACTCCTGTGTATACTGCTATATCTGCAAAACAGCATGATGTAAAAATAAGCATTTAAAAAAAGGAAATTAGGAACAAAATGCAATTTTGTTTATTCTTTTGTGTGAATATAACATAGCTCTGTAAGTATTCACTTTATTCAACTTCTCCTTCCCTAGATACACTGGTGATGGTGCTAAATGCAACAGATGCCGATGAACCAAATCATCTAAATTCTAAAATTGCCTTCAAAATAGTCTCTCAAGAGCCTGCAGACCAACCCATGTTCCTCCTAAATAGACACACTGGGGAAGTGCGTTCAATGACCAGTACGCTTGATAGAGAGGTAAAGTAAAAACATTTTTGGAGACTTCTTTGCCAAAAGATTTCACTTGAACAAAACCAGAACAGGGAATTCCCCAGACCTCCATTCACTAAAACACAAAAAAAGGAAAGAAGTTAGAACAAGCCCTAATCAGTTAGTTTGGGTCTGATCTTGTGCAAAATACAGCCCTCTGAAGGGCCAAAACACAAGTCACCTACATGCTGCATAAATTTAAATATGCGAGTGAAGGCAGAGAAAAGCATGGGCATTAGAGGCTGAAAACAAATCCTCGGGCTACCAAGGGAGAGGAAAGATCACCGAATGAAAAAGAAAGATTTTCTTGGAATCCATTTCAAACCTTCTCTGGAATTTCAAACTGCAATCCTCCCATCTTCCCCATCTGCTGCTCACTGCTACTTTCTTTTTCTTTGCCTAACTTCTCTAACTCCTTTCAACTTCTCTCCTGCCTCTTTCTATAAAAAATCAGCCTTCTTTATCATTCTCCTTTTTCCTCTTGAATTCCCTAGTTTTTTTCTCTGCATTGAGTTCTGGAAAAGGAGAAAAACATGGAATCATTATATATGAAGTGGAAAATCAGCCCCCATTACCTCCTGCCCAGTTTCTACTCAAAGAATATTAACTTGTCATGGACTGCCTGTAGACACTGTGGTGTCCAAAGCCCACAGGGCAACAAAGCTGCCTAGAGCCCATCAATGGGGCATCAAATAAATTCATATTCATCACTCCCCAGGCCACAAGACGCAGCAATTAGATAGTTAGTCACCTACCAAAAATAGGTAGAGAGGGGCAGCTAGGTGGCACAGTGGTAAAGCACCGGCCCTGGAGTCAGGAGTACCTGAGTTCAAATCCGGCTTCAGACACTTAACACTTACTAGCTGTGTGACCCTGGGCAAGTCACTTAACCCCAATTGCCTCACTAAAAAAAAAAAAAATAGGTAGAGAAAGCAACTTCTACTGTACTTTTCATGATGGTTGACTGACAATAGGCATAGTCCAACTATTAAAAGTAGCCTATTATTCATTTCTTTCTGGAGCTGAATATTTAAACCTCCTAGTCAATAAGAAATATAAAGTAATTTTCAAGAACATTTTTACTGAACATATGATTTCACTGATATAGGGAGCTCCCATTGAGAGCTTCCCTCTAAGAGTCTAGGTTGATGCTCTCTCTGAAATTTATAGGCTCAGAGATTTGTCAAGGACCTAGAGAGGTTAAGTCATTTGTGCAAGGTTCCATAGACAATATTTATCATAAGCTGGTCTTGAACCTGGTCTTCAAGACTTCAAGGTCAGCTTGCCAGCTGATATGCTGCCATTGTTTTTCCAAAGTACTTTAGTGTAAATACAATCTATACATTTTTCCCCAAATGTGATTTATATAAATCCTGAGTGCAGCCTATTATCAGTGGTGTTTTTCAATGTTTAACAATATAGTCCTTCCCTTTCAAAGAGTTCTTGATTTATTTTTAAAAAAAAGAAAAAGAAAAAGCTTGTTCTGGGTGTTTAAAATATTTTTAAAGTTTGTATAAATTATTTTCTTTCTTTTTCTTTTATTAAACTTAGAAATACAGCAAGTATAGCCTGGTTGTAAGTGGCGCAGATCTTGATGGAGCTGGACAGTCAACTCAATGTGCGTGTCAAATTACAATTAAAGATGTCAATGATAATTTCCCAATTTTTAAAGAATCACAGGTATGTTTTTACTCTTTGATAAATCTATTTTAGATAGATAGACAGATAAATAGACAGACAGACAGGAAGATTTGTACTCCTCCCTATAAGGGGCTAAAATTCTAGCTATACTATCTAAAATCTAATGAGTGGTTGCCAATAAATTATAAACTTTAGCAAGAGTATTTAAGTGTTTAAGTATTTATTAAAGAGCATTAGGATCAGAGAGAAAAGTAAAAATCTAACTATTTCTAAGAGACCCCATCATCTGACCTGCCATGGTGAGGTCAGGAACCAAAAAGGACCCAATGCTTCCTCCTTCCTCCCAGAAGCCTCCTGTGAAACTGGGAACATCCCCCATCCACACGCACACACAGCTCCAAGCTAATTGGCTGGTAGCTTTGATAGACAGTACGCACAAGCAAACGTCACTTCCTGACACCAAGGAACTGACCACATGGCTTGCCCTCAGACGCCTTCTCCTCATGGTGGAGCTTTCCTACAGTAACTCTCTAGCACGGGGCGTCACTCCAATCATTACATCCCTGCACAGTTAGATGTTGCTAACCTTGCCTGAAACAGTCCTGTTTTCAATAGTGCCTGACACATTATTTTACCACTCAGTGCCACTGATGATAGAGTGTCAGGCCTGAAGTCAGAAAAATTCATTTTCCTAAGTTCAAATCTGGTGTCAAAGACTCACTAGTCATTTCACCCTATTTGCTTCAGTGACTAATCTGTAAACTGAACTGAAGAAGAAAATGGCAAACTGCTCTAGTATCTTTGCCCCCAAAACTCCAAAGGGAATAGCAAAGAGTCTGACATGACTGAAAAGACCAAAACACCAAAATAACACAGTATTTTCCACTAAAGGTGTGTTTATGAATTAAAATTAATTGACACCATTGTGATCATAAGTATATATTGAGTGGGCTGGGAATGCCAACATACTCTAGGGGAGCATTCCCATTGGTCCTTACACTTTTTTCATGATGTGCAGCAGCCCCAATGTCCCCCTTGTAAGTTGAACATGTTCACTTCAAAGAAGAGAAAATAGTGTAAATTCCTTTTAGAAAAGGACTAATAATTTAGCCTTAACAAATTCTTCAACTCTCTTTTTAGTATTCAATAGAGATTAAAGAAAATACTCTTAGTTCCGAAGTGATTCGGTTTCAAGTAATAGATCTTGATGAAGAGTTCACGGATAATTGGTATGCAGAATATTTCTTTACCTCTGGAAATGAAGGGAATTGGTTTGTAATAGAAACTGACACAAAAACCAATGAAGGAATCCTGAAAGTTGTTAAGGTATGTTGCTTTGTTTAGTTTATGGGGGGACAGCTGGGGAGGATCTGTGATTTGACTGGTGTAGGGAATTCCCAGTGAGGGGAATTCCAATCTAGAACAACTGCAATTTATACCTGAGAGTTGCTTGAGGACATTGAGAAGTTAAATGACTTGTCCACAATCACATAGCCATTATTTGTTAGAGGTGGGTCTTAAACCCACCTTCTAACTTATGAAAAAAATACCAAAATTAGATACTTAGCAATGCTGAGAGCTACGTCCTTCACAACTAGTACTAAAATTATAATCTTAATTGAAACTACCACATTTCGCCAACAAATGCAAGTGAATATACTTTTTCAGTTATTTGTATATATTACTATCAATCTGAATACATGTACATTATCACAAGAATTTAAAATAAAATCAACATATTAATGTCACCCACTGTAATCATATTCAAGTTCAATGCTCAGGAAAGATGGGTTAAATTTTGGATTATGGGATGGGATGAGGCAGGTCTTCTTTAAATGTCCCTCTGAATGGGTTCTAACTACATGAAATAGTTAGGGCTAAAAGAACAAAAATAAATACCCATCCCTGGAAAGTGAAAATGTCTTAATTGAATCTTGGGGGAAAAAATAATTGCGGAGACTACCAGTGGAAAGGTAAAGAGAGAGAAAAGAGCAAGTATGCTAAAAAGCAACAAATAGGCTGGTATGACCAGATGTCTGTCCTCTGATCTCAAAGAACCCCATGAAACCAGGGTGATGTCATGACTTGCACTGAATTGGATTTAAGTGAGGGAGAGTTGTGCAAGGTCACCAAATTTACTCTCCCCTCCAGAGTCATCTGAGTCCAGTGGCAAGATATACATCAGGATGACTGGATATGGCCCCAGATGTTTAAGGTGATAGGGGTTAAGTGACTTGCCCAGGGTAACACAGCTAGTAAGTGTATAAGGTGAAAACTCAGGTCCTCCCACCTTCAGGGCCAGTGCTCTAACCACTGTGCCACTCAGCTGCCCCTGTTAGAATATGTGAAGGGGAGTAATATATAAGAAGATTGGAAAGGTAGGCAGGAGCCGATTTGTGCAAAGTTTAAATGCCAAATAGGAGTTTTTAGTTATTCTAGAAGCAACAGGAAACTATTGAAATATGAGGAGCAGTGGAGTGACATGATCAAACCTATCCTTTAGGAAAATTACTCTCAAAGCTATGTAGAACATGGATTAGAGAGAGGGCAAACTTGAGGCAAGGAGAACAATTCTACGTCTGCTGTAATAGTTTAAGCAAGAGGTGTTCAAGTGATGAGGTCCTGAACTACTGTTGCACTTTTGTGAGTAAAGAGGAAGGATGGAGAAAGTAGGGACAAGACTTGGCAACTGATTGTATTAATGGAGTGAGTGTGTGTGTGTATGTGAAGAATTGGGAATGTCACTGAGGTGGGAACCTCAGAGACTAAGAGACAGGTGGGAAGCTCGGCAGAGAAGAGGGTTTGGGAGGAAAGCAGATGAGCTCTGTTTTGTACATGTTGGGTTGTACACGTCTGGTGGTTACCGGACATTCAGTTTGACTCACCCACCCACCTAATTCATAGAACCTTCTTGACATATCAATTCTAGTCTGCCCCACTTTTATCCAATATATCCCTTTTGTTTATAGTATCACTTTCCATTTTGGTAATATAATTATAGGTCATCTCCAACCACTTACTAGCTCTTTGACTAGGGACAAATCATTTCATTTCTGTCAGCTTCAGTTTCCTCATCTATAAAATAGAGATGATAAAACTTGCATTGTCAGCTTCACAGTATTCACAAAACCATAGAATATTAGAGTTATAAGGAACAATCTAGCCCAGTCACTTCATTTTATAGGTGAGAGTTGGGCTGACTTGCCTAAGGTTGCATAACTAGAAAATGACAAAATTAGGTTTTCTCACTTTAGGGTTAGTTTTCTTTGAGGAAGGGACTTTGTTAACCTTAAAGTGTTATGTAAATATGAATTATTATTCCTACTTTTTTGCATTTGTACATAAACATGAGCAAAAATAAGAAGGTATAATGAGGATTTTAAGGGTTATAAGGCTGCATAGCCTCTCCAAAGTCAATCAGAAAAATTTCTTTTTTGCTAGGTTACCTGACATCCAGGAGTAGTAGATGCTCTGCCCTTAGGCTACTGAATAAACTGCTCAGTTGTCCTATAAGATTATCTCTTGCTTATCACATCTAAGAACCTCTGAGAGTCAAGCCAGAGGAATTGCATATATAGCCAGTGAGGAATATATGAATACTGAGACAGCCTAAAAAGATACCTATTCTCTAAGCATTAGATATTAGACATGGGTATGAGGAATTTAGGAACCAATAGCTCCCTCTCTCTGAACTGTGCAACGATCTCTTTATTTGGCTTGATATTCAAAAGACGGATCCAGAGTACATGACCACACAGTAGTCTAATTGCCCTGGGGAGATAACACATGACATAGAATCATAGGACCTGGTTTCAAATCATGCCTCCTAATACTTAGCTGTGCAACTACAGACAAATCCTTTCATATCTTTGAGTTCCTACATCTGAAAAAATCTGAAAAACAGGAATAAAAATACACAAAAACTATACACATACACACAAAATTGTCTATTTTAAAGGATTAGATATCATTAACACTTCCCTTTTTTTAAACATTTTAGAGTCTGGACTATGAACAATTTCAAACTATGCAACTTGCTATAGCTGTTAAAAACAGGGCTGCGTTTCACCAGTCAGTTGTCTCTCAATATCGAATTCAGTCAACTCCTGTCAGAGTTCAGATCGTAAATGTAAAAGAAGGGATTATGTTCCATCCTGCTTCAAAGACTTTTACAGTACAGAAAGGCATAAGTTATAAAAAATTGGTCAATTATGTTCTTGGAACATACGCAGCCATTGATGAAGATACTGGCAAAACTGCATCATCTGTCAGGTAAGACTAACTTTCATGTTAATATTTGTTATTCCTTTAAACCATCTCAGTTTTAGACAACATCACAAATGAATGCATGTCATGATTTTCAAAATAATCTATTTCGTATTTAGGCTTTTTCACAAATGTGATACATGAAAATATGTACTAATAAAACCCAACATACTATCACATCTTACATCTTAATAATAAGTAGGAAATGATAGAATTTTCTTCCAAGTATAAAAATTATCTGAAGTTCTTATTTCCCCATTATTTTAAAGTATTTCATAAAATAAGAGCTATTATAAACAAAAACATAGTATTTCATTTACCCAATTATCTGATTGTATAAAAATCCTAATTAATAGAGGTTCAACTGTGATTTTTTATTAAATACTGGTAATGAAAAAAAGTTTAATCACTGACAACTTGGAAAACACATTTAAATAGTTTAATCTTTTTTTTATTTTTAGTGGGGAAATGAGGGTTAAGTCACACAGCTAATAAATGCCAAGTGTCTGAGTCCACATTTGAACTCAGGTCCTCCTAAATCCAGGGCTGGTGCTTTATCCAGTGTGCCACCTACCTGCCCCTAAATAGTTTAATCTTAATAATGTTTTTCAAGACAAATTTAATTCATATCCAAAATATACATTTAAAAATTTTCAATTAGCTACAAATTTAAATTGAATATTTGTAATTATACCACTTTAAGAAGAAGCATATAAGAACATAGGACCATGGATCTTCTAGAACTCGAAGGGACCTTGAAATCATGTGGGCCAGCAGATAAGGAAGCCACACCAGCTTTTAAAGTTTTTGAGTGGGTAAACTTTAACAAAACCTACATTTCATGCAAAAATAAATAAATAAATACCCTTTAAAGATATTTGCACCATTTTATTTTTGTTTTGTTTTTGGTTTTTGCAGGGCAATGAGGGTTAAGTGACTTGCCCAGGGTCATACCGCTAGTGTCAAGTGTCTGAGGCCAGATTTGAACTCAGGTCCTCCTGAATCCAAGGGCAGTACTTTGTCCACTGTGCCACCTAGCTGCCCCCTATTTGCACCATTTTAACAACTAACAATGTTTTCTATAAATGTCTATAAATTATCAAAGAAAAAAAAGTCACAGACTGAGTTCCTAAGGGATACGGAATGACAAGAATGGAGTAGGATTAATCAGGGGAAGCTTTCTGGAGGTGAGAGAAGTAAGAAGGATGTTTCTAGAAGAGAAAATGGCACATGAGATAAGGCACAAGCAAGTCACATAGGGGAACAGAGTAGATTAGGTCTTCTGGAATAGGGTCTAGACAGATTCCTCTGGGATCAGGAAGAAGAGAAAAAAAGGGGCAAGAGGGATAGTAAATCATGAACATTGAGAGTCAGGAGATGTCATTAGGTTTTAATATCAAGATTATAGGGAATCACTCTATCTTGTTGAGTTTGTGTCATGATGAAAATGGTGTTGTATGCATGAATTAAAAATGTAAATTCCTCTGAATTTATAATCAGAAGACCTAAGCTCAAATCCCTTAGCTTTGACACTTACTAGTTATATGACCAAGGAAAGTCATTCGAATTATTTTAACCTCAGTATTTTTATCTGGATAAAAGATATTTATTTGGCTTATCTCTTAAGGTTGCTATAGGGAAAGCAATATGATACAGTAGAAAACTCACTGCATCTAGGGTCAGAAAACCTGGATTGAACCTAGGTTTCTGAGGGACAGAACAAGAAAGTCTAGAGTCAAGAAAACAAGAGTTCAAATCCAGTCTCAGACATGTACTATCTGTGTGACCCAAGACATATCACTTAACCCCAATTTGCCTCAGTTCCTGACCTATAAAATGGGGACACACTAGAGAAGGAAATGTAGTATCTTTGCTAACAAAACCCCGTGGACAAGTCCAAGGGGTCACAAAGAGTCGTACACAACTGAACAACAGCAAAGGCATAGAAACAGCAAATGGAGTGCAATATGTTGTAAAGTGCAGGAAGTGGAGTAATGTCTTAATGAGGTGGGTTGGGCCTGGCTGTGAAGGGTTTTAAAAGTTAAACAGAGGAGTCTAGGTTTTCTCCTGGTGTCAACAAGTAGCTACTTGAGCTTATTGAAGAGGGAAGTAGCATGGTCGGAAAATCACTCTGGTAGCTTTGTAGCCAGTGGATTAGAGCGAGCAGAGACTCGAATCAGGAAGACCAATTAGGAGAACGTTACAATAGCCTAGACAAAAAATGCTAAGCCCTCAATATTCTGGGTGTGAGAAGAGAGGAGTCTAGTGCTAGAGATGTTGTGGAGGCAGAGACTGCAATATTTGGCAACTGATCAGATATGTGGGGCAAGGGAGGGCAAGAAGCCAAGGCTCACACTGACGTGATGAACAAAGGAGACTGGAAGAATACATATACCCTTGATAGAAATATGGAGTTTGAAAAAAGCGGGTTTGGGAGAAAAGATAGCAAATTCTGTTTTGAATGTGTTGAGGTTGAAATTTCTCCTGATCATTCAGTTTGAAATGATCAACAGACAATTTGTGATTCAGGACTGAAGCTCAGGAGAAGAAAGAAAAGAAAAAAAAAACTCGAGCTAGACAGATATATGAATCATCTGCATCCGGATGATAACAAAACCCATGGGAACTGATGATGTAAGAGAGACAGAGAGAAAGAGACAGTGAGGAGGATAAGAGAGACAGAGAGAAGGAGGTATAGAGAGAGAAAGAGAAACATAGAATGGAGACAGACAGAGGAGAAATGGAGAGAAAAGAGAGGCCAAGACAGAGAGAGGAGAGACAAAGAGAAAGAAAAAAGGAGGAGGAGGAGGAGGAGAGAGAGAGAGAGAAAAAAAAAGGGGGTGGGGAAATAGAGACTATGAGAGACAAGAGAGGAGGTGAGAGTGAAGAAAAAAAGACTAAGAAGGAGAAAGAGAAAGATGGAAAGGTGTGAAGAAGGGAGGGAAGCAGAAGAGCAGAGTATAGAGAAGAGGACCTTAGACAGTCTTGGGGTGATACAGATGAGGACCAACAAAAGAGGGGTCAGATGGTAAGAAGAAAATCAGGAGAGAATAGAGTCACAAGAACTCAAAGAAGAAAGAGTACTAAGAATGAAAGGGGTTGTCAAGATTGTCAAATGTAGCAGATAGGTGGAGGAGTAGGACTGAAAGAAAGCCATCAGATTTGACAAGAGATCACTGGCAACTTTGGAGAAGGCAGTTTCAATTGAGGGATGAAGTCAGATGCCAGATTGTAGAGTTGAGGAGTGAGTAAAAGAAGAGAAAGTAGAGACAACTGGAGGCATTTTTTTTAGATATTTAACGAAAAAGGGAAGGGAAATATAGTAAAATAGCTTGAAGAGATGATAGGGTCTAGTAAAGGGTTGTTTCTTTTTATTTTTTCAGGATGAGGGATGAAAGGCTATAATGAGGGAACCAATAGATTGTAAGAGGTTCAAGATGAAAGAAAGGAGGGGTGACTGAGGCAGTAATCAACCTTCGTGAAAATAACAGTGTCCTTTGATAATATGATCTTGCATAGAACTAATTAATGATTTAAATTATTTCATTTTGGAAATGTTCCACCAAAACAAACTTTTCTTTTTAAAAGCCAATGTTTTATCTCTAATTACACCATGAAAGAAAATGATTGCTTTCTAAAATCATTTTACTCCTGTGATTAAGGTCATCCTACTCCTCAACAAATGTACCTTTAAGTTATGTGGTTGATTACTATTCCAATTATAATTCATTGACATAAAGAAGAAAAACCAAGAAGCCAGGCCATGATAGACATTTAAGGATTGTGAAATTCTATTTCTTGAATAATTTGATGAAATAGTTGCATTTCAGTCCAGTTTTCTTTTCTCTAGGGTTCAAATGCTTGTTTGTGATAATTTTGACAAATAAAAGTTTCGACTTCTTTTTGTTCTTTCCATTTATATCACTGTAGTCATTAGACGTTATTATTTTCCTGGCTTTGCTAGCTTCACTCTGTATCCATTCCAATCCTTTCATGCTTCTCTGAATTCTTCATACGTCTGCTACTTTTCTCAAATGCTGATGTTACACAGTCAATGTGAAACTGTAGTTTTCAACTGAGAAAACTTAACATTTTGTAACTGCAAGAATCCTCAGGGGGGGTTGTGTTTTTTTTTTTCTGTTAAAAACAGATATGCAATGGGACGTAATGATGGCGGTTTGTTAGCCATTGATTCAAAAACTGCTCAGATTAAATTTGTCAAAAACCTTAACCGAGATTCAACATTCATAGTCAATAAGACATTCACAGCTGAGATTCTGGCGATAGATGGTAAGAAAAAAGATTTCAATTATTTTTCAAAATATCAATATAATTTACCAATAATTAAAGATTTAGAAAACCAAATCAGCAAAGGCTTTGGTTCCCAAAGTGTGTTAAATAAACAAATGATGTTTCCTTTCCACATGTATTTCAAATACTATGATAAAAGGTTTTGGAGCCAAAAAAATTGTCATAAAAATAAAATGTTGAGTCCATTTTCCTGTGCTACACTATTGTGAATTCATCAGAGACATCCTTCATGAGAGGCAGCATGATACTATGGAAAGAGGAGAGGATTTTGAATCAGAGAACCTGGCTTTAAACCCTGCTTAGGAATATGTCTACCACCTCTGTGAATTCGAACAAGTGACAAACTGTTTCGTTCTGTTTTCTCATCTGTAAAATGAAGAGGTTGGACCACATGACCTCTAAGGCCCCTTCCAGCTTTAAATCAATAATACTATGATCAGCTTGCTTCAAAAAAATTCTAAAATAATATATGACATGGTTTAGTCATAGGAGCTGCCCAGCTGAGAGAAACTCTAAAATCAGTCTGATTTAGAAGGTTGACAGTATTTTACAATTTTTTATATTTGCAAATAAAACTTCTTATGAGGACATGCCTTTGTATGTGCCAGCAGCTGCTTTTTACATTTAACTCCACAATATCACTGTTACAGATAACACAGGGCAGACATCAACAGGCACCATAACTGTTAGAGTACCAGATTTCAATGAAAATTGCCCTACAGTTTTTGCTGACAAGAGAACAGTTTGTCGTACATCTGCATCAGTTATTGTCACAGCTAAGCCTCTGCAAAACCAGCCAGACACTGGACCCTTCACATTTTCCCTGACTGAACAGCCTCTGGAAAACCAAGATATGTGGAGCATTACAACAATAAATGGTGAGTAAAATGAATTATCTTTTTAAATTTAATTTTAATTTTTTTTTCAATTCGAAAGCATTTAGGGGGGCAGCTAGGTGACGCAGTGGATAAAGGACTGGCCCTGGATCCAGGAGCACCTGAGTTCAAATTTGGCCTCAGACACTTGACACTTATTAGCTGTGTGACCTTGGGCAAGTCACTTAACCCCCATTATCCCGCCCCCCCCCCCAAAAAAAAACCCTAGCATTTAGTTTCTCTTCTTCCCACCTCTCCCACTCCAAATGAAATGAAAAATACAACCCTTATAACAAAAAGGTATAAGTCAAGCAAAACAAATACCCATGTTGGCCCTGTCCAAAAATGTGTATCTCATTTGGAATCTTGAATCCTTTACCATTCTGGTAGGAGGTGGGTAGCATGGATCATCAGTGGTGTTCTCAAATAGTGATTTGTCATTGCACTGATCAGACTTCTTAAATTGGTCAAGGTTTTTTGTTTTAACAGTGTTGTCATTGTCATTGTAACAGTTGTTCTCCTGGTTCTATTCACTTTATTCTATCCATTCATATGTCTTGCCAGGTTTCCCTGAAATTGCCCCATTTCTTATGGCAGAATAATATTCAGTTACATTGTTCAGCCTGTCCCAATTGATGGGTGCTCCCTCACCATCTAGTTCCCAGATCTTTAATGCCAACAAAAAAAATAAACTACTATAAACAGAAAATTAATTGTCCATTCACAAATTAGAAATGTTTCTTGTTCGTTTCCAGATCCCTGGCAAGAGCTCATTTACTAGGTCCTGTCCAATTACAACTGGAAAACCCCTTAAAGATCAAATACTGGGGGCAGCTAGGTGGTGCAGTTGATAGAGCACCGGCCCTGGAGTCAGGAGGACCTGAGTTCAAATCCAGCCTCAGACACTTGACACTTACTAGCTGTGTGACCCTGGGCAAGTCACTTAACTCCAATTGCCTCACCAAAAAAAAAAAAAAAAAAAGATCAAATACTGCCTGAGTAGGAAATAGCTTGGTAATGCCATGTTCTCATCATGTCACTTCTCTAGTTTAAAAAAAATGAAAAAATTAAAACCTTCCCTGGCTCCCTATTGCCTACCAAATAAAATCTGGTGATTTGATTTATGTGGACCCGGCCATGTATCTTTTCCACACTGCATAAGAGAAGCAACTAAAATATAACACCATTGTCCACATGAACTAACTTCTTTCACTCTTTGTTATCGTTGATGTTGTTCTGTTCTTTGCCTTTCTCTACACTTTCCCTGATGATCTTATCCACTCTTGTGGCTTCTCTTGTGTCATGTACCCATCCCAACTTCTCCCCATATTTTAAGTCAAGATATCTGCTGGAAATATCTACCTAGATGTATCATTAGCATAGCAAATCCAATATCACCAAAACTGACTTCATCTTCTTCCCTAAATCTAATCATCCTCCTAACTTTTCTGTTTTTATTGATCATGCCAATCTCCTCCCAGTTACACTGGCTCAAAACTATGAATTCATCTTTGGCTTCTACCACCTTCTACCATCCCTTATATCTAATCAGTTGCTAAGTCTTAACAATTAGTCCTCCCTTAAAAATATCCCTCCCACCCATCGCCTGCTTTTGGTTCCTATTCTGAATGCCTTATTAAACTCCTTGTCTTTTTTTTTTTTTTTAACCTGGATTACTATATAATCCTAACTGCTCTTCCCAACTCTAGTCTCTCTGGTCAAGTAATATTCCTGACCTATTCTGATCATGTCATTATTCTCTCCAAAAACCTGTATTAATTTCCTGTTGCCTATTGAATAAAAGTATAAATATCTGGTGCTGGTATTCAAGGCCTCCTACAATTTGGCTCCAATCTACCTTTCCAGGCTTATCTCATACTGTTCCCTCTTACATACTATATATTCCAGCCAGAGTGAACTATTTCCAATACTTTTTCTCATCCTACATTTTCCTATGCCTTTGCCCTTGCTAATGTGGTCTTGCAAGTCTAAAATCCATTCCACCCACTCCCCGCTACACCTCCATGTGTTGAGATCTTTCCCTTCTTACAAAGTACAATTCAAATGGTAACTCTTTTGTGAAGCCTTCCCTGACTTTCCAGGTAAAAGTGATCCCAAATTTCTTATACCTTATTATTGCCTGGATCTCTCCTTGACACATATTCTGCTCTCCCTTGTATCAATTATCTTTGGACAGTTCTCTTTTATTCCTCTTTCCTTGAAAGTAGGTTTGGTGCCACACATTCTTTTGTATCCCTACTATGTCTACCATGGTTTGAAAATGATAGACACTCAGTAAATATTTATTAAATGGAATGAATGACCTTCTCTCACCAAGTCAGGTTTGCACATGCTCAAAATACATGATTTCCAGCTCTAAAAAGAGATTATTTTAGCACAACCACATAAGATTTAATGCCAACCTGAGCTAAAAGTTCTGTGACTAATATCCAGGCAAAAAAAAAACCCACTAAAATATATAGAGAAAATATAAATAAACTTGCTATGATATTGAGAGGTCTACTCCTTGGAGAAAAAAATAAAAATAAAGTTCTACTTCAATCTTACAATGTCATATCAATTACAGTCCTGCAGGCAATCTCCAAAAGGCCCAAATGACTATTTAAGAATGAATAGATCAGGGGCAGCTAGGTGGCACAGTGGATAGAGCACCGGCTCTGGATTCAGGAGGACCTGAGTTCAAATCTGGCCTCAGACACTTAACACTTACTAGCTGTGTGACCCTGGGCAAGTCACTTAACCCCAATTGCCTCACTTTAAAAAAAAAAAGAATGAATAGATCATTTTGATTTTTTCTTAGATTTCCTAATCACTAGTCTGTTCTTCTGAAAGCTTAGTCAGAGTATTTGTCGGGGGCAAAAGGGGTGAACAGATGGGTTGTACTGATTTCTCTTACTCTGGCATCTTTGCTAGTCTCTAGACCATTTTAATTCAGACATTATCATTAGTACTTTAAGGCTTTCCAGGATTTGATTAACGCTACTCCCTCCACAACTTGGATATACTGTCTCATGAGTTGCTATGAACAACAACAACAACAACAAAAATCATAACCTCTGGTGATGAGCCTCTCTGAATTAAGTTTAGACAGTTTAGTCTACAGTCTGGCACAGGGCAAGAATTCTAAGCCTTTCTAACTCTGTAGGATCCACAACCTTTGGCATGCCACTAGTACAGCTTTGTAGATCAAGGGTCAGCTTCATGCCCCAATGAGGGATAAGTGGAGGACTTTACTAACAGAACAGCTAATTTGGCCTCCTTGAATATTATCATAAGAAGATAGTTTTAAATTTGTAACAGCAATCATTATCTCCCGTTGCTTTGTTTTTTTATAGGTACCTCTGCAAGACTGAGGGCCCAGAAAGAACTATCTTCTGCAATATATCCACTTTCTTTCATAGTTACAGACAGGGAAGGTATGAGTTGTGAAATACCAGAGATTCTGGAATTACGAGGCTGTGACTGTGATGAGAAGCAAATGTGTTTTGACAAGGTTCCCTCCCCAAATGTAAATCCTGATGACACTAACAGGCAAAGAGGGAAACCATCAGTAAGGCTTGGTCCTGCTGGCATTGGTCTGCTCATTCTTGGCCTTTTGATGTTACTGTGTAAGTATTACTTTCCATTATTCTATTCTAGTTATAACTTGGAAATATAATTCTGAGTATTTCCAAGCTTAAAAAATGGAGAGATTCATTTTGGAAACTACTTCTGAATGCAATATTTTTGCATATCATGTTTTTCCCCATAGTGTTATCAACAGGCAGGGGCTGACTGCTACAACTAGTTTACACATAAAATATATCAATAGCAAATATATGTGTATATATATATATATATATATATGTATATAATATTCATTTCAGTGTGAAGAACTATGACCATTTTCCAATATAGGTAATCACTGGGGGAAATGGCCTCTTAGGAGAATTTGAAGGTGTGGTTTGTCATTTGACAATAATTTTTATCTTTTCAACTCAAAGCAAATGATGTAGTTTACACATGTAGGCAACAAAACAAATTATTTAGCTCATAGTATAGCAAACAGAAGAATGGATTTGGAATAAAAAAAAAAACTGGATTCAAATCCTGCTTCAGATACTCACTAGTTTTACGACACCCCCCCCATTTAACTCCCCCAAATCACATAACCATTCAGCCTCAGTTTCCTTTTCCGTAAAATGAGATTCATAAAACTTACTATGACATTGTAATAGACAGAAAGCTGGGCCTGGAGTCAGGAAGTCTTGAGTTCAAATAATGCCTCGGACATTTGAAGCTGAGTAAGTTACTTAACCTCAATTTACCTCACGTCCTCACCTGTAAAATTAGGACAATAACAGTACCTTCCTTGTAGAGTTCTTATGAAGATGAAATGAAATATTTATAAAGTACTTAACAAAATTTAAGGCATTATATATTATTATTAGCTAGCTAACTATTTGGTGAATTAGCTATTATTATTAGCTAGGAACAAGTGCCATTATACATATAAAGAGCTACACATCAGCTATTATAGCTCTCACCAACTTCTTTTGGATGTTTAGCTATAGTCTTCAATTAACTCAAATGACCACATTTTTTTTCATTTCTTGTAGTGGCCCCTCTTCTACTACTATTTTGTGACTGTGGGGCAGGAGGTCTGCGTGGTGTTGGATCTGGATTTATTCCTGTGCCAGATGGGTCAGAAGGAACAATTCACCAATGGGGAATAGAAGGTGCCCAGCCACAAGATAAGGTATGTACCTAGTTTGTAAAATATTCATTTAAATGTCATAGAGAAAACTAGATTTGGTAGGAGGAAGGGAAGAGAAGAAGGAAGAATGGGGAGCAAAATGTAAATGGTTTGGGGCTCCCACCATGACACTTAGAGCCATCACTAGGTCTCTTAGGGTTTGCTATTCTTGAGTGAAAAAAATGAGAGAAATTATTACTCCTATAAAAATATACTTCAAAGGGGACAGCTAGGTGGAGCAGTGGATAAAGCACTGGCCCTGGATTCAGGAGGAGCTGAGTTCAAAGGCGGCCTCAGACACTTGACACTTACTAGCTGTGTGACCCTGGACAAGTCGCTTAACCCCCATTGCCCCGCAAAAAAAAAAATATATATATATATATATATATGTATATATTTCATATATTACATAATTATATTATATACATATATTATCATATGATGTATATATTATATATACTTCATGTATTTTCATCGTTTGTAGAATATTATTATATATCAATATGGTTATAGAATCAAAGCAATTCATTTTAAAATAAGCGTTTTTCTGATGGTGACTTGTAGGAGATTACAAATATTTGTGTGCCTCCAATCACAGCCAATGGAACTGAATTCATGGAACATTCTGGTAAGTGAATATTTACAAATTTTTTTTTCCTAGACAGTAAATTTGCATAATGCCGGTAGGTTTCCACAATTGTGTGCTCTATTGCCCCTTTCCCAATACATTTCTCACTGTTATCATCTAAAAATGAGAGGCAACATGTTATAGTAGATAGAAGGTCAATCTGGAAGACTGGATCTACCCAGGTTGTGATGTTATGTAACTGATCAAGTCACTTAACTTCTTAGCCCCTAACTAGGCAGTTCCCTAAAGACCATAAACTACCAAATGAGTCTTGTAATCCATAAGTATCCCAAACTCAACATGTCTAAAATATAACTCATTATCTTCACCAACTCCACAATAAAACCCACCATCCTTCCTAATTTTTGTATTTCTGTCAAAGATACTAATATCCATCAAGTCACCCAGTCTTCAAATTTGGAGTAAATCCTGACTCTACTATCCTTCTATCCCCATATCTAAATCAGTTGTCAAATAATGTCTCTAGCCAGCAGTGTTCTGGTAAATATTTAATGCATGCTTTTAAGTTTAAGCCGCATTACTAAGTTTCTCCTTTATTTTTTTAAATATAGATAACCAACAAAACAATAAAGCAAGCCCTGACTGTTGCATTTGCTGATTTCTGACTTGTAAATGTCCATACTGAAAATTTAACAGCCAGCTCCCATGAGCTGGATCAAGCTTGCTCTAGCATACCCCTGCTTTTGTCTGTCTCTGTCTCTGTCTCTGTCTCTTCTCTTTCTTTCTCTCTCTCTCTCTCTCTCTCTCTCTCTCTCTCTCTCTCTCTCTCTCTCTCTCTCTCTCTCTCTCTCTCTCTCTCTCTCTCTCCCCCCCTGCCTTCTCCCATTCTCCACACAGTTGCCAAATGAATATTCCTACTCTATACTTCTGATTCTGTTCAGAAACCCTGACACTTAAGTAGCTCCCTATTGCTTCTTTGATAAAATATAAACTCCTCTATTTGAAATTTAAAGTCCTTTCAGAGTCTAGCTCCAGCCAATTTTTTCCCGACAGATTCCACACTGATGCTTTTCAAGTACTCTACGCTCAAGCCAATTAATCGGCTTGCTATTCCCAGATGCTATACACAGCACTCCTTTTCCCACCTCCATTTATTTTTTCAGGCTGTACCATCCCCCCATGCCTGGAATGTTTTCCATCATCTTCTCTATGCTTTGGAATTCCTAGTCCACTTGAGGTCCCAGCCTGAAGTGCTACATGATCTTCCTAGTTGTTAGTACCCTCCCCCCCCAAAAAAAAATGTCTATCTTGTAATTATTTTTCATTTGCTTAGCCTATGTACATGGTTACCCCACCCCACTTCAGGTAGAATATATAAGCTCATTGAGGGCAGGGGCTGTATAATTTTTTCTTTGTATCCCCAGCACCTAACATTGTCCTGCCTACATAGATGAGGCAGCATGGTACAGTGGAAAAAACATTGATTCTGGAGTAAGAGGACTTGGATTCAAATCCTGCCACTGATACTATCTGTATGACCTTGGGCAAATTTCTTTATAATCCTAAATCTCAACTTCCTCATCTATAAAATGGGGTGTTTGAATTTAGAAGGCTGCTGATGTCCTTCCCACCTCCAGTTCTATGATCCTATCATCCTACATGGTATGCATTTAATCAATGCCACATTCCCATCATTTCCATACCATGCTGAAATGCAAGTACCTACTATGCTTTTCCACTCTCTGCCTTTCTCATGCTACTTTTTGTGTTTTCTTCCCCTATTAAAATGTAAGGTCTTTGAATATATCGAATTGAGGAATTGATCTGAATCAGTGGAAGAAAATGTTTTTGCCAAGAGTTCTTCAGATTAATAAATTCATAGGTCCAAATCAAAATTATCTTTTAAAACTATTTTTTCTAATATTCAGATATAGTTTTCAATTAATTTTAATTTCTTTTAGAGTTCTTTTTTCCCCCTAGTGATCCACTTCTGCTTCTGACAAATAGCAGCAATAGGATAAGATTATACTTCTTTAGATTTAGAATTGCATTTTCTCTTCCACTGTGGATTCAATTCCGGAATTATAACCCCAGTAATCAAAAAGTCAAACAGCAAAGGGTAAAGATAAATCATGGAACTAAACATACTTTCCTCCTACTTTTAGAAGTTTGTACAAATGCCTATGCAACAGAGACTGTCATGGAAGGAACTTCCGGTATAGAATTAACAACAAGACTTAGAGCAGCTTCAGGGTCAGGAGGAACCACAGGCATGGGAGGTGCTGGATACTCAGGAACAATGAGGACAAGACATTCCACTGGAGGGACCTTTAGGGAATGTGCTGAAGGAACAGTCAATATGAATTTCCTGGACACCTATTTCTCTCAGGTAAATGGGTCAAAATTTTTGTGACTATGGGATAAATACATCACATTGAAAGTCTTTTCTTTGGGTCCTTATCTACTTTTGCAATGAGCTCTACAGAAACCTCAAACATTTTTTTAAAAAATGTATTTCTATCTAAATTAGCTAAGATACTAAAGTGTTAATAATGCCGGGGCATGGTTCTAATAAGGTCGGTGTTATAGGTTCAGTCCCCATGTAGACCAAGAGAGTTTCATAGAGATAAAAACTGAGCTCTGATAAGTGAGCTTTCCCTTAATCCTGCCCAAACCCAGGCCTCCACTTTCCCACCATTTCCATACCGTGCAGACATACAAATAGCATGCTGTCCCTATTATCCACTCTTTCTAACAGGCCTTTATGTGTTTTCTTCCCCCATTAAAAGGTAAGGTCCTTGAGAGCAGAGACTCTCTGGCTACCTAGTATTTGTATCCCAGCATTTATACAGTACATGCCACATAGTAAATGTTTAATAAATGCTTTATCTGTCTATCATTAGAAAAAACATTGAGCTCCCTTTATGATGTCTTCATTTAATAAACCAAAGAGATAACTGAAATTCAATGCCCTCTTACTAAGGATTACTGCACTAAATAGACTTCCTAAAACTAAAGAGCCTGATTTCCTTATATTTGGAGGGGTGTTGTCATGAAAATTTCTAAGTACAACAAAGTAAAAGAAACAGCAGAGTCTCCAAGCCATAGAAAATAGGTTTATTGAGAGAGGGTACCTGTCTCACAATAATACCCCTATGATGCTAAAATGCTTATATACCTTACTATTTTTAAACAAACTCCTCCCACAATGGAATACACCCCAAGTGGTAAATGTACATAAGTTTACCATCAGAACTTGCTAGCCCCTTGGATTTCCCCTTTTCCACTTAAATGTCTCCTTAGTTGCTAAAATCTGCCAACTTGGGTTGCTGGCCACTTAGTTGCTGACCACTGAGGTGGAACCAGATGATTGCTAGTGTAATAGATGAATGTCAGTTAGATGGCTTCTAGGCTTGATAGTCATATGGAATTGGAATTTGCTCTACTAATATCTGTCTCACTCACTTCATTATTATTTGATTAAGCTACTGAAGAATACCTTAATATGTGAAATCAGAATCCTTTAGTTTATATCCTTGATTATTGCCATAGTCAAATCACTTATATCTACTTATATCTAAGGACTGGGGGAAATCTCACTCACATTATGTAAGTTTGGGTATTTATGATTGTTGGTTTTGGAGTCAGATGACCTAGCTTCAAATCTTATCTCTGACACTACCTGTGTGACTTTGGGCAAGTCACTTTACCTCCCTCAGCCTCACTTTCCTTATCTGTAATATGAAAGGGTTAGACTAATAGCCTCTAAGGTCCTTTATAGTTCTAGATATAGGATCCTATGACCTTTGCTCTGAACCACCCAAGTGAACATAAACAACACCCTTCATGAGGTAGGAAATTTTGTTCTGTACCAATATCAACACCACAACTCATGATTAAAGCCATAAAAATATATAGTTACAAAGAGTCTTAGACATCAACTAGGTCAAGAATGAATGCTCTCTACTATCCTTAACAATGATGTAATAATGAAAAAGGACTGGACTGGAAGCCAAGAGACCTAGGTTCTTGTCCTGATGTTACTATTAACTTATTGTGATTCTAAATAACTCATTTAGTCTCTTTTGGTCCAATATCTTGTCCTAATGTCTCTAAATGGTCTAAAACTGTACAGGTGTGATTCTGGTACTCTCCTTGAACACTTCCAATGATAAGAAAACAACTCACTATCTAACAAAGTAGAATGTTGCATTTAGGAATAACCATAATTGTTAGAAAGTTTATTCTTATATAGAGCAGAATTCTGCATCCCTATAACTTCTACTGATTGCTGCTTCTTCTGCCCTCTAGTATTCCACAAAAATATCTATCATTCTAAAGATGTCTGATAGTTTCTGAATGCCTTTTCTAAACTGTGGCACCTGGGACTCAACACAGTACTCCAGATGTGGGCCAACTAGCCAGAGTGCAAAACCACCCTAGCTTCCCTAGAGCTGGACCCAGTGTTTCTATCGAGGCAACTAAGAAGACATTAGATCTTTAGGCTGCCATGTCAAAAAACCATGGACAGAACAGAACAAAACAAAACAAAAAACCTGTTTACTTCTAATACACTTTCTCTTTTGAAACTTGGCTTTTAACAGTAAAAAAGAGATTTTTTAAAAAGACAACTGTGTGAAATCTAGTGACTTCAGTCTTGCCACATAACAGCTGGGGGTTGATGATATTAGGCTTAATAAGTCTTGGCACCCTCTCAGTCACATGTCAACTACATAATCCATGAAGAGAATATATAGCTTAATTATCCATGTCGGACCTCCATAAGGCTGTTTTTTAACTCATAAATACAGAGTCGCCAACTACCACAACATTTTTCTTCCTCTTGGTTTCTATAATAGGTTTCCTAGCACCGCTCCTTGTGAATCTTCATTAGTACATACTTTTACTTGAAATGGTCTGCATTTGCATTTCACTAGGAGGGTTTCATGCCTTTTACATAGCTTCAGCAATTCAGACTTTCTTCTCCTTTCTTTTCTCTGCTATGTTGTTTTCATCAAATTACCAGATTCTGGACATTAGTGTCAATTGCATTCATCTAATCAATTTTTCGCCTTGGCTTTCTTAATAATTAGAACCATTTTTTCCCTGCTGTCCATGAAAGCTACATCTTTTCTAATGTATTATAACAAAAAGGGATTCTTCTCAAGGCTGCTCATCTTACACTTAAGCTAAAAGTATAACTTAAATTTCATCAACACATCATTGGTGCATGCTTCCAGGAAGCAGACAAATACAATGCCCCTGGTTTCTGTGCTTCTTCAAAGTCCAGTCACTTATGGCTACCCTTGGAAATCCTCTTTTTAAAGTTCAAGAAATCCACGGTCATTTCTTAAGACATGGACAGTTGCTTTCAGACAATTAATTGGGTCTTTGGAACACAGAGCTTCACTTGAAGAGTATTCTATGGAAAAATATTGGGAAGGGTTTTTGGGGGGATAGGGGTTTTTTGTTTGTTTGTTTTGTTTTTACTAAGACCCTTTAACTAAAGAAAATTTGCCACTGACATAGGTAAGCATTAAGAAGCTGGTCATTACATTTTTGTTATGTAAAAATCTCTGGGGCAGCTAGGGGGCGTAGTGGATAAAGCACTGGCCCTGGATTCAGGAGGACCTGAGTTCAAATCCAGCCTCAGACACTTGACACTTACTAGCTATGTGACCTTGGGCAAGTCACTTAACCCTCATTGGCACCCCCAAATTAAAACAAAACAAAACAAAACAAAAAGTCTCTGAAAAGGTTGGGTCCTAAAATTATGAGAAGGCTAGTTCTGTACCTGTACAAAAATACAGTTCATAGGGAGCAGGAGAGCTAGAAGGTACCTTAGAGATCACCTAATTCAATGTCTGTATCTTTCAGATTGGGAAGACAATGTTATTTCTAATAGCTTAAAAACTAAAACCATCTCTTCTCCCATGTTCTTTCCCCATCCCCAACAAACTCTCACAATTCATTATCCCTGGTAACCTTTTCTTGGTAACCAGACAAGTGCGATAGCTGAGGTGAATACCAGCCACATCTGTTTTGAAGCACAGTGTCTGTGCAAAGAAGTCTGAAATGTGATTTGTATTTCAAGGATATCATTCCAGTCCTCCAATATTTGAAAGGCTGTCTTATATAAGATGGATTATACTTGTTCTGCTTGACCCTGGAGAAAATAACAAGGTCCAACATGTGATCAAATTAATTTTTTAAAATATTTCATTTTTCTCTACTTTTCTCTTTTTAGAAAGCGTTTGCCTGTGCAGAGGAAGATGATAGTCAAGGAGTAAATGACTGCCTCTTAATCTATGATGATGAAGGAATAGAACCTCCTAGTTCTCCTGTAGGCTGCTGTAGTTTTATTGCAGATGATTTTGATGACAGCTTCTTGGATTCATTAGGGCCAAAATTTAAGAAGCTGGCAGATATAAGCATGGGTATCGATGATGAAAACAAATTCTCTCAGTCACCTGGGAAAACAAACATTACTACAACTGATACACCTGGATCACAGTCCGTACCTGCCACCTCCAACAATGCTACCTGTCAGCCTACCACCAATACCATCTGTCAGCCTACTACCAATGGTACCTGTCAGCATACCACCAATGCTACCTGTCAGCATACCACCAATACCATCTGTCAGCCTACCACCAATGTTATCTGTCAGCATACCACCAATGCTACCTGTCAGCCTACTACCAATGTTATCTGTCAACCTGCTATAGGACCAACTTTCTATAGCAATGAAACTTCAACTCTCTCTGCTTCTGGGTCTGTCTTGCAGCCTGCAATTCCAATACCTGATCCTCTGCTCCAGGGTAATTTCTTGGTGACTGAGTCGTATACTGCTTCTAGTTCATTCCTGCAGCCTTCCAGTGTAGCCTTTGATCCTCGGGTCACAGAAAATATGACAGTGACAGAGAGAGTGATTTGCCCCATTCCAGGTGTTTCTGGCATTCAAGGAAACTTGCATGGTCCCACTCAGTTAGCAGGGTCATGTAATGTGACCTGCACAGAGGATCCATGTTCTTGACTGATATGAACAAAATTAATTGGAACGGAATAATGACCAAACTTGGCCATTTTGTCCTATTTCATAGTCCAAAAACATCACTGGCTATTTTTATCCAATGACTAGGATTATTACCCAAATTCTTAAACTCAGACAATAATATGTTGTTATGGTTAATATAAAAACATTACTTGAATTATGGGGATTCTGACATTAAAAAGAAACCTAGTAACATTTTCACTGGGCAAAACTGTGTGAGGAAGTTTTTAATCATTCTTTTTTTGCAATGCCAATAATGGCAGCATAGCATAGTACATAGAGAACCAACCACAGAGTGAAGAATACCTGGGTTCGAGTTCTATCTCTGACACAGACTTGCTCTATGATCATGGATAAGTCAGTCGATCTCACAGTCTACTTATACTACTCTCTAAGACACAAAGTTACAAACGAGTTGTCCATATATATTGGTGGAGGGAGTTTCCAGAGTGGGCTTTCCTTAGCTGAATAAAATTAGAGGTCCTAACAAAAAAATAATAAAGGCAAAATGAGTGGATTTATACCTCCAAAAGCAATGTAATTTAGAGAGTTCAGCTCCAACTTTGAAGGCAGGAGAAATGGGGTTTCTTCTTGATTGTCACCCTTTCTTATCCCTTGCTATTTCATAAGCATCAAAAGCTGCCTTCAGAAGCACTTTGAGCTTTTTAGGAGAGAAAAATAATAGTATTCTGTCTCATCTCTCAGTGTTGGAACACAACATTGGTGCAAAATATATATGAAGCCACTGCTTTAATGCACTGAGCTTTTGCTACATCTCCTACCATAAAATAAGCAAATTGTATACTAAGAACATGCAGGAATATTTAGGAAATTTCAGTAGTGTGTAAGCAAACTGTTGTTAATTTGTAAGCAATAGTTAATATATTCTACCACCTTGAAAGATTCCAAAGATTCCATTTTATACTTGACATTTATGGCTTCAAGTACTTCTCATAGTGGAAATGGGCCATTTATCTGGGTGTTCAGCAATAGACAGAATAGGATCATGGGGATTCTCATGATAATTGGCCCCTTATTATGACAGCCATGTTCATGAGCATCCTAAACAACCTTTCAGGAAAATTCCTCACCAAATCACTTTCTGATAAATCACATGAATGTAGCAAGGCATCATCAAGGGCCACTTTTTAAATGCTAGTGACACTAGTTCTACAGCTATAATGAATACAGCAAATTTGTGCTGTGCCAGACATGGGTGAATTAAGTTTTGAAAGGTTAGAATACATTGCCATGAAGTTGAATGTTGTTCTCTTAGTTTTTCAAGCCTTTCCATTCATTTGAGAAATCCAGCCATTAGATTATAGAGATTGGCATAGCAACTAACTCTTACATTATTTGAGATCCTAAAAGATTCCTGTCAAATGCCATTACTTCTAATTTTTCATGAAATGTAAAACATTTGCTCTTCTCTATTTCTAGACATAGTCAAGCAAATATTTTGTTACTTCATATTCAATGCAAAGCAATAGAATTTGAGAATTGGTTATTACAGAATTGTTCTCTGTAGAAGGACACCGACTCTAGGATTCAAAAGGGAAAATGGACACCTGTAGTTCCCTCTCCCATGGCCCTTAATTGATGTTTCAGTGTTGAATGAGTTAAAGACATTCAATGCAGCTGAATAAATATTTACTGAAGGCCTTCTCCAGGAGTATACCTTCCCTACTCTTTCACTGAAGAGGTAGATGTAACTTACCTTGAACTGCAAGTGTGCCACTGTGGATATAACAGCAATAGTCAAGAGAGAGCTGACATAACACTGCCATTGGGATGACCATCAAAAACAAACTGGATTGGGGCAGCTAGGTGATGCAGTAGATAAAACACCAGCCCTGGATTCAGGAGAGCCTGAGTTCAAATCTGGCCTCAGACACTTGATATTTACTAGCTGTGTGACCCTGGGCAAGTCACTTGACCCTCACTGCCCTGCAGAAAGAAAGAAAGAAAGAAAGAAAGAAAGAAAGAAAGAAAGAAAGAAAGAAAGAAAGAAAGAAAGAAAGAAAGAAAGAAAGAAAGAAAGAAAGAAAGAAAGAAAAAGAAACTGGATCTAGGGAACACATGGCCTTGGTACTATGTACATGAAAGGGCACAGTTCTTCATCAGTGGCTAAAACGTCTATCTATGCACCCTCAGAGTATCTTTACCTTCTCCCTAATCCTAAAATATCACACTTCTTATGTAATAACAATGCATCTTATTGCATTAAGGAGAAACAGAAGAAACAATAGGAATTGTATAGCATAATGAAAAGAGTACTGGATTGGGAACCCAAAGACATGGATCATAATCCTATCTCTATCATTGACCTGCTGTATGAATTCCCATACTTCCTTTTGCCTCAGTTTCTCTATCAACAAAATTAGGTGGTTGGACTGGATGATCTATAGGTCCCTTCTGGTTCTATAGCTTTATGAATATTTTGGGGAAAAGGTTTCTGTTTGTTCTGGGGAGTGGAATTTTGTTTAAATAAGATGTTTATATAAATGAAAAATTAAGATAAACTGCATTTTAAGTTGGAGAAGTGCTATTCTTTGGGTCTATAATGTAGTTTTGAGTTTCCATGTTGAATTCAATTCAACACTAAGAATTTTTTTTTGGTATTTTTTTTTACCTCAGTAAAATTTGAGGTTAAGACAAGAAGTTTGATATTTTTATTTGTATGTATTTTAATTCTAAATAGCAAGTGTGTATCCTTTAACAGTGGAACTTTGTTATATTAAAATATTTTTACCATATATCTGTTTTGTGAATGTTTTCTTAATTGTTTAGCATAAGACAAAGCATTATCCATAAATCATAAATGTTGAACTCAGAGCTATAAGAAAATATGCCACAGGAGGTAGAGAGAGCTGAAACTAAATACTGATTTTTAAAAAATTAACATTTCACTCTTTTCCAATATTTCACTGTCACCCTTTCTTATGCCTAAAGTGGTAAGCATCAAAAGCTATCTCCAGAGACCCTTTGAGCTGCTAGGAGAGAAAAATAACAGTATACATTCATGTCTTGATGTTGGGAGACAATATTTGTGTAAAATATAGACACAGACACAGGGATAGGTCAGGTTCTGTTCATGCCCAGACCACAATAGTCAAGACAGGAAGTTCATGATAGGGTGTGTCTGTGAGAAATGGTTTCTTTTTATCCTCCTGCAATCTCCACTAGACAAAACCCTGACATTCCATTGGGAATGTGTCATAGAGGTGAAAAAAGAGAGAGAACAAATAACTGTATTCTCAGACCTCATGCAGAAGATGGCAAGGAAAGGAAGTACCCCTGATGTGCTAGAGAAATCTACCAAACCCAGATGCTTTTGCACTGGATCTGGATTGCATTCAAAGAATACCTATCGTTTTAAAGAGAAAAATGTTAACTATGTCAAAAGTGCCTAGTTGATGCTACAGGAAGACATTTTTAATGCAGACTTGCAGATGAGGTAAGTATTTAAAAAGTTACCTATTTGCATGGCTCTGCCCTAATCATATCCAATTCACACATAAGACATCACCCTCATGATGTCATTGGTCCTCTTTGAGAATGAAAGATGAACAAGAACAACCACCTATTTGCCATTTTTATTGGAAGCCCAAGGAATAAGAAGAATAAAAATGGATGTTTTACTTGCCCAGTTGTGTGAGTAAATTACTATTTGCTTTTGGTGAGCTGGAAGACTCAATTTGAAATGACCAAGAAAGTAAGAAATGCAAGGTAAGGACATGTCTCTTGCCTTTATACTACAAAAGTTGAAGTTGAAACTCTCCAGCTTATGACCTGTTCATATGTGCTGGAAAACTCTACGTAGGAGAAAAAATCAGAAGAAAGTAACTACAATAATTTAAATAAATTTCAGGTACCTAAAGCTGAAAATTTTTTGTGAAAAATCCGGATATCCTTTCTCTGCTTTTCCTGAGCCCGAGTTTGCTGCCATTTCAAGCATAACGTAAGACATTTAACACTCCTTGAGTGTTCTCTTTTCCTTTGGGTTATTTTATTTGTCTGTTTGTAAGATTCTTTTTTTTTTTTGCAAGAATCCAAAAATCTAATTGCAAGTTGGAGAAGTTAGAATCCATGTGAATAAATTTCAAGGTGAAGGGGTAGGAGGAAAGGGAATGGGAAATTTCCATGCATCTAGAAAGATACCAAATGACAAGACTTCTGTGTCAATCGATGATGTCTGAAGTACATGAAAAATTAGTAAAGTAAAGCAAATATAAGCAAATATGGTATGGTGGAATCCAGACACCATTCTCTCACTCTTTACTGTATAGGCCTTGACCAGCCTCTTGGATTTGGAAGGATCCAGGAGCAGCTATTCTGTGCCTAAACAGAGTTATGACAATCTGGTCTTTTTCGTTGAGGGTGGGAAGTGGTTTTGCCTTTCTTAATAAGTGTAACAATTAGTATAGTGCCTGGTTTAATAAAATGCTTGTCAAGTCATTGCTTGGCCATGCCGTGCAGATGAACAGGGCACATTTTAGTACAGCTTAGATATGCACGTAATGCCTCCAGATCTCTTTCCCTACTGGAGTAGTGTTCTTTTATGTGGGAACCAGAGGCTGACCCCACTGAGAAGGGGAACCAGAAGCTGGACCCTATTGCCCCCAGTAGGAACAAGACAAGGATTATATCATCTTGGGATGGGTTGCAGTTTGTTGTTGTTGTTTAATTTTTATATCCCTAGTTCCTCACACAGTACCAGCTACCTAGAATCATAGATTTAAATCTAGAAGATGTCATCTAGTTCAAACTCCATCATTTTACAGATGAGGAAACTGAAGCTTAGAGAAGTTTAGTGACTTGACCAAGGTCGCAGGCAGTAAATGACAAAGTCAGAATTCAAACTCAGGTCTCCAGTGACTTTATACTCAGTGTTATTTCCACCATACCACACTGGGCACTGAATAAATACTTATTGAACTGAAGATACAATGATAATTCTAGGCTCCATAGTTTAAAAAGCAATAAAGGAAACTATGAAGAGTCCACAGAACAACAAAAACTATTGAAGGATTAGAAAACCAGAACTGATCTGAAAAATCAAACTGGTTGGCACAATCTGCCAAACCAAGAGAGGAAGTAATGGGTATTTAGGTTCTAATTTCAAGTGGAGTTAACTTGTGGGTAAAAAGGACCAGCTCTTCTCTCACCTCAACACAATAAGCACAGTATAGGACTCTCCAAGGAACAAGAAACCTAGGACATGTGGGTGAACAAACACTGACAAGAACAATGGAATAAAAACCAAATATCATTAATAGATACTTGTGTTCTCAAATGCAACCAATAGGGGGCAGCTAGGTGGTGCAGTGGATAAAGCACCGGCCCTGGATTCAGGAGTACCTGAGTTCAAATCTAGCCTCAGACACTTTACACTTACTAGCTGTGTGACCCTGGGCAAGTCACTTAACCCCAATTGCCTCACTAAAAAATAAAAACAAAAACAAAACAAGACATCAAATGCAACCAATATCTTCTCTTTGTTTTGTCATGCCAAAGGAGGCACAAGAACATGAACAACACGGATGTCATAGCAACATCATAATAGTAATGATAGTAATAATAATGATAGCTAACATTTCTATAATGCTTTAAGGTTTGCAGAGCCCCAGCAATTATGGGGCAGCAAGACTCTAAGTCCTAAAGGTTGGGAGTAAAACCTCTAAGTCCCTACAACAATGGAGCCAAAAGGAGGTCAAGTCCTCTAGCCACATCTAAGAACACTTTCTCACAGGTATAAAGTATCTAAAGAACATGGCTTGTCTCGGTAAGCCTAAGCGTGGATCTGGGCTGCCCTTTTTGCATTTGTTCTTTCTTGATCTTGGGTAAACAAGAAATACTGCCATGACAGACGTATCCAGGTTTGGAGGCTGCCTTGTGAATTCAAGAAGTCCAGCAGTCCTGGGTCCCATTGGGTTAGAGTCCTAAGCAACTACTCCAACACTCTTGGAGAAGAATCCAGCCCTGGGCTGACTGCTTTACCAATAGGTATATGCCAGGAGCTGTATGGGCAGTGGAGAACCAGGAGTCAAATGTAATACTGAGTCTTGCAAACTACTTTATGTTCTGATAAGCTTCAATTATCAACCTCCCAGCAGATTCTAATAGTAGTTATTGAAATCTGTTTAAATCATTCTGTTAATGTCTTCTGTGAATCTTCTGTGTTTAGTATTTTTTGTGTGTGTAGGAATAAATTTCCAGTCCCATACCTCATTCATATTGCACGAGTACCTTTTTACTTCCCCATTTTAGGGAACCCCTAGATATGAGCTTTATCTTAAGTTATATACTGATCTAAACCACATGATTGGTGCAAAACTGAGAGCACGTATAAAATTCTAGCAATATTCAACTTGTAAAAATCAAATTAAAACCAAAATATTTCATGGGACCATTGTGTTTTCATATTCCCATTCCTGTGAACCATTAAGGCAACAAGATGGTAAAGTTGATAGAGCTATAGAAATGGACCAGAAGACCCTCATTCAACTCCAACCTCTTTACTCCAGTTGTGTGACTCTAGGTAAGTCACTTAACTTTTGTTGCCTCAATTTTCTTCATCTGTAAAATGGGGGTACTAATAGCACTTACTTAACAGGGTTTTTGTGAGAATCAAATGAGATAATGATTATAAGCACTCAGCACAGTGCCTGAAAGAGATCAAGCATTATACAAATGTTACCCATCATCATTATTACTAATAGCTACCTCCCAGGATTGTTAGGTAAAATAAGACAAAATGATAAAATGAGATATTTATAAAGTGCTTTGCAAACCTTAAAGCATTATAGAAATATCATCATCATCATTACTATTATTATGTTGCTATGAAATCTGTGCTGTTTGTGTTCTCGTGACTAGTTTGGCATGACACAATGAAGAGCAGGTATTGGCTGCATTTGAGAACATAAGTATCTATCGATGATAAAAATGAGCAAAAATGTAGTATTTGAAGGACTTAAAAGACCTGGGTTTTGGTTTTTGTTTTTGTTTTCAGTTTTTCCTAGTATTTTATAACAAAATAAGAATACGACAGTGTTTTGAATTAAAATGCAATGGGCAACACCTAACACTTTATTTAATAGTATCATTCCATGAAATTTAGGATTATAAGTGGACATTGATATTTATATGCATAAATGTATCTTTTTTTAGTACTCAACAGTTTAAGCATTCCAAATACTTAATCTATTTTTTTTTTTTGGTGGGGCAGTTGGGGTTAAGTGACTTGCCCAGGGTCACACAACTAGTAAGTGTCAAGTGTCTGAGACAGGATTTGAACTCGGGTCCTCCTGAATCCAGAGCCAGTGCTCTATCCACTGGGCCACCTAGCTGCCCCTTAATCTATTTTTTTTTTAATAGCAGCAATAAAAGATGTAGCAGTTGCCTCCCAGGGCTATTGAAAGAATCAAATGAGAAAAAGACATATGAAGTTGCTTTGCAAACCTTAAAGTTATCTTTCTCTCCGTGTACAGTCTTCTCTTATTACAATATAAGCTCCTTAAAGTCTAGCTTTTGTATTTGAAATCCAAACATTTAGCACAATTCCTGCCAAAGTAGCCCTCTTCTCCTTAGGGATATCAGGGAAATTAAGCTTCCCAATCATGATTAAGAGTGTCTTCTTATGACACCCAATCCCCCTCTTTAATGTTTTATCCATTCGTTCACTTAAATGTCAGTTATTTTCATTTTTGTTGCTATTATTATTATTACTCTATTCACCTTAACAAAACCCAATCTCTTGCCTGTGTTATTTTCATCTTTGTCTTTCTATAAATCTTGCCTTGAGGAACTATCCGATGTGTTAGAAGCTTTGTTCTTTAAAAAAATTATTATTATTATTATAACCATCACAAAAAGGACAAACAACAACTGCAACAATTATGACTTAAGGCTAGCAGTGAAGCATTCATATTCTCCATCTGCTCTATCTCACTCTTACTACATGACCAACCCATATCTTTTCTTAGTCATACATGCCCTTGATGGTACCTTTTGTTCCACTTTTCAAGTGGAATGATGATGGGGAGTGCCTCCACATGCTTCACCAATAACACACAGCAACCCACTTATTCTTGCTATGAATGGTTGAATCACCTGTAATTTTAACTTTTCCTGAACCCTTTTCAGGCATATAACATCAGCAGGACAAGGTTAGAATGAAAGAGATGGGCCCCTCCATTCATAGATAGGCTGGTCCTCAGAAATTAGACTCAGTCTCTTCTCTAGATTGTGCCCAAAGCCCTTTAAGCATTGTGGAACCTTCTAGAACAGAGGGCTTCTTAAACTTTTTCCACTTGTGATCCCTTTTCACCTGAGAAATTTTTATGTGACCCAGGATGTAGAGGTATATAAAATAGATATGCAAATCAAATCATTTACTGCCAAATTTCTCTCAACCCCCATATTTAGTTATGCAACCCTATATGGGGTTGCAACCCATCATTTAAAAAGCTTTGTTCTAGAGCTTGTTTCTTCTGGCAAAGCCTCTGAAAACTCAGCATAAGTTTTATGTTACAGTGAAATATATGAATAGCACTTTACGGAGGATGGATAGGAAAACACTCTATATCAATCACTTGTACCTTTAAATTGTTATTTCCTCCTAGAAATTTATTATTCTTTGAAGGCTAAAAATAATAATAACAATAATAATAATTTATATTTACTTGTGCTTCACAATTTACAAAGTATGTTCCTACGGTGGCACTGTGGAATAGGGAAATAGTTATTATTCATATTTTACAGATAAGGATACCAAAACTCAGAGAATTACCAGTGAGTTATCCAAAGTCACATAGAAATTGTCAGAGCAGGAACTTAAACCCAGCAAACAGTCTAACTCCAATTCTATTATTCTCATTATACTATGACACCAATCAATCAAACTCAGTCCAGTATATGCATGGAGCCAAGAATTCATAGTACTTTACAACTGACATAAATGTAGCCAGACTTCTTTGGGACTGTAAAACAGGTTAAAATGTGTTGCCTCTGTTCTATCAGCTCTTCTCCAAGAATGTGTCAACAACATGTGCCTGTCAGGATGAAGTCATGGCTGCCCTTGAACGTTATTTGAGGAAATAATAAGCAAAGAAAACCCTGTTAACACATACAATAAGCACCAGATCTTTACTGAAGGAACTATCAGTTATGCAGTATGCCTGGATTTCTCAGTAACCATTGTCAGTAACTTCCTATTACATTTCCAATGCCAGCATAAGCTAAACTTGCATCTCTATTCACACAGTAAGAAATCTATTCAAGGCTTTGAGAATTGTTTTAATTAAATTGTCACATAATATATTTATTTATGAAATAAATACACAAAATAATACAAGTGGTTTAACTCTTGAAAGTGCCTCTTAGAGGGTTTCCACTCTCCCCCTGTCCTTTTACTGTGATTATGAAGCTGCTTCTTTGTAGGCACTTTTGAAATAAAAATATCTGGGCTATGTCTGCAAAGGCAAATGAAGATAGATGGATAGAGATCATTTAGGTAAAATTGCAATTGATGGAAATGAGGGGTCTTTTTTTTAATCCTCTGATTTGATTATTTCCACAGACCTATCATTAGATGACATCACTAGATGAATGCCAATTTTGTATTTCGTTTTCCCTGGCAAAGTGGATATAAGGCTTCCAAATAGAATTGGGGGATGTGGGGCTTAAATTATCTGGTCTACCTGGCTCCACTGCTCAAATACACAAGAAAACTCTTAACTTCTCCCTTCATCTTACACTGTGCTGAGAGAATTTTAGGAGTTTTTTTTTTTAAGCTGTGTTACTTTATTTTTATTTTAAGCTGTCTTCCAGGCAGACTTAAAATAGCCAGTACATAAAGTTTGGGTAAAATATTTTGAAAAATATGTCCTGTATTTCATACAAAAAAAAATCGATGCTACTGGTTCACCTTCAGCAGAACATTCAGTTAGATCAATAGCGATAATGATGGCTTGTGCTGAAGCATTCTTACTTTCTTCTTCATTTACAAAATGGTTGACCAAAGATAGAGGTGGTTTGTAGCCATAGAACAGTGTAAAAAGTTTGGTAAAAAAGCTAATTAGTGGGGGCAGCTAGGTGGCACAGTGGACAAAGCACCGGCCCTGGATTCAGAAAGACCTGAGTTCAAATCCTGCCTCAGACACTTGACACTTACTAGGTTGTATAACCCTGGGCAAGTCACTTAACCCTCATTGCCCTGCCAAAAAAAAAAGCTAATTAACCCACCGAGGCAAGCCTGACTATTCAAAATTTTATCTATCACATATAAATATGAATTTTGTATTTACTCTTCTAGATTCTCCTAATGCCCTTTTCTTCTTCAAGTTCCAACCACATTCCCAAAGGTCTTTCCCTTTGTCCTCTCACTGATCAAAACCTGCCCTAAGCTAAATATTAATTGGAAGCAATTGAAAAGGCTAAATTAGCACTAAGATATAGATGGGTCAGAACACCTTAATCATTCCTTCAAGGAAGATACATTTCAATAGTAGGCAATCCCTTAAACTGCTCCCCCCAAGCAATGGAGCTAAATAGTAAAATTTCAGGGACAAGCAAAAGTATGACATGTGAACCATTATGGTGAGGAAGTTTTCCCAGAGTCCTTCTAATCATAACACTAGACAGACATCTACTGGCCCTAAGCATAAAGCCAACTTTACATAGAATTGAAATAGTACCATTGAACTTCCTTCTCTTCTCCATTAGACAAATCAATAAAAATGAATAAAAATTCAGTCCATGGTACAGCATCCTAATGAATTTTAACTGTCTAAAAACGTAGAAACAAAAGACCTTCATCTAAATTTAGGATTACTGCTGGCAAACTTTCTTATAACCTCACTAAATTAAGAGCAATCTATGGATTGATATTTCCAATTTATTAAAATTGTATTTATTTTATTCTGAACTTAAATAAAACAAGCATTTCTATAACATAGTAGAACAGGGGGAAGATGATTGTACATGTTTTTATAGAAAAATTGTCCGATAAAGGTTTCATAATTAAAATACATAAAGAATTTTGTCAAATCTATAAGAATACAAATCATTCCCCAATTGATAAATGGTCAAGGGATAGGAACAGGCAGTTTTTCAATGAAGAAATCAAAACAATTTATAGTCATATGAAAAAATGCTCTAAATCATTACTGATTAGAGAAATGCAAATTTAAACAACCTTGAGATACCATTTTACACCTATCAGATCAGCTAAGTTGATTGAAGGGCAAAGTGACAAATATTAGAGCAGATATGGAAAAATTGGGATGCTATTTCTCTGTTGATACTTCCAATTATTGGAAATTCTAAGTAGGCAATCATTTAATCTAGCTATGATTATATGTTGTGTCAAAATAATACCAATTTGTCAAGCTATTTTGGTAATTTATAATCCTCAAAGCAGAGGTCACTGTTTTTACATTGCTTTCACTCTTTCTATACCATTTAACAAGTGATCTGTTAGCAAATTTACCCATGACTTCAGATAAATGCTACTAAAACTTTAGAAAGAAAAATAATGAACTGGATACACTTTCTTCCTCTTTCCCACCCATTGAAAAGTTAGTCACCAGCAGGTTTTGTTGATTTACCTTTATTGCAGCTGACTCAGCATGAAGGGGGTGTGGCTCTATCAAAAGACATGATAAAGTTCAGAAATCATTTAGCCAGGCATCTTGTTAGAAAAATTCTAATGATAGGATGTTATGAGAAACCGGCAAACAACTACCTAGCAACAAAGACCGAGTTTCTGATCCAGGTAAACAATGAATGTTAATCACGATGGAAAAGGAATCTTCTAAACACAAAAATCTTAGCACAAGCTGGTTGCCTATCTTGCAATTATAGTCAATTTTCAATCATCTGGAGCAATTTCTATTACCTAGTTTGTACCCAGTCCCAAGTCTTCCTTTTGTTAGAGAACAGAAAGTGAGGAGTTGGAACCTCTAGGTAAAAGCTATTCCAGTAAAACGTAAAGAATAGATAATTAGAGGCAAAACTTGTCCTTAACCTAAATCATTTGCATAGTTAACATAATTCTCCAATTTGTTTTGCATAGGTACCTGTGACAGAAACTTGGTAAAATAATTATCATCATTTTTCATGTTTATGTATTTACTTGTTTTTATTATAAGAAAGCATTTATGTAAAAATAATAATTCATTGCTATATCGCCCCAGAAAAATCCTTCGATAATATTAAGTCAATATGAAATATCAAATCTCGTTTCCCTTCCCCCAATAATCAAATTTCCAAAGTGAATTTGAGGAGGCTGGAGTGAGGAATTTGGCACATTTGGGTACATTTCTTTTATTGATATTGGATTTATTTAGCACCTTCCTCCCAAGAAATTTTCCTTCATCACTTTCATACAAGGTGGGGCAACACAACTATGTCATCCTTGTATCCTCCAAAGCTACCAGCTTATTCTACTGTTGTCCTTGTAAATAATAACTCTACTCTTCCTCCTGTCAGATAAGTGAAGTAACTACCAGGAAACTAATCTCAGCTCTGTCTTTTGAGCCTTTTTCAACAATGTTACTCCATCTCCATTAATCATATCCAGTCAGCAGTGACTCTCTTAATCCTGAGATTCTCAATGAATGCTTAAGTTTCCCATACTACTCAGTCAAATCTGTGTTGTTTGGGGGGTGGATGCCTTTTTAGCACCATTGCTAATTATTAATCACTTCTGTCTACATAAGCCTAAGCATTCTCCTTATCAAGAGTTTGTGGAAACAACCCCTCATGTATAGCTTTACTCTGAATTTAAACTAAAAAAAAAAAAAAACAAAACCACAGGCTCCTTGGTGTCTAACAATTCATATAACACTTTTCAGCTGTCAAAGCTGTTTTGTTTTTCATTTTTTGAAGACATTGTACAAATATAATTATTCCCACTTTAGAGATAGGAAAACTGAAGTTCCAAGAGGTTGGGACGTACCCTATGATCATACAGCTGATAAGCTTTTTTTTTTTTTTTTTTTTTTTTTTTTTGGTGAGGCAATTGGGATTAAGTGACTTGCCCAGGGTCACACAGCTAGTGTCAAGTGTCTGAAGTCACTTTTGAACTCAGGTCCTCCTGACTCCTGGGCCGGTGCTCCATCCACTGCGCCACCTAGGCTTCCCCAGATGATAAGCTTTTGAAGTGAGTCTTTAACCCATGTTTCCTGATTCTGCTCTGTCCAATATACTACACTATCTTTCAAACACAACTTCTTAATTTACACTTTTGAGGAAGGAGTTCATTGTCTCTTATGTTCGCTTACTATCTCCCCTTGTCTTCAAGACAAGGGATGAAGGATAACACAAACTTGAAGGAGGCAGTATTAATCAACTGTTACCTGAGGGGAGATTATACTATAGGATAAACTTGTCTTCAGTAACATGTCATATACATTCATAGCATATAGTTCTATCCCCTTCTCCCTCTTCAGTAGCACTTCTTTCCCACCTCCCACAGGTGCCCAGTGCATTCTTGATTTCTCTCCCTCCAATTATACTGTCTCCCCCAACCTACCCCCAAAAAACTGAACTAAGGAAATTGTTTGATAAATTTATCAGTATTGAGGTATAAATGATTTACAACAGATTAAAACATTTTCCTCCTAGAAGTAACAATGTCTTTAAATTAAAGCAATTAAGCTCTAACTTTGGAGTTTCATGATAAGTGGTAGAGAGGAACAATATTTCTGGGAATAACAGTCTTCTTGGTTGCCTACTCTAAGAGGAAGTGTTAGTTGCATTTAGTATTCCCTTACTACCATATTGTATTTACAGCTATAATATTCGGCTAACAGAAATTTCATTAAGGCTACAAAGCCTTCTCTTCACACATTTAGGCTACACATGGTTACTTACATAAAACCTATAAAAATAAGAAAACCCATATATTACTTGTTTGCAAAGATGTTTACTTTTGAATTATCGGCT
Organism: Dromiciops gliroides; assembly: GCF_019393635.1. NCBI lineage: Eukaryota > Metazoa > Chordata > Mammalia > Microbiotheria > Microbiotheriidae > Dromiciops > Dromiciops gliroides. The sequence continues at coordinate 248,820,666 of NC_057861.1, forward strand.
GTAGTAGATTCTATTTTATAACTTGTAGTAAGTTTCTCAATCCTAACAAACAAACAAAAAAAAAAAAGCTGGGGTTTTCAGGGAGTATTATAGACACAAAATAGTTACTATCAGCTTAACTCATAGGGAGTGTGTTCTGTCTTGGAGAGAGGGATGGTGCAATCTCACACTGACTCACCTGCTTTGTGGGTATTCCTCACACTTTCGAGTGGGAGTGGCTTTGTGGTGTACTTTCATGGTTGAGAGAACACTCTTTTCCATCTTATGTACTGTAAGACTTGATTCTTGCTGAGTTAATTAAATCCTGAAAGGTCTATTTCAAAGAGTAACCAGAATCTGTTCTTTTGTTTCCTATTTATTCTACCTATAGCTTGTACATACTTGTTTGCTTATTCTCTCTCTCTCTCTCTCTCTCTCTCTCTCTCTCTCTCTCTCTCACACACACACACACACACACACACACACACCATTGGACTGTGAGCTCCTTGAGGAAGGGACTGTCTCTTGCCTCCCCAGTGCTTAGTAGAATGCCTGACATACAGTAGGAGCTTGATAAATCTTTAAGGAATGACTATTTGCAGCATTTGGAACTTCTGACTAATCTCTTCTGAATACTCTTTCCTTATCCTTACCTTCTGTTACACTGGGCCATCATGGCTTTTTTCCTCCTAATTCTCATGGCTCTTTCTCTTCCTTTTGTTACCCTCTAAATGTAGTCATTTCCTAGATTCTGTCATCAGCTCTATGCATTCTTTTTTTCTTTTCTTTTCCTTTTTTTTTTTTGCAGGGCAATGGGGGTTAAGTGACTTGCCCAGGGTCACACAGCTAGTAAGTGTCAAGTGTCTGAGGCCAGAATTGAACTCAGGTCCTCCTGAATCCAGGGCCAGTGCTTTATCCACTGCACCATCTAGCTGCCCCCAGCTCTATGCACTCTCAATTCCTTCTCACTCAGATACTTGACTTATTCATTCAGCAGCTAGGTGGCTGGACTTGGAGTCAGCAAGATCTTAGTTAAATTGTGGTTGAGTCACGTCTGACTCTTCATGATCCCATTTGGGATTTTCTTGGAAAAGATACTAGAGTGGTTTCCCATTTCCTTCTCCAGCTCATTTTATAGATAAAGAAACTGAGGCAAACAGGGTCAAGTGACTTGCCCAAGGTCACACAGCCAATGTTTGAAACCAAATTTGAACTCAGAAAGATGAGTCTCCCACCTAGCTGCCTGTGTGAATCTGGTTAGGTCATTTAACTTCTCTCTACCTCAATTACCTCATCTGTAAAATGAAAATAATGATAACATCTACCTCACAGGATTACTTTAAGGATCAAAAATGTAAGGGGATTTGCAAACCTTAAAATACTATATAAATGCTAGTTTTAATTTATTTAGGTTTGGGGTTTTTTATTATTATTATGTATGGACTCCCAAATTGATGCCTTCAGTCTCAGCCTCTTTCCAGAATTCCAGGCCCACATTTTCAATTGCTTAACCAAAATTATCCCAGGTTGTTCATACAATGCCTCATACTCAACATGGCTAAAATTGAGCTCATTATCTCCTTCCTCAAACCAACTTCTCCATTTCTGTCCCTGTACCATAATTCTCCCAAACACCCAGATTCAAGATGTTAGAATCATTTTTCATTTACTTCCTTTTCCTTATACCTAATGTCCAACTAGTCACCAAGTCCTGTCCCTCACTGAGGGCAGACCAGATTATCTGGATTGTGGCCTGAAAAGTACAACATGAGGGGCAGCTAAGTGGTACAGGAGATAAAGCACCAGCCCTGGAGTCAGGAGGACCTGAGTTCAGATATGACCTCAGTCACTTAACATTTACTAGCTGTGTGACCCTGGGCAAGTCACTTAACCCCAATTGCCTCATCACCCCCCAAAAAAATAAAAGAAAAAGAAAAGTACAGCATGAAATAGTATAAAGAACATTACATGTGTGGTTGGAAGACATGGGTTCAAATCCTGGTTTTCCTATCTGACCATTAATCTCTTGGCCACATATGTGTAAAATGGCCATGATATTGTTTTAATCATTAGGAAGCTTGGAGTAATGGATAGTGAGCTGACCTGGATTCCAGTTCTGGGAAACTCATTTAACCTCCAGGTAACTCTCTAAAACAGGGGTTCTTAATCTGGGATCAATAGAAAGATCTCAGGTAATCCATGAACTGGGGTGAGTAAAAAATTACACCTTGATTTTCACCAGCCTCTAACTGAAAGTTAGCATTTCCTTCCTCACTAGCTTTTCAAAGGATTCAAATGAAAAGGTTAAGAACCTCTTTAGTTTCTGTTATATCAGGTCACTCTGGCTTTCCTCCTCCTAACTCACTTCCTCTCTACCTCCTTTCTTTTTTTTTTCTTTTTTCTTTTTTTGAGGCAAATGGGGACTTGCCCAAGGTCACACAGCTAGTAAGTGTCTGAGGCTGGATCTGAATTCAGGTCCTCCTGAATTCAGGGCTGGTGCTCTATTCACTGCATCACCTAGCTGCCCCTCTTTCTACATCCTTTGCTGGATTCTTTTGCTTTGGCTACCCTCTAAATTTAGACATTTCCTAGATTATGCCTTTCATCCTTATAAAATGCCTGACCTGCCTTGATAGAGCTGATTCCCTCACTAAGAGTTCTCAACATCAAAGAATCACAGATTCAGTCCACACATAACTATTTATCTAAAATTTGCAATGCAACCCCCAAGTTATTTTGAATAGGCTTCCACAATACTGCCTACAACCTTGATAGAGAGATGGTGATTCTGCCCCAGTGGAGAGAGTACCCAAAGTGCCCACAAATTTTTTTGAAGAATTAAATAATAAAAATTATAATTAATGTACTTGCATTACATGCTTCACAAGTTTTCCAAAGGAAAGTCCTTCGTGAATTGTAAAATGCTTTAAAAGCCTGTGCTATCATGTATAACCTATAAATGATTGCTTACCACTTAAGGGAGGGCGAAGGAGAGGGAGGGAAAGACAGACAGAATTTGGAACTCAAAACTTTAAATAAAAATGTTTATTTTTATTATTATTATTACATGATAGAAGATAGATAGATAGATAGATAGATAGATAGATAGATAGATAGATAGATAGATAGATAGATAGATAGATAGATAGATAGATAGATGATAAAAAAGCATTTTAAGAAAAGAAAGAAAGTATGTGCTATTATCATGCAGGATGACTCCCTCTCAGCCCCAGCTAATCTCTGCAATTTAAACAGTTGCCTCCATCAACAATCAACAATTGGCTATCCAACAGGGCTTGTGTTCTGAGTTCCTTTTACCTAATAGCCCTGATCCTGTTAGACCTTCTTGTTACATTCCCTTTGAGGTCAACCTCGTATATAATACTCTGACTCAACTAAATAGTGAATAAATAGTGAATAAAGATGGGGGCAACTAGGTGGTGCAGTGGATAAAGCACCAGCCCTGGATTCAAGAGGACCTGAGTTCAAATCCAGCCTCAGATACTTGACACTTACTAGCTGTGTGACCCTGGGCAAGTCACTTAACCCTCACTGCCCCACTTAAAAAGAAAAAGATAGTGAATAAAGTTGCCTATATTGTCTTCTAACACTACCTTGGAATACTTTGTCTTAGTATCATCTCTCTTGTCAAAATAGATTCCCTATTCGTGGATTGTTGAGCAAGGTAAGAGATTGCAACACTCAGCCCCTAAGTTATTTTAAGTATACATCCACTGACTTCAATATGACAGGAAGCTTAAAAACTTCGGTTTAGCCCTGTCCTTCTACATTCCTCTCAAAAGACATAACTGTCAAAAATTCAAATTATTCATGAGGTTTTTCATCTTATAATTACATAAGCATTCACTCATTGGCCAAACCTCCTGAAAATCTCCAGCAAACAGATTAAGTATCCCCTAAATGTCTTGGGAAATCCTTTATTGGTTTATTGATCTTTAAAAAAGTTATTTTTATGCTTTTTAAAAAATCACAGAAGGAGGGGAATTCTAATAAGTGAATAGAGTGCCAGCAGAATATAACCTCTCTCTTGGAAAAGCTTTGATTATGGGCCTAGAAGTAGGCTATATGTAAGTTGTTCAAAGACTAGGCTAACAAACTTCAAAGAAGCTCAGTCCCTGGGCTGTTGGTGAATTCTAAAGCTACAAATAGGTCAACAACTAAATTGTAAAGGGGCTATGTTTTGGGTTAGCAGAAGGGGAATCCATAGAGAAAAAAAATCACAAACCCTTCAAGTAGCAGGGTAAGTGTGTATTTGGTAATGGTATATTTTTTAAAGTGTCATGTATTTCAGGTGGATAAATATGACTTCTGTCTGAGAAAATTAAACAAATTGTTTATTATTTGTCACTAATATTTCAAGCGAGTTACAGTGCATGAAGAAAAATAGAAGCAAAGGGAGGGAGGAAGGGAAAATGGGGACTAGCGATAGAGATTCCCTCCCAAAAAAAGAAATTAAGAACATTCAATGTGATGTTAAAATGCTCAGAGAACAACAGAGGAAAAAAATTCAAGATAGACAGACACAGGCCAGCAGGGCAGCTTGGCAACTAATGTGGTGAATTATGCTTTTAAAAAACTGCTAGAGATCCACAATTTCCTATAATAAGCTCTTTTTCTCATCTTCTTAGATGTGTAATAAGGGCTAGTAAACACACACAGTGTTCTTGGCTAATGCGATCCCCATGTGGAATAGGCTGAGGAGTCTGCTTCCATAAACGCCCTTATCTCCACCATTCTGGCTACTTCCATGTGGAAATGTCTTTAAGGTCTGAGGTAAGTGAGATAAGGAATCATCCAGCAGCTATACCACATTTGGAAGTGAACCTAGTGGGGCAGAATGCTATGCAGAAACTGCTTTAAGTTTGAACCCATCCTCCCTAGAGACCAAGGTGGTATACAGGAGAGTGTACCCCTAGATGTTAATGGAAAATATTTCTGTTCTTGCTATATGTTTTCAGTACATATCCTCTTTAAAAGCTAAATGATGTTAATTGGTTAAATGAAACTGGAGTTCACTGCAAATTAACAGTTCAGAGCACATGTTGGAATGGGGGAGGGCAGCCCTCAAGCTGATCACATTAGATAAATCAGGCCGAACCTCTCAGAAGCACCCTTAGAACACAGAGGGAGTAATATGGCTACATTGCTTTGAAGAAGTAAGTCCAAAGTCTCATTACATTTGGAAAAATAGAAGCTGAGACGAGGATATGGTATGATATGAGTGGCATGGCATGGCATGTCCGGAATCACTGGAATGATGGAATTAGATCAGTGTATTAAGAAGATTAACCTGGTCAGGGTATATAGGATAAATTGGAAGACAGAGAAACTGGAAGTTGAAAAGCAACCTAAATAATGCAGATAATAGGTAATGAGGACCTGGATTCCATTGCCAAAAAATGGTCATTTGTGAGAGCTTTTGGAGCTAGACTGGGCAGTACTTGGTAATATTAGATGTACCCGGTTAAAGGAGACACCAAGGATGTCTTTAGGTGTTTGGAAGGAAGAACAGTGGTGGTGAAATTATAGGAAGGTGATCCCTCAGCACAGTGATTGAGTTTAATTTGAGGCACACTGAGGTTGAGGATCCAACAAGACAACTAACCCATCACAATTCTAGTGCATTCTTTCTCTTAATTATTTCCTATTTATCCATATAGCTTGTTGTATATATTTGTTTGTTTGTGGTCTCTCCCATTAAATTGTGAGCTCCTTCAGGGTAGGGACTGTCTTTTACCTCTTTTTTGTGTCCCCAGCCCTTATCACAGTCCCTGGCACATTGGAGGCACCCAATTAATGTTTATTGACCCATTGACTGGGAGCATATATTCAAGCAGTAATAAGTAAGCATTTGGAAATGAAAGTGCGGAATTTGGGTGGGGTAGGAGGTGGGAGGGTGGGAGCTTTGGAATTGGAGATAAAGATGTGGGAATTGTACACATAGAGGTGAGAAATGAAGCCATGGGAATTAATGATATAAACAGTAGAATGACTGGAGAAAAATAAAAAGTCCACAGAAGGAACATGGGGAAAACCTATTGTTAGAGAGTGGAAGGAACAAAAAAAGATTAGCCAACAAAGGAGACAGTTAAAAGCCTGGAAAAGTTGGTCAAAAATCTCTATCTTCAGCGAATACAGACTGGGGAAAAAAGCCATTACCCTTTGTGATAAAGAGGTTATCGACAGGCTTTGAAGAGACAATTTTTGTAGGCATCTGTAGATGGCAGGGGGGGGGGGGGCGCGGGGCGGTGATGAACCAACAGATGAGTATAGGACAGGTTCAGGAGTGATGAAGCCTGTTCAAACTGGATCCCTTCCATTAAAGGGAGGAGGAGGGAGGTGTAGATATAAAATGCTAGGATGACTGACAAATCTTTGAGCTCAGTGACTGACTCCAAAGAAATTTTACAAATAAGTCTTTATTCTCATCTGACCTAATTATATATATTCAAAGATGCCTAGGGTCTGCTTACCCTACATTATTACATTTGTAAGACCCTTTGCCAACCTCGATACAAAACCACAAAGCCCTTCTCCATCTCTCCTTCCCACTCCCAACCCCAGACCACTTCAAATCTGTCTCTAGACTGTATAGAACCTATTGCCTCATTACATATGGGCAGTTTCATTTCCCAGAACCACAGGGCTAAAACCCCCGATGGTGGTGTGGAAGCATATATCTCCTTGCATCCATCATTCTATATGAGCGCTTTACTGGTGCTGGTTTGTATTCTACTAATAAGTCTGTAGCAATTTTAGAAGTAGCTATGTTATTTTCCTAGGGATCCAGAATCAAACCAACGCATATGGAAAGTTAGAAGGATTGAGATCAAGGGTAAAGGTAGAGAGACTAACCTTGACAGAGAAAAGGAACACTTCTTTCTATCAGTGTCAGAAAGAAGAGAATATGGATAAAGGCATAAATTCAGAGATGTTAGAGAATTTGAGGCAACTCAGAGAAACTACTGGGGGAAGTCAGGTTAGATGGACACAATCCTCCTTCAATAAAAAAGAGGATATCCCTTGGTAAGTCTGGCTCCTTCTCCCAAAGCCAAGCAGGATACATCAATACCTCAGGGTTACAGGGTACCCTAAGAGATTTAGGGGTGTCTGTTCTCTGCTGTCATCAGTTCTGAACCCCCACTAGATGTGTTTCAACCACTGTTGGGTTCAGTGACTAGTCTCCAATTCTATTTAAACACTTAGCTTCAATTAACCTTTATGAAGGAAAATTAACTTCAAAATAGATCACTAACATTCCCCTGAGTATCTCTGGGACACACTCTTATCTCAGTTCCTACAAAACATTGATCTTAGCAAAGTTCAAGTCAACTTCACGTTCAGATGCAGCTGGGGAGATGAGTCTTCCTCTCAAGCTACTGCTGGCCTGGGACCAAAAGGTTACTCCCTGGCCCTCTTTGGGCATTAATGTTGCGTTGCCAACCCAGACTCTAGAACCAGGGTGCCCTACTGACTTCCTGAACTCACAGGATTGAAGTACTACTCCCTTTAACTAAAAGGAAAAGGGCCAACACAGATGCGAAGGACCAAGGTAAATTTCAGAGTCACATGGCCTTTAATGGGAGAAAGCACCAAGGTCTCCCCATAGCATGGTCTCTCACTAGATTTCATAAGTGACTAAGGACTAAGGCTGATTAGGCATCCAGGACCTCCCATTCACCAAGTGGTCAGCCATCCAGAACCAGTTATATATAGACTATCAATTCATGATGCACCATCTCTCTAAAGCGTCTCCATTCTGTGTCATCACAATGTACTCAGAAGTAGGCTTTTCATATCTCCATATGTAACACTCAGTAGTTTGGAATGGCCAAACCTGTGGCCTTATACATAATAGATACTTAATAAATACAGGTGTTCAATAATTGTTGAATTAGATTCATTCACAGCTACTTATGAAGTTCTTAGAAACCAAAATTTTAGTTCTTATCCTATCATAAATGTGGTCAATGGAAATGGTTTCCAACAATGGCTCACATATTACTCAGTAAGTCTCAAAACTGGTTCAGTGGTTTCCATAAAAAAGACATAATGAGCCATTATAAAACATAATGTATAGCAAACTCCAAGAAATACTTATTAAATGCTTGTTATATATACATAGCACTGTGCTAAGCATTAGGGTAGATACCAAGACAGTCTCTGCTTTCATGGACTCACCATATAAGGAGATGTAACACACTCACAAACAATTATAATATAGATAATGAATGACAAATGAATGAGAAGTTCAAATTAAATGCTATGATATTTGATGATGCAGTCACTATGTACAAATGTTACTCAATGCTAACTCCTTCGGTCAAAGTCTTGGAAAATAAATGTGTTTTGTTGTAGGAAGAATGCTACCCTGAAACTTATATTGGAAAGCATCATGAGGAAGCTTAACAACCCATTATAAATGAGCAAAAAATTCTCATATAATCACTCCCCCCCAAATCCTGTCAGTTTCATATGCTGAAAGTTCAGTCTTCTATCACTTAATGGGAATCTAAGAAAATATGAGTCTTGGGTTCAGGCTTCAAGTATAAGGGCACAAAGCCACCTATTTTTTTGGATAGATGATAAAAGATTGTTCAATCCTTTTCAGTCTTGTCTGATTCTTCATGAACCCATTTGGGGTTTTCTTGGCAAAGATACTGGAGCTGTTTGCCATTTCCTTTTCCAGCGTATTTTACAGATGAGGAACTGAGGCAAACAGAATTGTGACTTGCCCCGGGTCACACTGCTAGTGAATGTCTGAGGCTGGATTTGAACTTAGTTCCTCCTGACTCCAGGGCCAACACTATCTACTGTTCACCTAGCTGCCAGATGATAGACAGACAGACAAATGCACATTACAGAGAGACATGAGAGAGATAATAGAGCATTTATTAAATACTATGTGCCAGGCACTGTGCTAACCTAATAGAAGTTAATATAGTTTTTAGGTGACATTTTGATAAGGAAGGACCACACTCACTCCTACTTAGAAGAGTTGCCTTGATGATAGTGAAAGTGCATCCCAATCAGTGGTGCCACTATCTATGGTTTGTTCCTTACGAGAAAGGACAGAAAAGGAAAGAAATGGACTTAGGGTCCTAGGGATTTTTCTTACACTCATTTAAATACTTAGTACCCACCATAGGAAGCACATAAAGAAGTACCATCAAATAGGTTAAATATTCGTTTAGATTTAAACCTGGGAGGAGCCTTATAGATCACCTAATGAAAACTCTTGATTTTACAAATGACAACATTTCAGCAGAGGCAAATTGACTTACCCAAGGCACCTGTGGAGCTAGAATTTAAACCCAGCTCCTTTGAGACTAAAACCAGATCTCTTTCCACTATAATACACTACTGGGAAAAAAGATAGACATATATAAAATAATACAAGAACAGGATAGAAATACAGAATAATTAATCAGATGTAACAAGCAATATCTGATGAAGCACCAAATAAATGGCGCAGACAATAAATTCTATGAATTCAGAGGAACAGGGATAATTAATGAGCAAACTTTTATAAAACATCTAGCATGTGCCAAGTGTCGATAAAGATACTAAGACAAAAAAACAAAAACATAAAGGAAAAATATACTCAATGTAAATGCAAGGTGATTTCAGAGCGTTGAGGGGAAGGAGCACATGAGCAACTTGGGGGTTCTTGGGGGGGGTCACATTAAGGAGGTTACTTTTAAAGTGAGTTTTGAAGTCAGGTACATTCCAGGCATCTGGGACATGGTGTGAAAAGGCAAGAAGGGAGGTGGAATGTCTCATGTGATTGCAAATAGGTCATTTTGGTTGGAATGTAAGGTCTGTGAAGATGAGTAATTTGTGGTAAGTGTAGGTAGTACCTAGGCTGTTGTCACTTTATGTAGGGCTTTAAATGCCAAACAGGAGGACTTTGGCCTGGATAGAGTCAGAGAGAAGGAGCTTAGGCTTTAGCCCCAGCGCATCTTTCTAGAGTGAAATTGGGCCTTTTAGGGAGAGTAGGATTTGCATAAAAGAGGGAGGTGGAAGTTGGAAGGACGTCATGAGGGAAAGACTAGAGAATATGAGCAAATAAGGATCACACAGGTACTTCTCCCCGTATAGTAATTCTTAAGCATACTAATTAACTCTCACTTCATAATTCATATACTTCCAGATATTCTAAAATCTGGTCCCTATGAGAAAGCATATGCTTTTCCACTGTAGAAGCAGACTAGGGCTCTAGTTAGAGTTTTCCTAATACCTGAGTTACCTTCATCAGACACTCATAACTCAGTTCCCAGTATGAGCTAAGGTGGAGAAAGAATTCTTTGCGAATAAATGGGCATATGTGTGCTTACTTTAAATAAACGATTAAAATAGTAAATGTTAAAAATGAAGCAACAACAAAAAAGTATTCTTTTTAAAAAGTATTCAAACAGCCTAGGCCAATGGTGGCCAAAAGAATTCAGAACATTGCCTGAGCTCTTTCCTATTAATAACTCTCTTCCTTTAGCGGCCAGATAAGCTTGTTGGGAGGCAAAAGCGGTGGAAATAGTGCATAGGGACCCGTCTGTCCTGGCAGAGGCCTGAAATCCTTTATTCTCCCCAAGTCGAAGCCTCTGCCTTGGAAAGCAGCAGTTGTTAGGCAGTCGCGTCACTCTCCCCAACTCCGCCTTTACCTGCACCGCTCTGGAAACGTTCGCATGGTTCGCATAGTGTGCAGCCCGCAGGGCGCTGTCCTAGAGTCACTAGTCCCTTGCTGCAGGCCCCACAGGAGCCGATTAGCACCCGCAGATCCGACCTCAGCGCCCGGGCGGATCCAACCTTCAGACAGAAGCTACACCACCCCAGGCCCAGCGCCCTCTCCAGGAGCCTCCCCTCCCCAGTTTACAGACCCCATTTTTGGCTTAGTGGTATGGGGGGAGGTGGTTTCCCCGGAGGAGGAGAAGGAAGCAGCGAGGCGGGGCTTGCGAGCCAAGGTCCCCTCTCTGGGGACGTCACGGTCCCAGGTGTCCCTGTGGGTGTTTGGGGGAGGAAGAAGAGGGGTCGGTGAGCTCTTCCCAGTGCATTCCCTAACCTCGGCTTATCGGCCTGGCCCGAAGCGCCATTATCTCCCAGAAGGGTAGGACACACCTGAGCCGAACCACGCACCTTGGAGCTAGGAGAGCGCCCCCAGGGAGCTCACCGGCAGCGCCGCAGGAAAAGGGGGCGGTGCCGCCGCTAGCCTCTAGGGCGAGGAGGGCCTGGGAGGGACCTGCCCCGGGGCGGAGCGGGGCTGGGGGTGGGGGTAAGGGACTGGACTGAACGAGTCGGAACCGGACAGCCGGCCCGGACGCAGGATCCAGCTGGAGAGGACTCGGCTATGGCTGCGCTCCCCGTGCAGGGAGCCTGGAGGCTGAGCGCGCTGCTGCTCCTGGTGAGTTGGGGTCCCCCAGGGGTTTTCTCGGGCTGGTGCACGCCCAGGTCTGCGCCTTGGGCGCAGGGATGGGGAGCCGCGCCCCGGACCGGTTACCTCCAGTCTAGATTAAGCTTGTTAACTACCTTGCTTGATTGATTAATAACTTGCTGGAGCCCGCTGCTCGCTAGTTTACTCTATGCGCCCCGGAGGCTGGCTAAAGACTGGGGCGAGATCGTATCTCCGGGAGTGCCCGGGCTGCTCAAAAACTGATTTTCCTGGGCAGGAAAGTGGGAGTCGGGGCTTGTCTGAGCCTCTCCTTGTTCTCTCTTCCCGCCACACCCAGCCCCGGAGCTTCTTAATGCAGGCTTCAGGAGCCCGGGCAGCGCTACACCTGGGCATGCAGACGGAAGCGAGTTTGGTTCTCCTTTTTTTTTTTTTTTTTTAAATTTACCGGGGCCGGGGGATGGGGGGTGAGGGGGTGGGGGGTGGGGAGTGGGGAGTTAAGGCAGTTATCAACCGCCGAGTCCGGTCCCTATCCTTGAGATGCATAAAGGAAGCAGCTCCCTGTCCCGGAGCTTCATAAAGCAAGCCTTTACCCGAGGCTGTCCACGCCCAAGCAAAGTCGGCCGGGTGGAGGACTGGGGCTAAAGCCAAGTAATTTGATTTCAATCCACTCAACGAGCATTTATTAAGTTCCTACTGTGTTCCAGACACTTCTAGATACTGGGGGGGGGGGGGGCGGCGGAGGGCAAAAAGACAAAAGGAAACAAACTCCGCCTTCTCCCTTCTTTCAAGGGCGATAAAAGCCTGTTCAGACACGGTTAATAAAAACTTTTATAATTTTAAAATTGTGTTTCCTTCATATCTCAAGAAAGAACAGAGCAAACAAAAATTCTTGGTAATCTATAAAGATAGTAAACATTGCAACAGTAATTGAACACAGAGCCTAGGACTTTTTTGATGTTTCATATTTCTTAGTTACTACTAAATAAGAATTTACATTCTACAATTAGGATACAAATAACTTGGTTTTCATAAATTTGTTTTTAAATTTTTTTCCTTCTCAAAACAGTGATCATGGAAAACCCTGAGAACTGCGTATGCTGGTTACCTATATCATTTTTTTAAAACAGGAATCGCTGGTAATGCCATTATCCCCTTGGGCCTCTCCTAGCACTTTGCTGCCCTCTCCATATGTTGTTGTTGTTTTTTTGTTCTCGGTATTTTGTTTGTGTTATCTTTCTACTATATAATGTAACCTGTTTTGTATCTTCCTCATTGAACCCCTAGGAAAGTGCTCATTTTAAGGTCAAAGAAAAACAACACTCTACACAGTGAATACTTAGGCTAGGATTTTTCTTGTTGACTTGGTTCAGTCATGTTGGTGACCTTCTTTGGGGTTTCTTGGCAAAGATACTGGAGCGGTTCGACATTTCTTTCTATAACTCATTTTGCAGATGAGGAAACTGAGGCAAACAGGGTTAAGTGACTTGCCCAGGGTCACACAGCTGATAAGTGTCTGAGGTCACATTTGAACTCAGGAAGATGTCTTCCCAACTCCAGGCCTGGCACTCTATCCATTACACACCACCTAGCTTCCCCCCTATTCTAGGATTAAGGGTACTTTAATCTGGTGTCCTATTAACCTGTATTTACACACACACACACACATGTGATTTCAATATAATTGGTTTCCTTTGTAATCCTATGTATTTTATGTACTAAAAGTATTATCCTGAGAAGGAAGGAGTCTATACTTCACCAGACTGTTGGAGGCACATTACTCACATCTCCAACCCCACCCCAAGAATCCCTGGCCTGGGTGGTCCATGATTCTTAAACTTAGTTTTCATTCTTAAAATTGGACTTGTCTCTCCAAAAAATACTGTTTAAGAGTAAAATATAGAGATAAGTTTTTTAGACTGTAAGCCCCTTAAGGTCAAACTCATTTCTTGTCTTTGTTGTTTGTCCTTCATTCTTGAAGAGGACCATGACATCAAGGTGATGTCATGACATGCACTGAATTGGATTTAAGGGAGGGAGGGCTGTACAAAGTCATCATCTGTTGTCCAGGTTGACAGGAGATGGCCCAGGATGTTTGACAATTGGGGTTAAGAGACTTGCCCAGTCACACAGTTACTAAGTGTCTGAGGTGAGATTTGAACCTCAGATCTTCCCAACTTCAGGGCCAGTGCTCTATCCATTGCACCACCTAGCTGCTCCTGACACATATTAGACACTAATTGAATAACTGTTTATTGATTGAGTCTGGCCAAAATAGTCCATTTGGTTTTTACTGTAAAAAATTTATGCATTTTGTACTTAGGGAAAATGGTTTTTAAAAATTATAAAATATTTTTGCCTGTTTTGTTCAAATAATTTTAGCCAGAAATACATGACTATTAGTGTGGGAAAGGATGTTTCCTTTTCAAGGATTCTCTGGCCTCATACAGGGGTAGCCAAAAAGATGAAAGATACTCAACTCCAAGTGACTGCAAATATTTGTTTCAGTTAGTTTTGGTAAATAATAAAACTAAATCATTGTTGAGTCATTTCCAGCTCTTCATGAATCCATTTGGAGTTTTCTTGGAAAAGATACTGGAGTTATTTGACATTTCCTCTTCCAGTTTATTTACAGATGAAGAAACTGAGGCAAACAGGGTTAAGTGACTTACCCAGGGTCACACCAGGTAGTAAGTGTCTAAGGGCAGATTTGAATTCAGGAAGATGAGTCTTCCTGACTCCAGAGCCAGTGCTCTTTCCAGTACACCACCTAGCTGCCCTAAACTAAATCAGCATTGCTTTATTATATGTTGGTAAAATAATTTTTGATCCATTGCTTCCAAATGAATGGTGCATAGCTTTCATAAACAACTTCATATTTATTTCTGAAGTAATATGTTTATGTTATATCAACTTACAAAAATCTATCTTTAGGGGAAAAACAATGAAATCAACTCCTACTGTCATGTGATTTAAATTAAATATGCTTGACTGGAATTGTGAACAATTATCCTCTAAATCTCTCGCTGTGTCTCCCTCTCCTCTCCTCTCCTCTCTCTCTCTCTCTCTCTCTCTCTCTCTCTCTCTCTCTCTCTCTCTCTCTGTCTCTCTCTGTCTCTCTGTCTCTCTCTCTCTCTCTCTCTCTCTCTCTCTCTCTCTCTCTCTCTCTCTGTCTCTCTCTCTCTCTAGCCTTGAATCACCCAAGCAGTGGCCTGAATTTTTCACTAGTTTTTTCTTGCATTATCCAAACAATTCATCAACCATCCATTTTACCTGTCATAAAGCCCTTGCACATTCAGACACTTATTAAAACCTTTCATATCTTAAGAAAAAAAATAAAGCAAATGAAAGTTCTTAGTCATTTATAAAGATAATAAGCATAGAGACTAATAGGTGAACATGGTACCTAGGACATTTTTTATATTTAATGATTAGTTACTACTAAATAAGAAACTATTTGATAGTGAACTTATTCAGGGCTTGGGATGAGTCTGCCAAAGGGAAAGTATAGCCCAGAGGAAAAAACGAATACTCAATTTGACATATTTTTCACTTTAGCAATTCAAGCTTTTCCATTTTTATTGAACTCTTTAACTGTGGGAGTTTTAATATGTCGTTTAAAGATGTGTAATCACACAGCTAAATTATTTTTTTTTTCTGGGGCAGTGGGGGTTAAGTGACTTGCCTAGGGTCACACAACTAGTAAGTATCAAGTGTCTGAGGCCGGATTTGAACTCAGGTACTCCTGAATCCAGGGCCAGTGTGTTATCCACTGTGCCACCTAGCTGCACCCCTAAATTCTTACTATGCACTGGGGATACAAAGAAATTGGGGAGGAGGGAATTCCCTGCTCTCAGTGGGGGAATGGAAAATTATGTTGGTTTCCCATACTTAAAAATATCACCACTCATATAATTACAGATTTAGAGTATGAAAGGATCTTAGTACTTACTCTACCTTCTTTTTACAGCTGAGTAAACTGAGGCCCAGAGAGTTCAATGACTTGCCCAAGTGAAAACTGGTAGCAAGTAGTTGAGCTGAGATTTGAAAGTAGGACCTCTGATTTTTAGTCCAGAGCTCTTTGCACTGAATACACTGCCTCCCCATTAAGTTTTTAAGTGATAAAGTAAGCCAAGACTCTAGATTTTTTTTTAGGCAAGATTAACTAGTTCCTATATTTTCACATAATATACTTAATAACCAAAATATAACCTGTGGAAAAGAATGCTTAACTAAATATCACTGTCTGATGTCCAGGTACTAGCAAACCTAGCTAAAAACCAAGAAGTTTATCTCCTTTCAGTTTGGCCTTATCAGTGATGAATTCTTTAGATTAAAAATGATGTTTCAATAAAGCAGAAGAGGTTTTAGTAAGTAATCATAGTAAACATAATATACAAAAGGAAATCTCACCAATTATCATTTAAGCTAAATTTCAAGGTTGTGAAATTGCCCACTTTCTCTATATATGTATATATATATATATACACATATGTATATAAATACATATACACACAAAATTATATGTAAATTCCAGTCCTCAAACTCCTGCTGAAATATCTCATAAAGAAAGTAAAAACTAAATCTTTGGCTAGAAGGATGTTCCCAATGACTGATAAAGGTTTGTCCTCAATATCTTCAACATGAAAATGCCTGTTTAAAATTTAGTGTACAAAAACTGTCTCATAATGAATAAAAAAATATTTGATTTCACTAATAATAATTGCTGGCATTTTATGGCACTTTGAGGATGGTAAAGTAGTTTATCCTCAAAACAACCCTGGGAGATAAGTGGATTATCCCCATTTCACAGATAGGAGGCAACTGAGGCTGACTAAGTGACTTGCTCCAAGTGCTACTAAGTGCCTGAACTCAAATTTGAACTCAGCTCTCCTTGACCCTAGGACCAGCACTCTATCTACTATGCTGCCATCAGTTTTTTTATCTCTAAACATTAACATTGTTATACACCCTAAAATGATGGCTCATTGGAGATAAATATAATTTAATTTAACTTACAAATGCATCCTTAATCATTTGTTCATAAGATCATAGATTTCTAGGTGGTAGGGATCTTAGAGGCCATAAAGCCAAACTCCCTTATTTTACATAGTTAGTCTTTCTGCTTCCAGGCCCCAGTCCAAAATTCTTTCATCTACCTGTGGGTTTATAATCAGAAAGAATGCTTATTTTGTTTTATTTTTTTTAAGATAATACTAACTTGGTATGGCTCTAGTGCTTTTTTGATGACAAACATAGATTACATAAAACATAAAAGTTTCTTTCAATAGAATGAGAACCAAGATGTATGTTCAATTGTAAAAACAAGTTGGTAAAGAGTATTACTTTTAGTAGTTTCCAAACGTTTTTTTAAATGTATTGCCACATTTCATTGAAAATTAATACCATTCTTTTGGGGGCAGCTAGATGGCGCAGTGGATAGAGCACTGGTGCTGGATTCAGGAGGACCTGAGTTCAAATCCACTTCAGACACTTGATACTGACTAGCTGTGTGACCCTAGGCAAGTCACTTAACCCCAATTGCCCCACAAAAAAAAAAATTAATAACATTCTTTTGTTTGTTTTGTTTTTTAGTGAGGCAGTTGGGGTTAAGTGACTTGCCCAGGGTCACACAGCTAGTAAGTGTCAAGTGTCTGAAGCTAGATTTGAACTCAGGTCCTCCTGAATTCAGGGCCAGTGCTCTATCCACTGCACCACCTAGCTGCCCCAATAACATTTTGTAACATAGTATGACAAGCTAGTTATACATATTTTTATATATCTTAGGTTTAAAAATGGTTCATTCTGGCAGCATGGTGAAACCAACATAGAACACAATTTTCAGTATTTCTTTTTGTTTTGTTTTGTTTTTGCGGGGCAGTGGGGGTTAAGTGACTTGCCCAGGGTCACACAGCTAGTAAGTGTTAAGTGTCTGAGGCCGGATTTGAATTCTGGTACTCCTGAATCCAGGGCCAGCACTTTAACCACTTCACCATCTAGCTGCCCCCAATTTTCAGTATTTCTGATAAAATTGAAGGAGGTGTCCTCCTATTTACTGACATCAAAAATGAATTAGGGAATCATTTCAACTCTTGGGTTATAATTGAGCTTATTTTAAATGAACAGAACTGGATCCTCTGAAACCCAAGGGTTGTTGAGTTTAAATCAGGGTGCTTTCATCCTGGGGACCTAGAAGCTGGTTGGAGGATTAGAATATGAGTATATAGAAAGGTAAGTAGCAATAACATAAAGGTGGAAGCAGGGCTCAAGATGGGACTGATTTTTCAATTTTGCCAAGGGCCCTGGCTTCCCCTTTTGCATGGAGGCCACAAAATCTGGCTTCCACCAGTTCTTCTTACTCTTACAAATCCGAGCTAATCTTTACAGTCTTTCCAATTCAGCACAGTAGCCTCCTATATGATCGCTTTATTTCCCTTCTCTCACCAGAAGGAGAAGAAAAGGGAAGACTATTGGTCAAATACAGATAAAATACCCCGCAAAGAGAGCTCTTTGAAAGGGGGGAGGAAGCACATAAACATACACTGAACAAATAATCTGAATAATACGGATTATCATGTTTCTCTGCTTTTCTTCCTCCCTCTTATCATAGAGATTTCCCAGTTGTTTTCAGAACAAGCAGCCTGAGAATTCAGAGGGTCTACTATCTTCAATTTGGGGGATAATTTTGCTAGAATGCTGTATGTTATAATTTCTCTGCATTAAAAAAACCCACTAAATTCACTTGTTATCCATCATCTCATGAGAGTAATTCAGAAAAAAAAAAATCCAAATTAACATATGTTTAGTCAGGTTTGAAAATAATAGTATTCAAATATAAATTGATCTACGTTGTTGGGAGGTCAGGGAGGGAGAAGTTAGTTCTTTAATAGGAAGCCCTATATCTGTCTACATTTTAGTAAATTACCAAAAATGGCTTCTAATTAGAATAAAATACATTATCCTGGTCACACTAAACATGACACCAGCAAATATATTTCTTTGGAAGAAAGTGCACATATAATAAGTACTTTGAGGTGTATTTGGCTAGAGCCAATGTTGCTTATTACTTAAAACCAGTATTTCTCCATTTCATAGATATCAGGACAACACTCAGGCTGCCAGACTTTCACCCCTTGCCTGCTTTTCCATATATGCATTTTCTTTTTTGTTGGGTGTGTGTGTGTGTGTGTGTGTGTGTGTGTGTGTGTGTGTGTTTTGTTTTTTTGGTGAGGTAATTGGGGTTAAGTGACTTGCCCAGGGTCACACAGCTAATTAGTGATAAGTGTCTGACGCAGAATTTGAACTCAGGTCCTCCTGACTCCAGGGCCAGTGCTCTCTATCCACTGTGCCACCTAGCTGCCTCCATTAATGCATTTTCTTAGTGATTATTCTTACTCATCCTACTTTTAGTACCTTGCTCATCACTGAAAATATCCTTGTAGCCTACTATTCCCCACAAGTACTTCTCTAACCTTGGAGAGTTTGAATCAGTGTGCAGAATTATAAAAGCATAGATTGAAAGCAGAAAAGGACTTTAGAGGTCACTTAATCCAACCCTCCTCGTTTTACAGAGGAAGAAGCTGAGATGAGACCCGCAGAGTTGAGGCAACTTGCTCAGCATAAGTGCCAGAGATAGGATTATTTTGGTTTTGCTTAACTTCATATTTGTTTCCCATATTCTTTTAAATTCCTCAGATTCCTCATTTCATACTGTGATGATCTTGTTATATTAATATGCCACAATTTGTTCGTCCATTCCTTAATCATTGGATACATACAAACCAGGTCTTTAAAAGTTGTTAATAAGACCTTTCGTTTGTGTAGCTCTTTATAGTTTATAGGACAGGAAAGAAGGAAGCAAGCATTTATGAAGTGCTTACTCTGTGCCCAGCACTGTGCCAAAGCCTTTACAAATATATTTCGCTGCTTCAGTTTGTATCCCTGAGCATACAGATGCAATGAGTTTACCTTTTAACCAGAATTCATTCAATCTCCTTGTCTTTTTCTTATATGAGTATATACCCATGAGTTTTATATGTTATTCAACAAGCCCTGCAGTTAATTTTTTTTTTAAGTTCTGAGTTCCAAATTCTATCCCTCCTTTGTTCCCTCCCCTCCCCACTCCCTGAGGGAGTAAGTAATCAGATATAGGTTATATATGTGAAATTATGAAAAACAATACCATATTAGTCATTTTGTACCCCAAAATTCGAATACGAGGAAAAAATGAAAGAATGTGGAAAAATAGCTTGCTTCAGTCTGTGTTCAATCAAAATCAGTTCTTTCTTTGGAGGTGGATAGTATGCTTCATCATTAGTCCTTTGGAATTGTCTTGGATCATTGTATTGCTGAGAATAGTTAAGTAATTCACAGTTCTACATCAAACAATTTTGCTGTCACTGTGCACAGTGTTCTCTTGGTGCTGCTCACCTCACTATACATTAGTTTATATGTCTTTCCAGGCTTTTCTGAAGTCATCCTGCTTGTCATTTCTTATAGCACAACAGTATTCCATCACCATCATGTACCACAGCTTGTTTAGCCATTCCCCAATTGATGGGCATTCCTTTGATTTCCAATTCTTAGCCACCACAAAAAGAGCTGCTATAAATATTTTTGTACAAATAGGTCTTTTTCTCTTTTGGGGGATGTCTTTGAAATACAAACCTAGCAGTGGTTTTTCTGGATCAAGGGGCATGCACAGATCTATAGCCCTTTGGGCATAGTTCCAAATTGCTCTCCAGAATGGTTGGATCTTTTCACAGCTCCACCAAGAGTGGATTAGTGTCCCAGTTTTCCCACATCCCCTCCAAAGATTTTCAAAAAAAGAAAAAAAACCTAAGATTGTTCAGGCCTGCTGCAGTCTGTTCTGCACTGATTCCTTTGGTAGCTCACCTCTTTCAGACTACTATAGACACCCTGGAAGACTGTCTTTTCCTAAAATGACTTCCTTCTGGCCTAGAGGCAACATCAGATCATTTTTAACTCCTGAGGTCATTCCCTAATGATGACAATACAATTCCAAAAACACCATAATTCCTAAAATAGAGTCAGAGGAGAGTAATAATTTTTTAAATCATGTACAGAAGCAGCAAACTGTTGAACTTCCTTTTTTCTTTGTTTGGTTGTTTTGGCTTTTGTACTAAATTCATTATAACCGAAAAGGTTTACAAGTGAGCTGACCATGCTCTTTTCTGTCCCAGATGAAATAACATCCCTTAATAGCTGAAAGGAGAAAGAAAAGCACGCGAAATTAATCTAGATTGATGGAATAGCTTATTGTGATTGCCCTAGTATGGAACTGACTTAGAAGAGAACAAGTTTTCATAAAAGCTACAGAAATTCCTTCCTTCCTTCTAGTTCCTGAAAGTTACTGAATCACTTCATTATTCCTATTATACAGGGTAGACCAGAAGTGGTTTCAATATCTAATAATTCCTTCTTTTTTTGCTTTTAATTTACCATATCATCATATGTAGAAGTGATCTTATATTACATGTGAAAAATCAAATCTCATAAATGGTGAAAAATAAAGAAAAATAATTTTCAAAAAGTAATTAAAACAATGTGACTTTTGGTCCACCCTGTACTTCTCTTCTTTTAGAGGTTATTTTTTTGTTTTGTTTTGTTTTGCTTTTTGTTTGTTTTTCTGGAGGGATAGTGGTAAACATGGCACATTGAGAGCAGGGACTTATTTTTATATCCACCAGAACTCCTTGCATATAGTAGGTGCCCTAAAAATATTTTATTCAATCAAACTAGCTGACTAAAATGGTCTTTAATACCCCCTGAAGCCTTAATAATTTTAATAGCCAATATTTATTTAAAATTTTTCAGGAATAATGATTGATCTTGTGATTTAATTGGTATAACTAACTTCAGGGCAAAGGAATTCCTTTGACCAGTGCAGACTGACACTATCTCTGCAATTTACAGTCTGGGAGAGTTGCCAAGAACACTGAGAAATTAAGGACTTGTCTTGGATCATACAACCAGAATCTATCATTGACAGGACTTCAGTCCAGACCTTCCCAGTGTCAAGGCTAGCTCCATATCCACTACACTTTGCTGTGTCCGTTTAAAACTTTTACAATTAATAAAACAAACTGAAGCATTATTCCTCAAAATTAATAAAAATTGTAAAACCACTAAAGATTAGTACTTCTTGTTTTACTAAATTAATTTATGGCCAGACCTTTCAATGGTGTGTTTTTGTTTGTTTTAGACTTAAATGCATTTTAGCAATAATGCATTTTTGTGGGTATTTACTGAACAGTAAAAAATACAAATCAACTAAGATGTTACCCAGGTAATCCATTAAGAATCTTCATTTATTGTCCACCTGACTTTAAAGAGAACCTGTATCTTAGGTAGACTGTACTTCATAATAATTTCCAAGGGAATCAGTAGAGATGTGGTTAATATTTTCATAGGCGGTGGCCTGTCCTAACAAGGAATAGTCCTTGACATAAAAATTTTATGACTCAATCATTTAGTAACCATTTCTTACTCTTTCAGGGTGGTAACTACAGGTACAACAAACCACATTTCAGCCCACAGGTACAAAAGGGTGACTCCATTGTGTTGGTTAGTAGCTTAGAACTTGGGAGTTAACTGAAATGTTTGCTGAGAGTCTTGTTCAGAGTTGGGAAATTTCTATTTTCTGATAAGCAGAAAAGTTGTACTTGACTTTATATATACTATCATTTATAGATATGTGTGTGTGTCTAAGCTACAGGAATCTATCTAAGCCTTATCTTTTTCCACTTTGTTTGCCCTAGGGTGCCTTGCCTATGAGTTAGTCCTCAGAAATTGTTTGTTGAATTATTCAATGAGAAAAGACATAGTAACTCAATAGATCCTTTATAGATATCCAAGAAATTAATGATAAAACAGAAAACCCTTTGTTTTATTTTATCATAATTACTGTTAGGTTTTTGTTCAGTATTTTGTTCCTAATGTCTCCATAACTTAGTTTGGTTATAATTTGATTGGAATATGCTCATTATTCTGAGGATACTTAGTGAATATTCAGCAGAGAACCTTGTCTCATATCTCCCTGAGACATTTCACAGTTTTTTCTTCTCCCTTAATCTATATTTCCAGATCTCTTGCCATCATCCATTTTCTCTTCTTTTAATGAAGAGGTAGCCTCCCTCTTCAATAAGGCTAACTCTTCTACTTGTGCCCTTGATCCCTACTTTCCTATGTCCTGTAGAACTTTGCACCAATAATCATGTCCAACCCTCTCTAAGTTTTAATCTCTCCCTGTCTATTGAACTCCTTCTCTGCTGCCTGTAAACAAGCCCAAGCCCCCATCCTTTAAAATTCGACTCTACCATACCCTCATTTGATCCCATGATCCCCTCAAGCTCTCTTCCTATATCTTTCCTACCTTTCAGAGCCTAAAGCCTCTCAAATGGCATCCTGTTCAAGACTCGGGTTCAGAAGACAAGGAACCAGGAAAGAAAAAAATAAAAAGGCACAAGAAAAACAACTGAAACGTGCCTTACAGTGCTCATTTTGTTCTTTGTAGAATATCTTAATCTGTCATATCCAAAGCACAAAATAAAATTACCTACATTAATAGTGCCAAAAAAAAGGACCAAAATAAGCCAGTGACCTTGGTTTAGTCCTTCCGTTGGCTATTTAGTTTCAGGTCAAGTCAACAAGCATTTCTGAAGCACTTGCTGTGTACCAGATGCTGTGCTAAGCACTTACTGTGTGCCAGACAGTAAGTACTAAGTACTGGGGATACATTGAAAAGCAGAAACTGCCCCTGCATCCAAGGAGCTCACATTTCAGACAGGGAAACCACATGTAACCACCATGTACATACAAGATATGTGTAAGTAAACCAATGGCAATCCCAGACATAAGGTGCTAGGGGGCAGTGGGAGGTGGGAAGGGGTAAGAAGGAAGAAGAAAGGCTGTTTGCAGAAAGTATCATTTGAACAGAGTCTTGAAGGAAGCCAGAGAAACCAGGAGGTGCAGATGAGAAGGGAGATCATTCCAGGTATGGAGATTCTGTTCTGTTCCCTGGGGTTAAAACCCTAAAGCACAGGTACCACTATTTAAAGGGGTTCAGATAGACAGTGGCTGGATCATTGCAAAGCCATCACACCTTATGGAAATATAATGAATGGTTTATGCTCTGCATAGCTTCGCAGATGCATAAGGCCTCGGCAGTCCGTTTTTAAAATGTTTATTGATATTTATTTTTACATGACCTTTCATTTACAAAGGTCTTCTTTTTCCTCCATGCTCTACTTTTTAAAAATAGAGATGAGGCAGTTCAGCAAAACTAACCAACAAGCAAATCCCATAGTCCCCCACCTAGAACAAAAAGATGGAGGTCTCCAAGTATGGTCATTATAATTATATGTGTGTGTGTGATTATATATTAGATAATATACAGTTATACGGTGCCCAGTTCTGTTATTTTGTTCATTCCAATTCTATTTTATGGTCACTGTATGTACTATTTACCTGACTCTTCCACATAGGAACAGCTAGATGGTGCAGTGGATAGAGTGTTAGGTCTGAAGTTAAGAAGATCTTAGTTCTAATCCTGCTGCAGATATTAGCTGTGTGTCCCTGGGCAAGTCACTTAACCCCCTGCCTCAGTAAAGTGGGGATAAATAATAATTGCACCTACCTCGCAGAGTTATTGTGAGGATCTATTGAGATAATAATTATACAACACTTAGTGTAGTGCTAGGCACATTGTAAGTGCTATATAAATGTTAGTTATATCATCATTTACTTTATTCTGCATCAGTTCATGCTTCCCATGCCTGTCTCGATTCTTCACATGTATCTTTTTGTGAGAGAGTAATATTCCAACGTGTATGTACCACATTTTGCTTAGCTATTCTCTGATCGATAAACATTTGTTTCTAGTTCTCTGCTACTACAAAAAATCCTGTTATAAATATTTGATGTATAGGAGACCTTTTCTTTGGGATAGTACATTTTTTAGTGGGTATTTCCTCAATCCAGGAAGAGGAATTGGAAAACACTCCGTTTTCAGGTGTGTGTTTTTTTTAATAGTGTTGTTACTGATATAAGGTCAAGTAGGACGAAGCCAACCACAAGTAGACTCTCCATTTGTTAGTAAAGAGCTAAATGTTTTATTTTAATTACAAAAAAAGAAAGAGACTTTAAAAATGACCTCTGCCACCAAGGATTTCAATCTCTCCTTAGCTACTGGCACTGTTTTCCTGCCACCTACAAATAAGCTCTGGTCTCCTCCAACCTTAAAATAAAAATCTTACTTTGACCCTGTCATCTAGTCCTATATCTTTCTTCCCTTTTTCTGCCAAACCTCTTGAAACATTATACTAATTATCTTCACTGCTTCACCACTCATTCTCAGTCCAGCTTCTGACACCCTCAATTTGCTGAAAATGTTCTCTCCACATTTCTTCTCCTGCTGAACCTCTTGACAGCTTTTGATGTTGTTGACAATCCCCTTCCTTTCATATATGCCCCTTTTCTTGCTCCCTCTACTGGTTGCCTTCCTCCTTTTCTGACCTGTCCTCAGTCTCCCTTGCTGTATCATTTTCCATCTTCTATTTATCTAAGTATCTGTATCTTCTGACTCTATCTTGGGCCCTATTTCTGCATCTCTCTCCCTTGGTAATATCTTTTCCCACAGGTTCAATTGCTGTCTCTATGCAGGCTGTTCTGAGCAATCCATCTTGACATCAAGACCTAAATCTTCTCTTGAACTGTAGTCTTAACACCACAGCTACCCGTCAAATATTGGATGATAGTTTTGGAGTTGGGGAAGACTTCAGAGGACGTCTACTCCAAACCCTTCGGGTTTTTTTAGCTGAGGAAATTGAGGCCCATGGAGATTTAATGACTTGACCAACATCATAGAGTCTGTAAGCATTGCAGGCAGTATTTGAACCCAGATCCTCTGAATTCAGAGTCAGTGTTCTTTTCCCCAAACCATGCTGCCTCATGTTTCCACCTGAATGTTTGTCTACCTCCAAAAGTTAACATGTCCAAGATGGAATCCACCATCTTCCCTTCAATTCCCCCTCCCACTTCTAAACTTCCTTATTTCTGTTGAGGTTAGTGCCTTTCATTCACCGAAATTTATTCAATCTCTTGTCCCTAATCACATCCATTCACTTGCCAAATCTTATTGATCCTACCTCCATATTCCATCAGTTCCTTTCCTCTTCTTTTTACTCATCCAACCACTACGGTAGTTCAACCCATTATCATCTCTCACTGGAGCTGCTAATTGGTCTCCCTGATTCCAGTCTCTCCCTACTCTGATCCATCCTCCATACAGCAGCCAAAGTATTCTTCCTAAGGCACAGGTCTGTCACTTCCTTGGTCAGACACCTTCAGGTACTTTTCCTTCGCCTTTAGGAAAAAGTACTGAGTTGTTTTTCAGTCGTTTGAGACTCTTCATGACCCTATTTGGGGGGTTTTCTTGCCAGTGATACAGAAATAGTTTGGCATTTCCTTCTCCAGCTCATTTTACAGATAAGGAAACCAAGGTAAACAGGGTTAAGTGTCTTTCCCAATGTCACACAGCTAGTGTCTGAAGCTCGGTTTGAATTCAGGTCCTCCTGACTCCAGGCCTGGCACTCTATCCACAGCATCACCTTGTTACCCCTAAAACACTGAGACCTCCCACTTAAAGGCTTCCACAACATGCCTTCAGTCTACCTTTAGAATGGTATTTCACATTACTTCCCTCTGGGAACTCCACCCACATTCCATCCAGACTGGGCTTACTCACTCTTCCACATACCATTCTATA
Organism: Dromiciops gliroides; assembly: GCF_019393635.1. Taxonomy (NCBI): domain Eukaryota; kingdom Metazoa; phylum Chordata; class Mammalia; order Microbiotheria; family Microbiotheriidae; genus Dromiciops; species Dromiciops gliroides. Next base: position 248,846,834 of record NC_057861.1, read on the forward strand.
TATTGCCTCCATATATTCACACATCCTCTTCATCTCTACCTCTCTGAATCTTTATCTCCTTTCAAGACAACTCAAGGGTCACTTCTTCCACGAAGACCTTTTTGATTCATCTTAGTTGTGCTGTATCTCTATAAAATTTACAAACATTTATTTATCCGTATGCATTTTTGCAGTCTCTCATTGGTGAAATGTAAACTTCTTGAAGACTAGAACAAGTTTTTAATTTTTTTTACCCCCAGTACTTTGTACATAAAAAGTATTTAATTTTGAATTGACTTGAATCTTACCTCTCATGTGTCTCCAAAAGTGTTGAGAGAATTTTCACTCCCATGCCTGATTGCCCCAGAACAGATTTGTTTAAAAGTCAAGGTGGTTAGAAGTGCTGACCAGAACATCAATATTACTATCTTTTGTCTTTCATTATGTGATCAAGATAAAAGACAAATGATAAACAACCCAGGTTCATTGTAGCTCAGGGCTAACAGGTGATTGGAATACTGCATTCCAGGAATTGAACCTTATATTATGATTAAGTAGGTGGTTCCCCCCCTTCAAAAAAAAAAAAAAAGTTGGTTTTTTGCCTAAAGTAGCTATATTTTCTTGAGGCAAATCAGGACTCATTGGGTTTCTAGTAATGGTTCCAGAAGGTCCCAGACAATATTTGAAACACAGTGGTTGGTACCCTATGGTGGTGTTGTGCCAATGTACCTGAGTTTACTAGGGCTGCAGAATGTTCTGCTAGATTCAGGCTGAGACACATCAACAGAAAGTCAGAACCAGCTATTTCTTCTGAAGTTCCCCTCTCTCTGAACAAAGGAGGCTTTTAACAGCTTGGATCATGTTTTTTACAAAGTTGTTTAAACTTTTACATAGTCCTATGCCTATTTTTTCCCCTTAACTTGGCAAGTTATCTAGCCATTATCAAACAAGAGGCATAGATCATATTTCAGTAGTTTAAAAAATAATGGGGGGGGGGGCAGCTAGATGGTGCAGTGGATAGAGCACCGGCCCTGGATTCAGGAGTACCTGAGTTCAAATCCGGCCTCAGACACTTAACACTTAACTAGCTGTGTGACCCTGGGCAAGTCACTTAACCCCAATTGCCTTACTAAAAAAATTAAATTTAATTAAATTTAAAAAATAATGATTGGGGGCAGCTAGGTGGTGCAATGGATAAAGCAGCAGCCCTGGATTCAGGAGTACCTGAGTTCAAATCCGGCCTCAGACACTTGACACTTACTAGCTATGTGACCCTGGGCAAGTCACTTAACCCCCATTGCCCTGCAAAAAACAAACAAAACCAAAAAAATAATGATTAAAGATTACGTGTGTAGGAAAAAGAGATAACTTTTTTTAAAAATTCAAAACCTTGGAGCAGCTAGGTGGCGTAGTGGATAAAGCACTGACCCTGGATTCAAGAGAAGCTGAGTTCAAATGCAGCCTCAGACACTTGACACTTACTTGCTGTGTGACCCTGGGCAAGTCACTTAACCCCCATTGCCCGGGGGGGGGGGGGGATAATCAATTAATTGATTAAAATTAAAATTCAAAACATTTCCAAGGTGGAAGAGTACTTTAAATACAAGAACTTTTAGGCAGATGCCCTCTATACTGTTCTACTTCCAACTAATATTAGGGAAACTGCTTTTCTTGAGGTCTCAGTGAACAGAAGGCAAACCTCTTAAATGGCATTTTTTGCATAGGTTCTTAGAGTTACTTAAATTGCTGAAAATACTGCCCAAAAGGGCATTATCATAGATTTTTATTACTTGTTAATTCTCCTTATATTATCAGGTATTAAATGTGGACCCATGAAGCTATTTGAATAAAGTTAATTTTGATTTTGTGAAAATGGTTGGAGTTCTAAAAATGCATTGTATTACAGTGGGTAGAATGTTGGATTTATATTCTGGAAGTCCAGGGTTCAGATTCTGCCTCAGATTCTTATATCCCCAAGACTGGAATGCCCTCCCTCTTCCTCTCTGCCTCCAGGATTCCCTGACTTCCTTCAAGGCTCAATTAGAGTTCTACCTTCTACAGAAAGTCTTTCCTATCCTCCTTAATCTTAGTGCCTTCCCTCTGAGACTACCCCACTCTGCGCTTCTGTCCTCTCTCTCTCTCTGTTTGACTGGTTCCTCCCAGAACCAATTCAGTGTCTTAAAAATCAGGTTTTTCTTGCAAAAACTTTTAGCAAAGTTTAAACTTTTTCCTGTTAGCAAACCTATGACTTAAGTCTACACAGTAATCCTGGGCAGGTGGCCATCCAGTCTTTACTTGTATACTTTCACTGATGGGGAACTCATTATCCCAGAAAAACAACTATACTCCCTTTCATGACAACCTGTCATAAACTTTGAAAAAATAAGCGTGCCTCACTAATTCTGTTCTCCAACTAACTTTCTGACATGGTTTTGGTATAGTGGCAGTGGAGTCCAGAGAACTGGGTTCAAATCCTTCCTCTGATAGTTACTGTGTGACCTTAAGAAAGCCATGGGGGCAGCTTGGTGGTACAGTGGCTAAAGCACCAGCCCTGGATTCAGGAGGACCTGAGTTCAAATCTGGCCTCAGACACTTGACACTTACTAGCTGTGTGACCCTGGGCAAGTCACTTAACCCTCATTGTCCCACCCCCACCCCCCCAAAAAAGCCATTTAACCTCCAGGGCTTTAGTTACCTCTTCTGTAAAGTGAGAGGGTTGGAACAGAATGCCCCGCTGAGGTCTTTTCTGGGTCTAAATCTCTGATCCCGTGACCATTGTGGCTTCCTCCTACAGTACAGCAAAGGTCTGGACACAGGACTCCAGGAAGTATCTAACAGGAGGCTGAAATGTAGGCATGGACCTTAATGATGACAGAATTTGGTGATTCTTTGGATATTGGGGGTGGGGGAGGAGGGGTAGTCAAGAATGATGCTGGGTTGGGGCAGCTAGGTGACACAGTAGATGGAGTACCGGCCCTGGAATCAGGAGTACCTGGGTTCAAATCAGGCCTCAGACACTTAACAGTTACTAGCTGTGTGACCCTGGGAAGTCACTTAACCCCAATTGCCTCACTAAAAAAAAAAAAAAAAAAGAATGATGCTGGGTTTGCCAGAATCTCAACCTGAGTGGCTAGAAAAAAATGTTAAATGGCATTTAACAGAGATAACAATGTCAAGAAGAAGGTTTTTTTTTTCTGGCAGAGGGGAGGTATTTGGTTTTCAATGTATTTCTTTTGAGTTTCCCCTCAGGAGTCAAGTGGAGTTTAGAAAAGGCCATTGGGATTAGCAGTTAGGTGACCATTTGGAGACTCAGAATTAGGATATGATTATGAAAAGAAGAGCAAAACATAAAGGAGCAGTGGAGTGCTATTCTAGGGTGTGAGTAAGACCGTCTGGTGTCCAAGCTGGGTTTGAGAGATGACTAACACCAGAGGAAGACTTGTGATCAGGGCAGTTAGACAAAGATCAGGTTCAGTAAGGGAGAGAAGGGAGTAGGATAGATGGGAGGTAATAGAAGGAAAGAAGGGAGGGGTGAGCATTGTTTTGACCTTACTCTCATCTGATTTGGCTCGAAGAGGGAATAACATACACACTCAATTGGGTATAGGATTTTATCTTACTCTATAGGGAAGTAAAAGGGGAAAGAAAAGGGTGGGATGCTGATAAAAGGGAGGGTAGACTGAGGGAGGTGGTGGCCAGAAACAAAACAACTAGTGAGAAGGGACAGAGGGAAAGGGAAAGTACAGACAAGGAGGAAAAATAGGTTGCAGGGAAATATGAAGTTAGTAATCAAACTGTGACTTTGAATGGGATGAACTCCCGCATAAAATGGAAGCAGAGAGCAGAGTGGATTAAAAAACAGAATCCTATAATATATTGTTTACAAGAATCACATTTGAAGCAGAGATACACACAGAGTAAAAGTAAAAGGCTAGAGCAGAATATATTACGCTTCAGCTGAAGTAAAAAAGGCAGGCGTAGAAATCCTTATCTCAGACGAAGCAAAAGCAAAAATTGACCTAATTAAAAGAGATAAGGAAGGAAACTACATCTTGCTAAAAGGTACCATAGACAATGAAGTAACATCAATACTAAACATGTATGCTCCAAGTGGTACAGCATCCAAATTCTTAGAGAAGTTAAGTGAGTTACAGGAAGAAATAGATAGCAAAACTATATTAGTGGGGTACCTCAACCTCCCTCTCTTAGAACTATATAAATATAACCACAAAATTAATAAGAAAGAAATTAAGGAGATGAATAGAATTTTAGAAAAATTAAATATGATAGACCTCTGGGGAAAACTGAATGGGGACCTTTTTCTCAGCAGTACATGGCAAAGTACCCAAAAATTAAACATGTAATTAGGGCATAAAACCCTCACAGTCAAATGCAGAAAGGCAGAATAGTAAAGGTATTCTTTTTAGATCATGATACAATAAAAATTATGTGTAATAAAGGGCCATGGAAAAATAGACCAGAAATTAATTGAAAACTAAATAATCTCATCCTATAGAATGAGTGGGTTAAACAACAAATCATAGAAACATGCAAGAGAGTGACAATAATGAGACAACATACCAAAACTTATGGGATGCAGCCAAAGCAGTTCTTAGGGGAAATTTTATATCTCTAAATTCCTAAATGAATAAATTAGAGAAAGAGGACATCAATGAATTGGGCATGCAACTAGAAAAGGGGGGAAAAAGAATAGATGAGAGGTAAATAGGTAAATAGGAGGTAAATAAATAGTCAGGGAAGGGAAGTGGATTAATAACAAATTATAACATGCTCAAGGGGAGACAAAAATGAAGGACGTGGATGTAGGGAGGTCAGAAATTGTGAGGCTAGGGTGCCAGATAAGATAGATTTGGTTCTAGGTTAGATTGGTTCCTGGTGATTTTTTGTTTGTTTGTTGGTGAAAAGGAAATGCCTACAGGGTGTAAGGATGAATATCAGGATGGTGAGATGGAGGGGAAGGGGAAAGGGGAAAGGAGGAAAAGAACTCACATTTTTTAGGCATTTTGGAGCTTTATGGATTTAGTTTCCATATGGCCCTGGAACTCTTCCTCCCCTACTGAAGCTAGGCCAACAACCTACGGTTAGAGAGCTGGGATCCAAATCCAGAGTTTTCACATCCATCAAAAATTGAGACCATTGGGACACATAGCACAGGAAGCTAGGTGACTGGAGCTCTGGATCTGAAGTCAAGAAGACCCGAGTTCAAATCCAGATGCAAACGTTTACTAGCTGTTTGACCCTGAACAAAAGACTGAATTTCTGTCAGCCTTCGTTTTCTCATCTGTAAAATAAGGATAATAATAGCACCTACCTCCAAAAGTTGTTGTGAAGATAAATGAGATGATATGTGTAAAGAGCTTTGCAACCCTTAAAACACTATACAAATGCAAGCTATTAAAGAAATGGGCATACATTGCTTGTTGTCATAGGGCTGGAATAAGCCTCTGTTGCCATAAATGAAAGGTTACATGATAAATCATTTATCCACTACATCTCTGTTGTTCTTTGTGCCTCTGAATCCTGAACAAATAAGTTTCATAAAGATTTATCACTGTCTGTAGCTGTTACCATGAATAAGGAAGACTGTTCCATCCATCCTCATAGCAAAACTATGAAGAAAGAACTAGTAATGACCTTTCAGGAACAGACCCCGAAAAGGCTATTTAGTGCCTGCCATTTGATTGTCAAAGTTTGCACCTTCTGATCAAATACAGTCTTGATTCTGGAAAAGAGCTGAGGTGCCAAACAGAGTTAATCACAATATTTTTGTCTACTGCCTGCAACAAGGACCTCCAAAGAAATGAGGAAAACAGTCATAGATTTAGGACTGGTGGGGACCTCATAAATCACTAGACCAGCCAGTCCTTTCAGTTTACAAATGGTGAAACTGAGGCCTAGAGAAGTTAAGTGATTTGCTCAAAAAAAGATGGCCAGTATGGTCAGTCACGTCCTCTGGCTCCAAACCCAGCCTTCCTTCTGTACCACACAGTAAGGAGGCTGTTAGCCAAAAAAGAATTAATTTTCAGAGGCCTTGATGATAACTGATTTTAAATGGCAGCCAAAGTGGAATAGTAGATAGAGCACTTGGAATCATGAAGACCCGAATTTAAATTCCACCTTAAACACTCACTGTGTGACATCGAACAAGTTAACTTAAATTGTTGAAACCTCAATTTCCCATCTGTTAAATGGGAATAATGATAGCATCTGTTCAGTTGTTTCAGTCGTGTCTAAGCTCTGCAGTTTCCTTGGCAGAGATACTGGTATGGTTCAACAATTCCTTGTCCAGCTCTTTTATAGATGAGGAAACTGAGGCAAACAAGGTTATGTGACTTGCCCAAGGTCACACCGCTAGTAAGTGTCTGAGGCCGTATTTGAACTCCAGTCTTCCTGACTCTAGGCCTGGCATTCTATGCACTGCACCACCTAGCTGCTCAGTAATAGCATGCACTTCACAGAATTGTAAGGATCAAAAGGTAAAGCCTTTTAGAAACTTTAAAAAGCTAAATAGATGTTAACTATTTTTATTTGAAGAACCTTAGATTTACTTGTCCTTTTAATTCAGAGATGCTTAGATGAAAGAAACGGGTAGGTAAGTTCTTCTCCACATTATTCATCCCATCTAACACTTCTGTTAATTTTCCAAATATAGAACAGCTTGACTTGTGGTAGGCTAGCGAAAAGAAGTCAGCAGGGGAAGGAAATATTAGAAGTTTTAAAATATAGGGTTAGTATAATCAGAGAGGCCTCATGATGATACATTGGATAGAAGGCTACATATGAGAGACATCCCAGCTCTCCTGCTTACTTATCTAAATGACCTTGATCGTGCTAGGTTTTCAGGGAAAGATAAAAAGTTCAGGTTTGTGCAGTGTTGCCAGAACTACAAGTGCATCATGGGATCATAGGTTTAGAACTGAAAAGTACTTTAAAGCAACGCTTCTTAAACTGTGGGTTGCAGCCCTGTATGGGGTCGAGTAACTGGATATGGGGGTTGCATAAAACTTGGTAACAGTAAAAGGTTATATATACCTATATACCCAGGGTCATATAAAAATTTCTTGGGCAAAAAGGGGTTGCCAGTGGAAAAAATTTAAGAAGCCCTGCTTTAAAGGTCATTGAGTCCAAACTTCTCATTTTATTGATGAAGTGAGGTAACTTACCCAGTGTAACACAGCTAATAAGCCTCTGAAACAAAAGTTCCAAACAGGTCTTTGTGAAATCAAGTCCAGCATGCTATATATTACACCGTGCCAGGGATAGTCAGCAAGCTATTAGCAATATGAATCTTTGACTTGTAAAGCATCTGGGTTAAAGGTAAGATCTAGGAGTTATTCACCTAAGAATGAGATTATCAAGTGAGACTATTTTGAGAAGAGAATTTAGGAAAGAGACTTGGGAATCACAAGAAAGATGTGCCAATTAAGAATGTAGAATAGGAGCAGAACAAGGTTGGAGGTAGGAGAAATAACTCAGTTAGTAGTAGTTTATTCACAAAAACCCAGTGGAATAGATGAAACCACTTTTAGCAGAATATAGAAGGTCAGCTGAAGAAGAATATTAGAAAGCACTATAGTATCTTTGCCAAGAAAACCCCATGGACAGTATGGTCCACAGGATCGTGAATAATTGGACATAACTGAACAGCAGCAGTAACAAGGGGAGTTTAAGTGATATGCCCAGTTTTGAACATAGGTCTTTCCTTATTCTAGGTACAAAGGTATTTCCACTATGCCACAGTACTTTTCCTGTGCTCCTAAAATGTCCCAAAAGACCAAAAAATTTCCAAAGGAAGGGGATAGCCCACAGTTCCAAAGCCAATATCCTTTTTTCAACATTCATCCTTGGGATTTAGGAGGCCACTGTTGACCTTAAAGAAAGCCAAGTTCTCTACTACTTTGTGATCAAAGCAAAAGTTAGATAGCAAGGATTTAAAAGAGTGGGCATTATAGATAGTTAAGTTGAGAGCACTCAAGAAGTTTGGTCTTCAAATGAAGTCAAGAACTTTTTGTGATAACTGGAAACCAAGTCGATGTCCACTGATAGGGGAAAAGTGACATAAATTGTGATACGTAAATGTAATGAAATACTGTTGTTCAGTCGTGTTTGACTCTTCATGACCCCATAGACCAAACTGATTATTGAGTTTTCTTGGCAAAGATACTGGAGTTGTTTGCCATTGCCTTCTCCAGTGGATTAAGGTAAACAGAGGTTAAATGACTTGCCCAGGGTCATAAGCCAATGAGTGTCTGAGGCCAGATTTGAACTCAGGTCTTCCTGACTCCAGGCCCAGCACTCTATCCACTGAGTCATCGAGCTGCTTCAATGAAATATTACTGTGCCATGGAAAAAGTGATAAATAAGGACTCAGAGAAGCACAGAAAGACATATGGACTGATGCCAAGTGAAATATGAAGAACAGGGAAAACAAGATACACAAAGACAACAACATTATAAATGGGAAGAACAGAAAACAATTGAATTCTGTGTAATTGATAGAAAGAGTTTTTAAACAAATGGGAAGAATTCAGTGGGATAAAACCTTGAAAATGTAAGGGAAGAATGGAGCAGCAGGGCACTGAATGGAGGTAGAGGTGACTTGATTAAAGAAACAGAGCAGTTAGTCTTAGAAAGCAGGAGGGCTTCCTCTTTTCCTGAGACAAGGGAAGGAATAGAAGATGGAGGAAAATAATGAGAAATGTTAAGGTGGAAATTACAGGAATAAGTCTTATGTCAAGATTGTGGGGAATTAATAAATGTGGAAAAGTTTGGAATGGTCCTACAGGGGACTTTATTTAAGACACTATAAGTTTATAATGTCACTTTTTTTTTTTTTTTGGCCAGGCAATGGGGGTTAAGTGACTTGCTCAGGGTCACACAGCTAGTAAGTGTTAAGTCTCTGAGGCCGGATTTGAACTCAGGTACTCCTGACTCCAGGGCTGGTGCTCTATCCACTGTGCCACCTAGCTGCCCCCTATAATGTCACATTTTAAAATGAATGTACTTGGGGGTCTTAAAGAAAAAGTCATGAAAGTACTTTTATAAGATAAAGCATAAATTTAATTAACATTCTTTAGGTGGCACAGTGGATAGAGCTGGGCCTAAAGCCAGAAAGACTCATCTTCCTGAGCTCAAATCTATCCTCAAACACTTACTAGCTATGTGATCCTGGGAAAGTCACTTAGCCCTGTTTGCCTCAGTTTCCTTAGTTGTAAAATGAACTATAAAATGGAAAAGGAAATGACAAACTATTCCAGTATCTTTGCCAAGAAAACCTTAAATGGGGTCACAACAAAGAGTCAGACACAAATGAAATAACTCAACAACACATTGTTTAGTGTGTTGGATTCAAGTCCATTCTGATTCTGAAGTGGAAGAAGAATGTTCTTGTGTTTGTTTTTTTCTTTTTCACTTCTACAACTTCCTAAGCTGTGCTTTTTAATCATAATAATATTATTCCTATACTCAAGCCACCATGGTGATAGGATGTAGTAAGTATATAAGTAAATAAATATCTTTATTCTATAAACATATATCTATAAGTTAATAAACATATATGTTTATTTTACAGATCTGCTTTCACCTCGGAAATGGACTTCACTTAGAGGTAGGCACAAGGGATGGGGGAAAGGGAATAGTTTATTTGGAAACTAGAAGCTTATTATTGATTAAAAGAAATGTTTCACCTCTTATAAAGGTCTTAAGAAGATCTTGTGATGGCTATTGCAAAGATTTTAAAATAAGCTCTCACTTAATGTTGCCCTTCCCTCCCGTTAGTCAGGTGATTTTGAACATCAGAATGGGGGGTGGGGAGGATCTATTTTTTCTTTTTTTTTAATCATAAAAGTATTTTATTATTTTCCAGTTACATGTAAAGATAGTTTTCAACATTTGTTTTCATAAGATTTTTAGTTCCAAATTTTTTTCCTTCCCTCCCCCCTCCCCAAGACAGAAAGCAATCTGATATAGGTTATATATGTACAATCACATTAAACATATTTCTGCATTGGTCATATTGTTAAAGAAGAATCAGAACACAAGGGAAAAACTTCAAAAAAAAAAAAAAAAACCAGCCAAAAAGTTAAAACAGTATGGTTCAATCTGCATTCAAAATGCACAGTTCCTTTTTCTGGATGTGGAGAACATTTTCTTTTTTTTTTTCTTTTTTGCTGGGCAATGGGGGTTAAGTGACTTGCCCAGGGTCACACAGCTAGTAAGTGTCAAGTGTCTGAGGC